>NC_059427.1:66347380-66655130 GCF_021028975.2 Sphaerodactylus townsendi | reverse complement strand
GCGTCTGTCAGTGTGAACAGACACTACTGACTTTGATGGACCAAGGGACTGATTCAGGATAAGGAAGCCTCATGTGTTCCTGTGTACCAAATCCATGTTTGCTCTAGCACAGCCCTCTGTGCAATTAATTCACTGTTAATTATCTGTAACTTTCTATTCAGGCACATCAGACACATCTGTGGAATGCAAACCACACAAGGATGCCAGCCAGGGTGCTCCCCTTCCTCCAACAGGGATCCTAGTCACTTGCTTCTAGTAGGGACGCAGAACAAACACAAGGGCTGTTTTATTATTTTGTTAATAACCTGAGCTAAACTGGTATTGAGTCCCTTCTGAAAATCCAAAAGAAAAACAGGCTGAAAATTCTAGTTAACTCAGTGATGAGGCGAGAAGTCAACAGCTGTGTAAATGCAGACACGGATACCCCCTCCTTTCTGATCTCTCTCAGCTGTCTCAGGCGGCAACTGTCCTATCAAAGAGTCTCAGGGGGCTTATTTAGACTCCCTCGTTTTTATTCTTGCCTGGGAGATTGAGTGTCAGGAAAACCTGGGGCTTTGTTTAGGAGAACAGCATGTTTTGGCAGGCAATACAACAGAAGAGAAGCCATCAAACCTCATCTGAGTCCCACTTACTACACCCTGAAAGAAACCTTGAGAACCTGAAGATCCTTAGACCTTGCTATTACCATAGCAATTACTACAGCCCAAGTTTGTTCCTGGCAGCATGGGCCTTGCTTTGTTTCTTTAATACACTATGACAAATAAAAAGTCTAAAATAGGACAAACTAATACTGTATTGATAAAAAATATCTTGATGCATTTCAAGTCTTGGTGATTTCCAATTGGTGATTTCCAATTAAATGACTTATGGCTATCAATCTTGATCCTTCTTGATCTGAGATTGCAAATGCCTTAGCAGACCAGGTGCTCAGGAGCAGCAGCAGCAGAAGGCCATTGCTTTCACATCCTGCATGTGAGCTCCCAAAGCCATCTGGTGGGCCACTGCGAGTAGCAGAGTTCTGGACTAGATGGACTCTGGTCTGATCCAGCAGGCTCTTTCTTATGTTCTTAACTTGCCAAAAATCCCATGTATTTTAAAACAACAATCACTCTCCAAAGAGCTTTCTTCCAGCCTCAGGAAACTGCCTCCAACTTAAGTAAGTCAAAGGCTGATTCCGCATGGGTGAAAAACAGTGGTGTGAAAACGGTATAAACCCTTTTACACCATTTTAAACCCTTTTACATCATTTTCACACCGTTTTCACACCACTGTTTTTGGCCAATGCGGAATGAGCCTAAGAGTCACTTCAGTTGGAGGAAGTTGCCTTAGATTGGTGGAGAAATTCAAGCTTTGCTCTGAAGAATGGTGGAATAGGGGAGGATCTACCCCAATAGATATCACGGGGAATTAACAATGATTAGAAATTAGCCACCAAATGAATATGGAAGTATTTAATATCCGTATGGCCCAGGCTAGCCCAATCTCATCAGATCTCAAAAGCAAAACAGGCTGGCCCTGGTTTGTAATTTGGATGGGAGACCACCAAGGACAGCAATACCATCAAGTCGCAGCAAATTTATGGAGACCCCATAGGGTTTTCAAGGCAAGAGACATTCAGAGGTAGTTTGCCATTGCCTGCCTCTGTGTAGGTGCCCTGGTCTTCCTTGGTGGTCTCCCATCGAAATCCTTGCCATGGTTGACCCTACTTAGCTTCTGAGATCTGATGAGATTGGGCTAGTGAATATACCAAGGAGTTTTAAGGCAGTGGTTCAACTAAGACTCTCTGCATCAGTGTTCTCCATCTGTAAAATGAATAAATGTTAAGCTTGGGGGTCACCACAACATGAAGAACTGCATTAAAGGGTCGCGACATTAGGAAGGTTGAGAACCATTGTTTTAGGGCATCCTCAAAATCTGTCCTAAAGCAAAATCAAGCCAAATATGGAAACTGACTTATCAGGTACACATATCATAAAATAGGAACTGTAATCTTTTAATTTGTAAGGGTTTTGATTTTTACTTGGAAAGCCCTTGTATCAAAAGAGAGCACATGCTTTATGTCATCTAGTTCTGTTTGTGCTAACCAGGTTTCTTTACCTCGATGTAGATTTGTGATATTATGATGACTGTTAACATAGTTAGTATCAGTGTGAAAGCTGATCAGTTTGCAGTTCAGTCTTATCCATACTTTTAGGGATATTCCACATATTCCCATCTGCTGGCTCAACTAAATCAGCTTCTTGTTTTTTAACAGATAGTAAATCATAGTGGCTAAAATTCATGACATTAGATCATGGTCAAGAAGTAGAAGTTACTGTTAATAATAGGTCAATAATCATCCTTTACTCCGATGAGAAAGGCAGGCTATAAGCAAACAAGACTGTTCTAGGTAATAATCACTAATCTAGTTGCTTATGTTTGTGGCAAAGGACACTGTGGTCCTCTCTAAAGGCACTATGAACAAGGCAGGGAAGATGGTTTTTGGATGTACCCAGTGAGCCATGAATTCTGTACACTGATTTGCTGCCTGTCAGCATACTGGCCAAGGCATGAAGATGGTGGAAATATAGGGATCTCCTATGCTATCTCACATTTTTATAAAAAGCTTCTCTAGAACTTAGGTGTTACAGCCTCACATTTTCCTAGGAGTAAATCCCACTGAATAGACTTTAGTATGATTCTGAGTAGACCTGGTCAGGATTGCTCCCTCTGACCAGTAATCTAATAAACAGCCCCTGAGAAGAAATCCATTATACCACTATAAATGTTAAATGTGTCCAGATAAGCAAGGTCTTTATCAGTCAATAATTTCACAAGCTGAAAACAAAATTGCATATTCTTGGAATATGAAATTAAAAATCAAGTAATACAATTTGTCAAAACATCTAACAAAAAAGACATTCCATTCAAATCAAACTGCCTTAGTTGTTTCTCTAAATTTCAATTTATTTTTACCCTTACAGTTTCCCAGAAGTTTATAAACATGTTCCATATTATAAATTCTCCCATGATTAATTTTCTATATTTATATCGATATTTAAAAATTAATAGGTTATTTTCCATGCTCTATTAGCCTACAAGCTAATTGGCAGTAGTGATGTCAGTTTCCAAAACGGCAATAAGTAATTTAGCTGTCAAAATAATTTCGTTATAATCTTTGTGTCAGATAAAGGTGATCTTAAATAATACATTCTGCTAACACTGGCATTCTTATTGCATCTATCACTTAAAGCAGAGGCCTCCACACCATTAAATATTTGCAGTTCTTCATGTCCAATGAGAGGTTTTCATGTCAAGACATTCCATCCACATTAGTAGGAAAACAGACCAAGAACACAAGAAATGATAGAGGAAAGGGAGCATATAAATTGTGAGACCCTTCCTTTCCATATGACCCTGTGTGTCAGCTACTGTTGTTAGACAGCCATCTGTTGGCCATCCAACCACTTAGGGTGACTCATCCAAAGTCCATCATGGCTCTGAGGAATGGATCCTTGGAGATTCAGAAGGCACTGCAAGGCCTGCCTTTTTGCCAGGACTTTGGAGGGGTTTGATTGGCAGGCATCTTTAGAGAAGTGGGCAGGTGGAAGGGATTTGGGATTTGCTGTTTTATTTTTGTTTTTTAACTAAAAACATTTTAACAATTTTTGTAAACAACCTTGAACAACGAGAAAAGGCAGGACAGAGATGTTTTAATAAAGAAAGAGCTAACTGTGGCTAAAATGTCTCCTATCTGCACTTGCATTAATACAAATTTTTCTTACAAAATAAATAATAGATAATGCTTTGCTTATTTCACATTTCTTAATCCCATCATTTTACCACACAGAGACATGCTTGAACTATGGCCTATTACATGGTCCACACTAACATGCTTTGAGGAGAAAATTCTTCCCTTCATTTCTGCAAAGCAGGTGATCAATATAACTCTGTGCATGTGACTGAGACACAACCTCATTAAGCATTTAATCCCATTTATACTCTGATCCTTTGTTGGTGACCACAGCGACTGGCCTCAGATCTGGCTTAGTTTGGAAGTTTCTGTAATGAAGTCCGTGATGTAACAGCAGTGAAAGTTGGTTTGGAATCTGGCCTGTTGTGACTAGAATCCCAGTGCAGGGGTTCTTTTGAAATGCCAGAGTATCCAGTGATGAAAAATACAGTGTGTCACAGATGGTTGTCCTTTTTATTTCTGTCATAATTCAGAACAGTTACATGTTTGAGGAGAAATGTGGCTCTGTGATTTGTGAATAAGGAAATTGAGGAATCATGGTTTCCCCTAGTACCCCTCCAAAACTGTTGGTTCGATTTTAAAAAAATAGAAAAAAATGAAAATGAGGAAACTGTGGTTGGAAGGCCACTGAGATAGAGGAGTGAGAAGGTCCTAAATAGTTTTTTTTAAAGAAAAGAAATTCCTTCAAAAGAAGGGGCACCTGGCAGTCTGAACCCCTATATCTTGAGAAATGAAAGAATGTGTGAATATCAAAAATACCAAACTTTGAACTAAACCATATGACACTATCCAAAGAACCAATACCACAATCCTAAACATATTCACTAGGAATTAAATCCCATTGACTTCATCAGGATTTACCACTGAGACAATCTGCTCAGAATTTGCTACACACATAAAAAGTAATTAGATTTAGCTTCTGTTTTGATATAGTTCTATATATTCTTGCAGTGAGAAGAAATTTCCTGTTTCCTGAAACTGAGGCAAAGTAGGCTCAACTAGATGAAAATGCTCTGGCTGATGCTGAGTTCCCAATGAGCAGAGAACAGGGAGAGCAAAGTTACTGCACATAGTATGAGCAACTGGCAGCTTGAAAAGAGAACAGATGGCACGAGTGACGAGATCTCCCAATGGAAGGGATCATCAGCCCACGTCTCTTATTAGAGACTGATCCGTTGGCAGCCCTTTGGCTCCCAGGGCTCAATGCAGCTCTCCATCAAAGCACTCAGCTTACTGTCAGAGGCTAGGCAGGCATGAGGAGAAAGTCATATTTTATACAGCTGAAGAGACAAACAGGCCACACTATGCATCCTCAAAGCCCTATAGAGACTGCTTAAGTACTAGGTCTGAAGCCTCAAGAACAGCATCTTATTTCACATCACAATATCACTGAATTCTTCTAGTCAATTTATTGCTAACGTACACATTATATATTTAGTACATATAGATTTTTATGAGTACATTGTGAATGCATGAGGAAACCAGTCTGCAGCTCCCAGTATACCACCATGTATAGCAAGTAGAAAAGGCACATAAACCTGGAAGAGATAGGCCATTTTCACACTTGTGGTCTCCTTCGTATTGAACATACATTCCCTTTGGGTTGAATTATCGATTATGCACACGATTCCCCTTCTTTGGAACTCACCATGCTTTCAGACCAGAAAATCTCTGCTGCTTCTGAAAGCTCTCAAAGTATGAGATTTCCTCTCACTTTGCAGGGAAAGCAAAGGGAATCAGCATGCATTAAGTTTTATTCAGGTTTTCTCACTTTTGCCTTCCTTCACCCACACCACAGCAGTTTCTCCTGCTTACCAACCAACACTTCAGAAGGGTCAAAAGGGTAGGGGGGGATGTTTCCCACAATGAGGGTCTATTACCAGAGCAACAGACCTTTTAAATTGACATACATTTCCATGGTCTAGTAATTTAATGGTAGAACACAGAAGGCACACAAAAAAGCAGCAGGTAAACTCCCCAGACAGGTTGCCCAGAAAGAGGAAAAGGAAGGGGGGGGCAGGCAAAATGGTGGCTTGGCTAGAACACTTCACGGCAAGAGAAGCCCTGTCTAAACCATGGGGACAACCCACTGTGAAGCAAACAGCCACAGGGTAAGCAGTGCATGCATAAATGGCCATAGTGTACGTATTTCTTTATTTAGATTACTGTATCCCCTTTTCCCTCCAACTGGGACTCAAAATCAGGTGTTCACCAATCAGGCTTACAACATCATTCCAAGGTCACTGAGAGAGCTTCTATGGTAGAGTGGAAATTGAAACCTGGGACTCCCAGATCCTAGTCCACACTCTACAGCATGCTGGCTACCACGACACATTAATTCTCAGTACTATATTTATGCAATGTTATTAGCACTGTTCTTTTAGACAACTTTCTTAGCTGGTTAAAGGGAAAGGGGTGGGTGAGAATTCTCACACTCTAATAAAGAACTTCTTTTATAATAAATGCATAAGTACCTTTCATCCATTTCCACAAAAATTAGTGAACTAAAATTAAGGGCTCAGTAAAATGGTTGCTCTTTATAATCAGAAAGAAAGAAGTTAACATCGAGGTTTTGAAGTGACTTTTATTTTTAGCTTCATTATGCAATGACCTCAGTAACCTCCCAGAAAGAGTGTGTATCTTTGCAGAAGGTACACTTGACTACTGGTCTGCAAGCAAAAATTTAAACAAATCCCAAACACCAAAGGGCAAGAAGTTTAGCTGCCCAGACATAAGCACCTGCAGAATGTCCCCAAAAGAGGGTCAAAGTGGAATCCAAACAGTTCTTGAAGTATCTCTATATTCTATGTGGATCAGCTGTTAACATAGTGGCAACATAATGGTACGGCAGCTATAGCAACTGAGGCCACCAGTACTAAATGTTATACAGCAAGTGTCTGTAAATCTCTATGACACTGAAGCATGGAGAGAATGTTGGGTGCAGATTCTGGTCACTGAGTATACTGCCCTTGCAGATGTTTAACAACAAATAAGCCCTTGAAGGGTAAACCTTGACAACCTCAATCTTCGGGGTTACAGCTACTGAGATGCATGGAGGGTTGGAACACCTGATGGGAAATTCCTTTTACTGTCATGTACTTAAAAAAAAAAGATCTCTAGCCGTTTTATTTTCAGAAGTATTTAAAAATGCAGGCAGTATTCTGCTAAATTGCATGCTTAATAAACAGTTAACTCACATATTGTAGAATTTTAGCCAGTGAGTGCCAAGAAATTCAGAGCATTGATAAGCAAAAGAGACAGTCAAGTCCTGATTAATTCCTTTCTATTGCTTGTGCTGACCATGGGAGAAGTGGGAAGGGTTTCTGATCTTCATTGGCAACTGCAGCAATTGTTTTCTCTAAAACAGTTTCATAATTTTCCTGGCTGACGTGGTGGTCAGTGATTTGTTTCCAACCTGTGAACAAATATGGTTGACATGTGGTGTTGGAACTCACTGATCTTTTCCACTAATGGTGATGCCTCCACTGGCACAAGGAGCCTTATTCTGACTCAAGCATCCCCTTGGCAGAACAGCCTCTGTCATAATAGGATGGCTCCTTGTGCTGGAGAAAAGCACCACCATCAGGAGTAGAATAGATCACCAGTACTGAACCTGTGATTCTTGCTTTTCTGACTTGGGAGGGTTTTATTGTCATTAAAATGAAAAAAGCTAAATTCTATAAGAAGTACCTAATTGTAAACATATTTGTATTTAGATTTTGATTTATGCTGTTACATGGACAGTTTGCCTATTGCCCAGCTCACTTTCTGGTAACAGGTCTATATGTGTGCTTCACCTATAAACTTGAAACCAACACTTCACTGCCGTTGTTCCCTTCCTTCTGTCACAAGGGAAGGAAACAAGAAGGCAGTTCAATTTATGGTTTCATAGGAAAGGGAGATACTTGTCTCTATAATTTTTTTAATTGCCAGGCCTCATCTACCCCACTCTGCCTATTTTCAATTCCTTGGACCTGAATCCCCACTATAGGAAAGTTACCCAGCAAAAAAAATAAGCAATAATTAAAACTATACTTGGCTGATGTTATTTTCTATCCTAGGAGGATTCTGCATGGGCCAAAAACAGAGGTGTGAAAATGGTGTAAAATAGTTTAAAACAGTGTAAAAGGCTTTACACCGTTTTCACACCGTTGTTTTTGGCCCATGTGGAATTCGCCCTAGTTCACAGAGAAACTCTTATTTGCATAATCACTTGCTTAACCATATTTGTATGCCATTTCTTAATACATTTCCAAAGTAGAGACAAAGTTTAAAATGTTTAAAAGCTCTATAGTAATAAAAGCAATCTCCCTGAAATGTTTTGACCTGAATATTTTAGCTGCATACTGTCCATCCCTAGTTCTTGTCTTCTAGGATGGATAATTATGAATGGAAAATTAATGCAATAGTAACATTTAAGAGAAGGAGTTAAGGAAGCAGACTAGGAAAGGGTCCTGATATGGTTTCTTAATAAAGTTTATGGAGTTTTGGCTTTTAATGGAGAATCTACATTGTGAACAAATCAGGAATTTGCAAGGAAAATCTGGTCTTCATTTAAGTAATTTATTGCTAGAGAAAAACAGGATGATACATTCTTTTCTGTGTGTATGCATAAAAGGCTTTTTGTTAGAATTTTTTCCATGGATTTTTAAAAGATTTGTTTTATGAACAAGTCCTTGATATTTCTCTCAGTATATTCCTAGAATTTTGGTTTTTTAATTTTTTAAAAAAGATTTCAGTTTTTTTTAAAGCCTCAACTCTTCCCTTCTCTTCATGAGAGGTTTGAATTCACAAAACTAACAGAAAAGTTCTATAAAGCATACCAACAAAGTAAAAAAATGCCTTTATTTGGCACTGTCAACAGTAGAAATGCATTCTAAAAATATTAATGTCGACATATTCACCTCTATCTAAACATATCAAAGCAGCAGCACTATGCAAAAAAAAATTTTAAACAACTTTGGGGAGTTACCTCTATGCAGTGTAACTACCTCTGAAGTCTATTAAGTCTTGTCCTCAAATAGCTGAATCCAATGCAATCAAGAGTCTTTTTGACAGGAAAAACCAATAAGATAGCTTTTTCTTCAAAAGCAAGGTAAGGGTTTTACTAGTGTTGTAAGCACAGGCAATACTTTCTTGTGCCTAAGGTCAAAAGTAAAACTGATTCCCAGTCCCTCTCTGCACTGCAACTCATTTTTAGTGACACAGAGGTAAATGTTAGTAGAAGGAAAATTAAATATGTTACTTCTGGAATTTGATACCTGAAACAAGAATTTCACATTATTTATGATAGAGGGTCCAAGAGGAGTCTTCCATTTTTACCCCAGAATTCTGCAACTCAATTATTTTACTCTTTTCCCCCACAAAAAACTCCACCCAGTTCATTATATCATCAATGTCATCACCATTTGACTAGTCTTCTGTGAATAATATCCTTTTATCTTACCCAATCTTATCTCATCCTTGTATCTAACCCAAATTTTAACTAATTCTTCTCCTCCATGGTACAAATGGAGAACCTGAGGCACAAAATTGGAATGGTTGGTAGTGTATTATTGCAGTGACAGGACCACAAGTAATCTTTGGTAGTTTCTAGCCTTCAGGTAATCATTGTTACTGCTAAACAATGGATTGTTTACAAATCATTCCAACGAGAATAGTTCTGAAGAGTGAATCAAACATAAATGCAAAAAATAACCAGTAAATGGAACCTTGGGGGGAAATGGCAGTTTATACCACTGGAAACAGCCATTAACAGTGAATCCATAGTAAACACTTACTGGACCTCCTCCCTGGTTGTTTGCATTTTGTTATTTGCACGTATATATGTTTCTGTCTATATATACATGTGTTGTTAAACGTGTGTGTGTGTTTATTCACACACACACACACACACACACACACACATATACATATATATACATATACATATACATATATATATAAACATTTTAAATGTTTTAAATATCTTAATGCCTTCATATTCACCACTTTGGGAACCTATTTGGATGGAAAGAAGGCATACAAATGTTTTAAATGAATAACTCTGAACTCAAAGACCCACACTCTGCTTATGGCTATTCCAAAGCACTTGCTGACTGCTTGCCTTCAAATAATATATGAATGCAAATACTTTATTTGAGAAATACTTTCTTCAATTCTTGCCTCATAACTTCACGCAAATATTCTAAGACCCGTTCTTTAGTTTCTTACAAACCAAGCCACAGCATACAAAGAATAACACAGTTTTAATAAGCTGCCAATGGAAGCTTGTGTGGGTAGTATTCTCATTAATCCTCCCCAGCTCACCCCCAGCTTTCGCATGAGAAGCCTCACTAACTGGAGAACAAGAACAATTCCTGGTGTGTTCCCTCCATGCTGAGGAGGAGAGTAGAAGCCCTTAGAAAGCTGACCTCGTAGCTGCTCTGAATATTGATATTTAGTGCTCAAAACGCCTGGACAGGCCAGAGTAGAGGGTGTGTGGCTTTAAAAGGACAAAGAACAAAAAAGGAATGTGGACAATTCATCCTTGGCTGAAAAAGCACCACAGCAGAAGATGATAAATCTGTTGGAACAGTGCTGTTACTGTACAGAATGCCCTGAAGACTTCCCCAAGAGACACCATGATGGAAGAGACTGCTGGTCACAAGCAAGACACTGTCTTAAAATGTTCTTTTTAATTAGGAGGGTTGATGAAGAAGGATGCCCACTGTGTTCCTAAGAGAAAGGAATCCTCACTAAACCTTTTGAATTGTTCATGGATTCTCTTTAAAAATCTTTGTATTCACACGCATCTGGAAAATTCTGCTTTTAAACAAAAAGGGCTCTCTTAGGAAGAGTATTATGGCTGAGAATAAGGTCTCACTTCAGAACCCTTCAGCACAGCACTGGAGTGGGAAGAACTGTTGTGTGCTTTCACTGTTGCCTCAGAAGTATCCACTTCAACCTGAAGGAAAACTGAGAAGGCTGCAATGAAACGACACTTCTTGAAGGTCTGAGAATAATATTTGGCCTCCACCCCTCCTTAGGAACCTTTAGGTGAATGACGGCAACAACAAAAGACTACCTGACCCAAACCTCTGATTCAGGATGTTGGATTCTCTTACTTTTGCTTGAAAGTCTCACACCCCGATCTTAAACGTATTCTCTTTACTTGTTTCCAAATAAAATGCCTAGAATTATAGCCTAAGACCTAGGGGGCTCTGGGAGGTTCTATAATACCCCCCACATCTTCCCACATCCCACATCTTTGGGCAGCCATAGGGACAGTAAAACTTACATCTCACACAATATCATGGAGTCGCCATTGAATTCACATAACACTATGAACCAATCCAAAGGAAAAAGGAAGAGTTATGTACAGCTAGCAAATGAAGCCTGGAATTCTATTTTAGCAAATGTTCCTAGATGTTCAGGATAGCATAAGTATACGTAGTTTTTCATTTTATCATCACATTTTCCATTTTATCATCACAACAACCCTGTGAGGTAAATTAGGCTAAAAGTGACTAATCCAAGGTCATCTAGAAAGCTTCATGGCCAAGTGGAGATTAAAACCCTGGTCCCCCCAGTACGCTTTGTCCACTGAACCACACTGATTCCAGAATTACTTTTGAGACTCTTACATGGCAGCATTTGTACTGTATTGTAAGGCTGGTGGAGGCCCTTGAGCCCACCATGCCACCCAATTGTTATTTTTGTACGTTGGACATACTGGGATCCTGTCAGCAGCAAAGTGGCCAGAAATGACTGGGAGGAGAATGGCATTTGGTAGCAGTTGGGAACAAAAGGATGCACGTGTGTTGAAAAGAATGAATGCAATCTACTGCCAAAGAGAAGCAGGTGCTGGAAACCAAGGCTATGTCACAAATGGAATGGGGCTGGGAAGATTCATCACCCAACCTGTCCCCAAGGACCTTACCACAATAGCAATCTGAGCTCAGAAGTAGGCCATGCCAGACAGGAGTCGGGGTAGGAAGATGAATGGAGCACAATAGTAGGGAACAGGCACAGACCTAGCAATGGAGGACAAGAGTTGAAAAAGCAGGTCATTCAGTGTGGGAGTACCAGTTTAGTGGTGCCATGACATGAAATACACAGGAAGCCAAACTTGGGGCGCAGAGAAACAGATTATCAAGGATTAGAAGAGCACAGGGTGTTGAAGGCTTAGACGGGCCACTCTGGGATTTGTAAGGGGATCCAGAAGTGAAACAAAAGGAAGGGGGGCAGATGGTGAAAGTCAGAAGATATTTGGGAATAGAGTGAGATGGGGGGGGTGGGGTGGGGGGAATAAACGGGACTACTCAGCTAAGGCCGATAGGAGAGGCAGCTGAAAAGGAGACGCCAATTGCCTACGCGGTGGCTGGATTCATCAAGAATCAATAGGACTGTTGTGGCCCCGGGAAGACTTCCAGCATTTTAATTCCGCATAAACTTTCGCCGGCTGAAGACAGAATCAGCGGGCACGAAACCCCGTTGGTCTTTCAAGGGTCCCAAACCGTGGCTGCCCGCAGGGAGTTACTGTCTCTAAAGGGGGCTCCTTCCTTCCCGGGATCCACTAGCTCCCCCAGTAGATTTGAGCGGGGGTCGTCCCCCCCCCCTCCGGGCAATGCCAAAAGTTTCGGGCGGGGATTAGTCGGGCGCCTCGAGGCCGCCAAATTTGCACTTCGCATCTGCAGCCTTTCCCAAGTTCCCTCCGCTTGGTCCAGGCGGAGCCGCAGCATCCCCAGCCTTTCCCGCCGCTCCTTAAGGAGCCTCCCCTCCCGACACACGGCTCAGGGCGACGAGAAGCAAAACTTCCCGCCGGCCTCGCCTTCCCTCCTCGACAGACTTCTCGCGGGCAGAAAGTTGCTTGGAGCTGGGGGGGGGGGGGAGCGACCTTTCCTCGGTCCCTTCGGGGCCCCCCAAAGTTTGAGGCAGGACCACACACATAACGCGCACTTTCGCTCTTACCTGCGGGCGGCGTCCGGAGGGCTCCTTTGTGCCTCCTAGTCCCACATTGTCACCCGGAGAGGCGTCTGTGACAACTGGGAGTGACATCAGCCCGGAACAATGAAATCAAATGCCTGACAGGAGAGGGAGGCGCAGGCCAAAGCCTCGGGACTATGTGACCCCCCGTGAGCAATCCCGCCCAGCCGGCCTCGGTCCCTCCTTTGCGCGCCGGCTCCCTCCAGGATCCAATTACAGCGGATAAAGCGGACACTAAAGGCACAATGCGCGCTGGGTAAGACCATCTGCCAAGGACAGGGATACTCCATCCCCCACCCGCCCTCCTCCCTTTGCAATGCGGAGTCCTCCTCTCCCCTTGTTGTATTTTGCATTCTTTCCCTGGAAGCCGATCGGCAGCCATGGCCGGCCTGCAGTCCATCCCCAAGGGCAGGAGGAGAGAAAAGGAGGCCAGACTTTGTCCCGGGCTGTGTGTATTTGTGCTTCCGTCTGTGGCTGCCTCATTTGATTTGTTTATCCCCAAATCCAGGTGGCTTAGGGTTGCTTGTGGCCTAACCAGAAAACTTGCACTGTTTGTTTACATAGAGCCTAGTGGGGGTGGGGGATCACCCTCGGGCCACCATGTGCTTGATGTGGATTATGAATTCCACGGAATTCCTCCAACAAGAATGAGGGCATCCGTTTCTTTCAAGGGGAAGAGACCTTGTTTATCCAAGGACTAGTCCCTATCTTTTTAACTGGGTTTGGCCTTACCCCATGATCAGGCGCATAGTTTTGAAGTCAAGGCCAAGTAAGGATCAGTTATACTACAGGGTATCATATATTGCTCTCAGAGATTTTGATAATGCCAGTAATCCTGTCTAACTTTAATGCACTGTGAAGTGCACATGCGCAGAGGTGTTGGGATTGTGCTTATTTATCTCATGTCCCAGTAGTCTTCTCCATCACAAAAGGGGTTCTGTCTATTATCAGTACTGGCTATTCCCTCTACATGAAGTTATTTCATGTATCTTCATGAAATGTATCTTCATGTATTTTCTAAGTAGAAAAACCTTGTGTATTTTAGAAAACCTCTGTGTGTCTTAGCTGTGAGATTGGTTATAGTATTCAATTAAAAGTTTTGTGAGGATGCATATATGAGGAATATTCCACAAATGCTCGATCACTACTTTTTTTCTGGAGCTCTACAATTGCCCATACGCTACTGAAAAAATGGTAAAAACACATAAAGAACAAAATTAAAAAGTGACAATGTGTTCCTCGGATGCTTGGTGCTTTGGAATTTCAGCAGGTGTCTTCACAATACACAAACACACAGGCCAAGCAAGGAACAACGGTGATCTAGCAGGAACTTCCAAGGCAAGTGGATGGTGGGTTACAAGGAGGAGTGCAGCCTCAGTGATAAGCGGCCAGTTACATAATTTGAACAAACACTGCCTTTAGCTCCAGAATGAGAGGAGGTTATTTATCATCCAGTTGCCTGCTGTTCCACATGTCTCTGTGTCATATGAATAAATCTCTTGTCATACAGAAATTGTGGAAAGTGCCATCAAGTTGTATTTAGCTAATTCAACCCTGTAGGATTTTCAAGGCAAGAGATGACAACAGAGGTGGTTTGCCATTGCCTGCCTCTGCATAACAACCCTGGATTTCTTTGATGATCTCCTATCCAATTACTAATTAGGGTGGACGCTGCTTAATTTCCAAAATCTGATGAGATCAGGCTAGCTTGGGCTATCAGTTCAAGGCTCAGATTTATTTATTTATCTATTTATCAGATTTAATATACCGCCCCATCCCCAAAGGGCTCTGGGCGGCATACAGCCAATAAAACCATCAACCTCCATCTTAAAATCAGATGCTAACATAAACAATGACAAACTCATCGGGCGCTCAGCACAATACGGACAAGCCCCCAAGGTGGAATATGGGGCGCAAGGGACGGCATTTTCAACGGCCGACCTCCCCAAAGGCCTGGCGGAACAGCTCCATCTTGCAGGCCCTGCAGAACTGATCTAGGTCCCGCAGGGCCTTGACGGCTGGTGGGAGAGTGTTCCACCAGGTTGGGGCCAGGGCACTAAAGGCCCTGGCCTGGGCAGAGGCCAGCCATATCATGGAGATAAATATTTATTTATTCATTCATTATATGTATGCCCCGCCTCATACTAGCATCTCTAGGGTGCTTACTGTGGCATGAACATGAATTTATTTTCCATCCTTAAAGTTCAGGGTGTTTCCTCTTTTATCTTACTTCTTGCTTCAGCACCAGTGAAGATAAGCCTGACAACATGTTATCAAATGTTGTCAAATACTATGCATGCTCTTCTTTACCTCTGTTCTATCTGCTAAATGACAATAAGAGCTCTTTCCATATCCTATAGAATAATTTGAGGCATTCACGTTTTAGAGCAACCCACACACATGTACATTACCACAAGCAGATTGGCTATTAAAGTTACTGGGGAAATTTTTGGTATGTTGTTACTTTGAAAAATTACAAGCACCCTGAGCCAAGTGTCCTGTGTTGCCAATAGTACCACAGGAACCTCTCAGCTCAGACCTGGACCGTGGTACCGATTGCCATTGCCTCAGTCTGAGCAGGTTGTGGGAGCAGAGGCATAGCTACAATGGGACCGGGGGGTGCGCGTTGCACCAGGCGCGCGCCTGGGGGCAGCAAAAATTTCAGGTTTGTTTTTTGTATTTTTAAGTGTTTTTCAGTTTTGGCCTGCAGGGGACACAGTTTTTAGGCTAGCAGCACCAAAATTTCATGAGGTTTTCAGGGGACTCTGTTTCCAATGGGAGTTAATAGGAGATGGGGACTACACCTTTGAGAATCCATACCTTTGGACCCCCTGAACCAAACTTCACCAAACCTGGCTGGTATCATCAGGATAGTCTCCTAAAGATACCCTGAATTTTTGATGCTGCTAGCCAAAAACTGTGCCCCCTGCAAGCTTAATACTGAAAAAACACTTAATACTGAAAAAACACTTAAAAAAAACCACAAAGAAACATGGGGGTGGGAGGGGGCAGCAAAACTCAGATTTTACACCAGGTTCCATATTCCCTAGCTACGCCTCTGTGTGGGAGCCACTTGGTTCAGCTTCATCTATCCCAATCTGCCCCTGCTGGAAAAATCTGGCCACTGTGCTAGAGCATGGTAAGAAACATAAATACGCTATGATAAAATTAGATGTATACAAAGCATTTGATACAGTAAGTCATGAGTTTCTTTTCCAAACATTACACAATTATGGATTTGGAGAAAGATTTATAGAAGTATTAAAAGAAGTATATAGGAATGCTAAGGCTAAGATAAGAGTAAATGAAGGACTAACAGGAATAGTAAATATTAGAAGAGGAGTAAAACAGGGTTGCCCGCTGTCTCCGTCCCTATTCGTAATGGCAATGGAGTTCCTAGCTAATAGAATTAGAAATAATGGAAGAATAAAAGGATATAAAATAAATAAGGAAGAAATCAGATTAAACATGTTTGCAGATGATGTTTTATTGATAACAACTAATCCTGAGGATACAATGAAAGAATTAAAAATAATTTTGGAAGATTTTAAGAAATATTCAGGGTTAACAGTAAACATGGAAAAAACAGAAATACTAGGAATGAATATAGAAAAGAAACAGTTTAACAAAGAGATATTAAAGAAGAAAATTAAATATCTAGGAATTATAATTTCTACTAGAAAAGATAGGATGTATAAATATAACTATGAAAATAGATGGAAAAAAATACAAAATCAGATGAAAAGTTGGGAAGTTAAAAGCCTATCTATAACGGGGAAAGTAAAAGCAGTAAAGATGTGTTTGCTACCCAAAATCTCTTATTTATTTAGAACATTACCAATGGAAATTAACAAAAAACAATTTGAAGAATGGGATAGGAAAATAAAAGCATGGATATTTAATAAGAAAAATGCTAGAGTGATGAATAAAATAGTGTATATGCCAAATGACCTCCTAGGATGGGGGATACCGAAAACCCAGGAATATTATGAGGCATTCCAGATAAAGAGTTTATTAGATATTAATGAAAACAATATCTCAAAGTGGTTAAAGTTTGAGAACGAAGTTAATCAAGGAGAAGGTAATTATGGAATTTATACTAATGATTATAAAACCAAGAAACATAGAATATTAGGCCCAAGAAAAGTGAATATGGATATATGGGAAAAATGGAGAAGCAAATGGATGCCTGGCATTCTGGATAGAGCCCCAGTGGTAAGCGTGACTGGAAAAGAAGGTTGGAAAATCATAAAGAATTTAGAAGAAAAAGGAATACATAAAGTATCGGATTTAGATAGGGAAGGAGAAATTATACCATTACAAAATTTAATAGAATTGGGAGGGAGAGAGAATTGGCTGGCAATAAGAGGCCTATGGGAAAAATTAAGGAAATTCAGAATTAAAGATGATTGTACAATAATTCAATGGTTGAAACTCCACGAAACATCACAAGGGAAAATTATAGGAGCAGTATACAAGCATATGGTAGAGGATAAAGAATTTATGCTTAGAACTTTGAATCAAAAATGGGAGAAAGAAAATATCCTAGATGTTGAAAAAATAGAAAGAATCATGGAGAGCATGAAGAAAGTAAAGATAGAAAAATATGTAGAACTAGAAAGAAAAGATTTTTACTTAAATGGTATAGAGACCCTGAAATACAAACTAGCCTATATGATAAAAGAATTAAGCCCAAAATGCTGGCATTATTATTGGGAGAAGAAAAGGAGACATATTATACTCTATGTATGTGGATAGAATGTAAATTGGTGAAAAAGTTTTGGGAAAACATAATGAAATATGTGTGAGAACTTGACATTTAAGTAAAAGTAAAAATTGACATAAATAATGAATTATTAATTGTGGGGATAATGGATGATAAAAAGAGAGTGAATAGGAAGTTTTTGAACCAATGTATAAAATAATGATAAGAGCAGCACACGCCTGTGTTGGCGTTGGGCTGGAGAAAGATGATAAAAAATGTGGACAGTGTCAAAATGGTTGGAATACATATGGGAACAAATACAGTTAGAGATTTTCGAGAAATTGACAAAAAATAAACTATGGGAAGAAAAGATGGAAGATATAATGAAACTATGGACAGTGTATGAAACTTGGATGGAAGAAGCCGGATTTAACAAAGAAATATGGAACAAGAGAATAAGAAGAATGAATCTCCTACTGCTTGCATAAAACAATTAATAGAAAGGGGGGGAGGGGGGGAAATGAAAAAATGTATAGACGAAATGGAGAGAATGATTGTAACAAATGCATAATTATTCTATACAATAAAAATCTATAAAAAAAAGAAAAAAGAAAAATCTGGCCACCGTAGGCTGCAGCTCCCATTGCCATCAGGCTAGGCATGGGCAAGTATAAAGAAGCATTGGAGTGACTGGCAAGGAGTCAAGGTCAAATGTATTGTGGGGGGCACAAGGGCAGGCATTGCTAGCCATGGCCCTCAACATGCTGGGGTTGCTTCTTTTGACTGGGACCTTTGGCAGGAATTGGCCATAGGAAGCTGTGGTCCCTGCTATCCTTGGGTTGGGTGCTATTGGACACAAATGAGGCAACTGGCAAGGAGCTATCCCTTGCACATTTTACTTGGGAGCAAATCAGGATGGTTTACTGTTGAGTAAATGTTCTTGCCACCTATAATTTTGGGCACATATTTTCTGGAGAGCAGCCTCCACTTTATTCCGTAGCTGGCCTGCATGAACATCTGTTAAACTTCAATTGATCTTTTTCTTGAAGCTTTGCTGAAGCAATCATCTCTCCCCCCCACCCCCATTTTTCTAAAACATTCAGATAAGTAAATGATTCTGGATATATGTGCTGGGAGTGATTAAAGCAACACAGAGTTTGAAGAAGATGAGATCTAAAATTGCAACACAAGGAACTTGTGTAGTTCTTGGTTGCGCAGGCAGGTTTTGGCAAGATTGGCAGGTGAACAGGGGAAAATTCACAAACAAGCCCTGTCTGCAAATGTATGATTATATAAGAGGCTTGATAATTTCCATACATTGAAAATGTGGTGTCATTGCCCAAATCAGTTGAAAAGGAGGGGCAGACCACAAGGACTACTACTATAGAATCCTCCTCTTCCAGCTCTGCAGGAACTCTTCCAATTGTGCTCATACAAACATTAATAGAACTTGCTATGATGTAAATAGGATTGCAGCCACACACATTGACACAAGCAAGGCTGCAAACCTGTGTAATGTCATTCAATAGTAAGTCACACTGAACTCAGTGAAGCTTACATATATCCAAATTTATGTTGTTTAAATTGATCAATCAGTTGAAACACATACATGTAATTAATTAAGATTTCTTTATTCAGGCAGCTGCCCTAGGTTGCACCTTTGAATTGTGACTCCAAGAAGCATTCCCAAAGAGGTCCATTCCTGGGCTTGAGAAAGGCAACTGCGTGCATCGTCTACCAAAGATTCTCTTTGTACAGGTACATATTTTTTTTCAAAGCCCTAACAGCTTTCACTTTCCTGAGAAATTCTCCCTGCGACAGAGTATGAGGAATAACCACTTCTAGCACAAATTTAACTTTGCTTCACAGCCAGAGGAAGATTTGCCAGTGGGTACAGCTTTGCCCTAAACCTCTTCCCTCCACCACAGCCAGTTCACCTAGTCTCACCCTCTGAACTCCCTTGCACTGCTTTACATGCTTCCACCTCACCCTCATCCCTGTTGCTGACTTCTTCCCACTTCTCTAAATGCTTGTATCAATGTATCAATATAGTAATAACAGAGAGTTGGCTTGTGCAAAGGAACAGCACAAGCAGAGTTTATTTCTGGCTCCACCCACCTGCCCTGCTCTGCTTCTACTCTCCCTGATGATTGGGAGAGCATTTTTACTTTCTTTCAGACAAGCTTCTGTTTTAAAAAGAAGCCTCTCTCTCTTGCAGCAGCAGCAAGAAAGAGATTGTATTGTGAGAAGGGAGGGGAAGAGAATATCAGCGAGATCTGGGTCTTTAAGGCTGTTGATGAATGGAGTTAAGAAAAGCAGCAAAACGAGCAGTCTGTTGAGACTTCAGCAAGCAGCTGCGGGGCAGGCACTAGACTGCCTCCTAATGTATAAACAGTGAATGTGAGGAGAACTTTCTGCAAGCCCACTGCACAGAGAAGAGTCCTAGGAAAGTGTTCTCTGCATAATGGGCCGTAGATTTCAGAAAATGCTTTCAGAGCAATTTAGATCACTCACCGTGAAGTCAGCACTATTAGAGTAATTCTGTTCAGGATTACACTGCCACTTAGCATCTGGATGACTAGCTAACCTGACCTGATTGAAAATTCTTTCTCACCCTCAATACTACAAAGACTTGGTATGTCAGCAAAACTCACCTACTGTCATTTCAAAGGTAATTATTTTGGCCGCTGCCTTCACGATGCCATCAACATCCTGCCTCTAGTTGTGAAAGTACTTAATGACTCAAATAAGTTGGAGTCTGATTCTCTTAAGATCACATGATCTTACAAGCTTCATTGATCCACAACTGAGAAATCAGAACAGAAATCTGTAACATGGAATGAAAAATGCAGTTTCACAGTTAAGAAACATGCACTGTGATTCCTATTAGAGCCGCTGACGGCACAGCCTTGACAAAGGAACGTGGCGCTCTTGTGAGATGAGAGAAAAGCTGCCCAGTAATGTGAGCTGCCCAATGGCTACCCAAACAGAAGCACTGGGTGCAGCTGAGCACATAACACTGCATGTGCCGTGAGCAAAAGCAACAACTGCTCTTAGGTTATAGGGCTGCAGGAGGCAGCCATTGTGAACTCCCTACCTCATGGGCACATTTAGGGCTTGGTGCCAAACACCTGTTGGGGCAGAAGTGCACCAGCATTGAACCTACTGAAAGGTGGGATTTGAACTTTGTGTTGATGGAATGGAGTGGATGCCAGGAATGTCCCTTCTTTGTGAATGGGACATAGGAGGTTGGGTGACACACTAGCAGTAGCTTCTCAGCACTGGAGAAATAGATGGAGGAATTTGGGAGAACAGGATCCCAGCTATAGGGGGCAGATTTGTTTTTGTGTGGACCTTCTCTCTACCCTGCTAATAACAGCTGACAAGCAATGATGCCAAGAGTGAAGGGTCCTTTGGTTCTTGCCCCTGGACCACTCCCAACTTCAATACCTGCCACAGAGCAGGAACAGAAACTCTGTCCAGTCCTCATATAGTTGACACAAAGATGTTGCCAGCCTTCTTCCCCTGCCAGTACAGAAAGTGAATGTGTGAAAATGCAGAAATTGAGGCATAGAGCAATGGCATGACAGGCCCACCATCACAGTGAGGCAGGTAATCAGTTGCAAGGTGAAAGAATGAAAGTGTGCCCTTTTTAGGCCCAGAAGACCATTCTTGGCCAAAGGAAATTCTTATCTTTAGATTTCTTTCCTCCCATGTTCATCAGCCTTTCTAAAGTGGGAAGGGACTGTGGCTCAATTGTAGTACTCTGTTGGTAGCAGATCCCAGGTTCAGTCCCTGGAAGTTCCAGTTAGAGGTAGCAGACGGTCAAACCAACATTTATCTGCTTGAGAAACACTAGAGACCCACGGTTAGAGCAGGCCATGAGCTAGATCAGGGGTAGGGAACCTGCGGCTCTCCAGATGTTCAGGAACTACAATTCCCATCAGCCTCTGTCAGCATGGCCAATTGGCCATGCTGGTAGGGGCTGATGGGAATTGTAGTTCCTGAACATCTGGAGAGCCGCAGGTTCCCTACCCCTGAGCTAGATGGACCAATGAGCATAAAGCAGATTTCACTGAAAGTTGCTTAACTGGGTGTTGGATGCTTCTCTCTCAGCTCACAAAATATTCAATACCACTTAAAACTAGTATAAATGCAATAAGAATATATAAATCAGTATCAATACAGATCAAACATTTAATATCATTCCAGATTGAATGGCACCAGTATATACGTATTTTAAGGGGTGCAGGGAGGCTAGACTGATGGAAAACCCATAGCCGCCTCAACCACATGACAAAAAACATGGTGTAAACCATAGTAGTCAATTGTACTAAAAATCAATCCCCACCCCCACCCCCCGTTGTGGCCATTCCTATAAGGGTCTGTGCAGTTTAGGATGTTGACTATAGGCATAACCAATCCCACCCCTCCCTTGCAATCCCTCTCCAGCACCAATCACATCTCCCCCTCCCCCAGCCCTACATAACCCCTGGCCAGAGCACCCCACAATTCGTGCGGCACATGACACAGGTCAGTGTCTCTTAGTTGCACTTTGATGGTGGGAAAAGCACTGTGAGGACACTTAGCACTTCTGAGCGAACGCTTTATACTAACATCCAACGGGTAAAGTGAAGTCCATACTCTGCGGCTTACCTTTCTCATTTCAGAACCTAACAAGTACCCATCACTGGAGGCTAAATCCAGAAGGGTGCCCATGCACCAACAGATAGATGAGGCCTGTGTCCCAAACCCTATTCCCTTTGCTTGTGACAGGGAGATGCTGTGGCCATGACTCCTCCCACAGGCAACCATGACACTAGGGGGAATTGGTGCACTGTAAGTGCTGTGAAAGAGATGCTGCAGGGAGGGATTCCACTTTTTCAGCTCCTCACTGGGCTTTAAGCGCATTTCTTTGGCAGGCTTCCCCACAGACAGGATGCTTTGTTGTGTGGGGGGAGCCCTATTCTAAGAGGAATAGGCTGCTGCACAACCCTTGAACTCATTCTCTTGCAGGAACAGAGCCTTATGCAGCAGCTCCCATGGTGGTTGGATTGTTAAGATCTGGTGCCATGTGGTTTGGATGGCATCAGCCTGTGCTGGTTGCAGTGGAGTTCTGCCCCATGGGCCATGGAGTAGAGTCCTTGGTGGGCCATGATGGACATCGCTACACTTAGCAAGGCAGGTCACTTGTCACTGCATCAATTCCTATTTTGCTTTCCTGCAAGGGAGGGGGGATTCAACAGGGAGACACCAGGGTGTGGCTAGTGCCACCCCCCCCCCCCACACACACACACATACTCTGCTCAGTCTGCTGTCCCACTCTGCCTCCTGGAGTAAAGTGTTGCACCCAGCCAGCACTTCCAAATTCCACCTGAGAGTGCACCCCACTTAGACGCATGCCATCCCAGGGAAGGCTCAGTCATTTTCACATGGCCCCAGGGAGGTGGCAACTTGAGTTTTGAGACCTCACCATGATAGCAGTTCAATAAAGTCTACCATGTGCCGCAACTGCACCTCTGTCTCTTTGGTTCTGACTGCATGTCAGGAGCTCCATTCTTCTCCCCAGTTCATCTGTGACTCACCCTGAGGGATGCTCAATTACATACCCAAGAGGGAGGGCTCTTGGGTGCTTTGGGTGACTGGGGATGGTAGTGCCAGTGCCATCATGGTCATCTGGCAAACACAGCAGGGGTCCAGCAGCACCTACAAGGCCATTCTCATACCTCGCTGGCAGCTGTGTAAAGGGGAATGGGCCAGGGGGTGGTCTGGGTGAAAGAACCACTGTGGCATGGTGGTCAGAGTGCCAGACTAGGATCTGGGACCCTTGGGTTCAAATCCCCACTTGTTCCACAGAGGCTAGCTGTGTGGCCTTGGACCAAATAAACAGGCTTCGCCTAACCTATTTCACAGAGTTGGTGTGAAGATAGACTGGACGAGAGGGGAATGATGTAACATTGGATTCCCATCGGGGACAAAGGCTGGCAATTAATACTGTAAATGAATGAAGTAAATGGAAGGGGGGGCTCTGCCACCTGGGGAAAGATATCTAGGGAGGTACCTGTGGGGAGGCAGACATGATGTCTCTGGAGGGTGTGTATGGATGTCACTGGTAGAGGAGGCAGGCAGGTTGTGGAAGCTGTAGCAGGGCAGTCAGAGCCCATGCTGGGGCCCTGGGATGATAACTGAGCAGGAGTGGCTGGAGACCTGCCATGAGGGGAGGGATGCATTCACCCAGGACATGGAGGGGTTGGAAGTGTCTGTGGCTATAGCTGCCAGGAGCCTGAAGAGGCTGCTGGATGTCACAAGGGACATCCAGGACAGCCAGATGTGTATCAAGAGGGGATGTATTAAAATAAGTGACAAATTTTCCCTTTGGGGATAATGGGACATATACTGGGAGCCAGGAATGCCAACTGACTTGCATGGGCTCTACTGAAATATATTACTGCATGCAAAAGTTACAGTGAGCACAGAATGGATTCATAATGATAGTTTCTGGATTCAAATAGATTACTGTGAAACTGGAATGACAGCACCCAGAGCAGAATAATGGTCATTCCCGTCCCAGAACACTTCTGCTCCACTGAGGAGGCTATTGGAGGATTTGTTGCCAGTACTGCGTGCCACCATATCTGAGCACACTCCAGTGGCCTCCTCTCTTGCTCCACCACTGGCAGAGATGGCCGGATATGGCCTAGGGTGCCTTTGGCAGCAAGGCTGGGTTGCCAGGAGGAGCTCCTGTAGGTGAGTGGTGGAGGGTCTTGACTGGGCATACTGTCCTTGTCCTTTCCCTGTTGAAGTCCTGTGTGGCTGCAGGGAACCCGAATTGGGTCTAGGGAACTTAAAACTCTGTTGTGGGTTTTTTTGGCTATGGCTGTAGTTAGGTGGTTTTTGCTCCTAATGTTTCACCCACATCTGTGGCTGGCACCTTCAGAGGTATGTCACCGTGAGATGTGTTTCTCTCAATGGCACAGAAACACACCTTGCTTCGACATATCCCTGAAGATGCCATCCATCGATTGGGGCAAAATGTGAGGAGCAAAAACTACCGGACCATGACTACGTAGCCTAGTAAACTCACAACATTCAGCTGATTCTGGCCGTGACAATACATTGGACCCAATTCTTTAAAACCTAAATACATAGTTTGGCCCTGAGAGAACAATGAAAGCTATGACTCATTAAAAAACTCATACTCTGCCAGAAATGTTGTTAAGTCTTTAAGGTGCTACTAGACTCTTGCTCTTTTCTACCACTGGAAAGGAAGTCAAGGTATAATGAAATAAAGGGTTAAGAGCTATTAAAAGCAAAAATACCATGTTACAATTAATCTCCTACTCAGTAGTGTAGTCCTGTAAATTTTGGACTCATGCTGGCAGAGTGTATTTCACTCATGAGGCCACTTAGAGTTCCAATTACCTTGATGTATGTTTGTGTCACAGTTTCAGCACTGACAAGCTGAACATGGATCTCTTTGAGCCCCCTCTCTCTCCCTTCCCTTGAAGTGCAGTCAATCCCAGGGCTTTAGATCCCAGATATAGAAAGCTGTTTTTGCTTGTGTGGGAATGATACCCGAGGCCTGGTTAAATCCTTGCCAGCAAATCCTCTGCCTAATAGGATAAAATCTAGTGTTTGACTTCTATCCCAGCCTTCATCTAGTCAGTGTGGTGAGTGATGATTATAGTCCACCTCCCTACTTCTTACGGCTGGCTCCATCTGCTTGGCCTCCATCTGTAGAAAAGCAGCTCAAAAGGACCAGGCCAGGTGGCTCTATAGTAGCCATGTGGCTGATTTTAATGTCCCCCTCCTCCATCTGTTTACATTGGCCATTAGTGTAGTTATCCCTTGGGTGTTTAAAAGAATCCATTTCTGCAACAACTTGAGAGTGAGCTGGCTTTTTTCTATCTTAAACTATAGAAAAAAATAGACAATCTAATCCCATTTCTCAGGGGAGAACAGAGAATGAGAAGAATCAGTGTGGTTATGATACAGGAAAGAAAATGAACAGAAGGCAGAAGGCATTTGGACCTGTATACTGCACGGGTCAAAAAAAGGGCTGTGAAAATATTTACTGACCCCTCGCATCCTGGACATAAACTGTTTCAACTCTTACCCTCTAAACGTCGCTACAGAGCACTGCACACCAAGACAACTAGACATAAGAACAGTTTTTTCCCGAATGCCATCACTCTGTTAAACAAATAATTCCCTCGATAATGTTAAACTATTTATTATATACTTATTATATAATTACTGCACTACTTTTTTCATCATTCCTATTACCCATCTCCTCCCACTTATGACTGTATGACTATAGCCTGTGCTGACATTTTATTTTATTTTATGATTTTACATTTTATGTTTTCATTACTACTGATTGTTTCCTGATTGCTTACTAGACCTATATGACAATCATTAAGTGCTGTACCTTATGATTCTTGACAAATGTATTTTTCTTTTATGTACACTGAGAGCATATGCACCGGAGACAAATTCCTTGTGTGTCCAATCACACTTGGCCAATAAAGATTCTATTCTATTCTATTCTATTCTATTCTATTCTATTCTATTCTATTCTATTCTATTCTATTCTATTCTGTAGGTGTACATGGAAGCAGCTTAGAAGACAAACTCCCTGTGTGAAAGAAAGTATCATAGAAATCCACTTTCCCCCAACACCTGCTCCGTGAATTAACCTCATTCTGCTTGTAATGTCATAAACCAGTCCCTTCAATATGTGGGTCATGTCAGTGCAGTGTGGTATAATGGTTATAATGTTGGAGTAGAACGTGGGAGATCTGGGTTCAAGTCTCTATTTTGCTATGAACTAACTAGTGATCTTAAGCCAGCTGTTCTCTCTTCGGCTAAACAACCTCACTGGGTTGTTGAGAAGATAAATGAAGACAGACCTGTCTACGCTGCTCTGAGTTCCTCATAGGACGAATAAGATAAAAAATGAAATATAGGTGAATATAAAATTGACTGTTTTTCTTGCTTGGTATTTCAAATCTTTCCTATTTCAAACCATACTTATTTTCATTTATTTTCTTCATTTTAACTCCTGCAGGGGACCCACAGTAACTTGCATAAATTTTCCCACCTCCATTTCTTTTTTACAACAACAACCTGTGAAAAAGGTTAGGTTGAGAATGTGTGACTAGGCCAAGGTTACCCAGCAAGCTCCTGTATGGCAGATTTGGGGCTTGAACCTGGGTCTGCCAGATCCTAGTCCAACAGTCTAACCACTATACTACACTGACTCTCTGAAGCCCATTCGAATTCTACAGTCAGTACACTTCTGGGAAGCGGGGGCTTAACCTGAATTATTAATTATATGGTACTCTGTAGCCTTCAGAAGATCTAAAGCAGGGACTCCAACCTATGGCCCTCCAGATGTTAATGAACTACAATTCCCATCAGCTCTGCCAATTGGCCTTGCTGGCAGGAGCTGATGGAAATCATAGTCCATGAACATCTGGAGGGCAATAGGTTAGAGACCCCTGATCTAAGGCATTTCGGCTAAGGAGTTATGTAGCACACTGCATTAGCACATCAGCACAAGACAAGTTTATAGAACAGTAAGGGAAGTTGCAAGAAAGATAGAAATGTGATCATATTCTGGACACATGCAGTTGAATCCAGGAGTGATAATTTGCATACACTCCTCACAACTGACTATTAGTCAATTACCTCTTGCTCTTCACAGCGGAATGTATGACACCCATTCTGCTGCTGCAAATCATGAGGCTATGCCACCTTCCAGCACTAAAATCAAAACCAGTTCTGTGATCTGTAGCTGCAGACTGAATTCTCTCCCATGCTGTGCACCACGTTTCCATGAGTTAGCAGTGAGAACATTTCAGTTCCTCTCACAACATTCCCAGTTCCTCTCACAACATAAATCAGCCAAGCAGCAAAAGGAATCAAAGGAAGCTTGAGCAGTAGAGTGCAAGGAAAAGGATGTCTCACAGTGTTCTGCTCCAGCTCCCCTGGAAAAGAATGCCACATTAGTAAACAGTTCATTGATAAAAATCGAAGCTTCATTTGAACACAATTTATTTCTTTTGATGAAGAACTGATCATTCGGCAGGAACTCACATGGATCACCTACTGTGTACATAACCCACTGTCCTGCACAGCTGATTTCATTATTTTTCTTTCTCCCCAGCTCACAGCTGATTTTATTAGTTTTTTTTTATTCTTCAACTCTATTTTTAAAAGCCTGCCCTCTCTGTATTAACCCAAAGGATTCTTTCATTATACCCAAGAGAAAATGGTTTGAGTACGAAGCAGCAATGGAATGTTATCCTTTCTGTTTTGAAGTGGATGAGCAATGCTTCTTCTCCAGAGTGCCCTGACCTTTCACTTTCCTTGGCAAGACTATAGAGAGTTTCCTCTCCTTTTTTCTCTATTTTTGCAACTACAGTCAAACAGTAATCAGGATATGTCCCATTAACCAGTCATTACACATCTTAGATGGTTCCTTCAACTACCTAATTTACTGCATGAAAGACAATGATCACTGTAACCATGAAATTCAAGAGCACCACACAGTAAGCCCTCACAAATCTTGGATGGTCCAGTCTGCGGAAGGAGAGTGTCATTTAACATATACACATCGTTGAGGAACTCAGGATGGGGTGCTTTAAGATGTTAAGGATTCTGTCACACAAAACAAGAGTCTCTAAAGCCAGTGAGGGTGAAGTCAGCATTAGCTGCACTCTCTGATGGCTGTTCATCACAAACGAAACACTCGTCTGCTGCTGCTGGCTCTTCGTTTCAGACTTACACAGTTTTGCTGCGCCAAGGCAAGAAGCAACATGATCTGACACACATGTGTGTGAAAAACACAACGAAGAGGCTGAAAGTTCTGTTGTCAAGGGAGAAGTGCACCAGGAGAAATGAGAGGCAATGTTAAGGACTAACAGCCAAGGCCAAGAGGGACTGACTCAGAACGGCTATTCAGTTAGGGAAATGTCATGCCCCCACAGAGGCTTTTGTTATTTCCCCATTAAACTTCAGTTTTCCCATAGTTAGCATGGTTTTAGTTCATTGTTAAGTCTTCTAAGGGAGGGTATTTTAGTTAGCCCCTGTCCCTTTAAGACATTTCCCAATAGGCAGTTTCCTTTCTTCACCCAGCAATCCCCTGTTTTAGTTCCAGCCAGTCAGTCAGAGTGAGGCGCCAAGGGTAGTTGGAGACTGGAATGTTCAGAGTACTGATTATTATATGTACATATTAATATATGGTGGTCCACAGAGCACAAGTTAAGTTTAACAGCAGTTAGAACTAGACAAAGACGAACGCAGATTCCGCACAGACCAAAAACAGCAGCGTGAAAATGGTGTGAAACTGGTATAAAATGGTTTAAAATGGTGTAAAAGGGTTTACACTGTTTTCACACCATTTTCACACCACTCTTTTTGGCCCATGCGGAATCTGCCTGAGAGAACTGAAAGGAAGCAAGACACAGTGGACTTTCTTGAAAGCAGCCAAGAGAAGACACAGTCTACAGCTTCAAACCTGCTCAAGACAAGCAAGTACTCTGATTTAGATAGACCCAAGGGAGGAGTTAGGGTCTTAATTATCTCAAGCAATAAACCTATTGTTGAACTGTTGAACCTGGCTTGTGTCTCCCCCACTCTGTCCTAGCCAAGTACAGGGCACCAAAAATAGATTCACTTGGGGGGCAGAACAGGAAACATACCTTGCTCTTTGTTACATCAATCTTAGCCACTTTAAAAATAAATAAGGAGAAACATGCCACAGTCATGGCTAAGAGTTGGGAACAAAGATGAGACTGATTTCATGACTAGCAAAAATTACAGCACTAGTCCCAATAGATGTACAGGGCAAATTCTAACATCTTAATATGCAAAAAAAAAAGTGACCTAGTGCATCTCATGGCCAAAAGAGAGAACAGTATACTCACTTAGTCTACTCACTTAGTCTACATCTACATAGCCAAAAATTAGGCAGCAAGCACACTTTGGTTGTAACATCGTGCATTTGCTAATCCACTTCATTCTGGGATTACTGCATGGTCCAAAAAGGCTGCTGACTGAATTGCAAAGAGAGAGTGGTCCCAATCATCTAAAAGCACGCACCAAAGAGACAGATGTGGAAGTGGACTGATGATGGCTCAGAAAGCACAGAGCCAGTTTATTCTTCACTCCAAGCTCTTTAGGAAGTTTAGCAGACCAAGGTGCCACTCTTCTGGCTTGTCAAGGTAACAAGCGTGGCCTGCCCCTTCCATCAGCATCACCTTGTGATTGGGTATGTTCTTCAAGTTGTTCAGGCTGACCTCTCCCAGCTGGACATCCTGGTCCCCATATACAATGAGAGTTGGTGTCTAGTGTGGGGGGAACAGAGAAATCAACTGAGGTCAAATCAATCAAAATAAAAGTTTGTCTTCAAATGCTACCAGTCTAGAAGACCTTAAGTAGAGAACCATAGCAAAGGCTTTGCTTGCAAATTTTACTGACTAGGGATGGCAACTTTTTTGTGGGGGGTAATTGTTGGGTTTGGCTTTGAAAGACCTGAACATTTTCAGGGTTTTAAAGCCAAACCTGAGAAATATAAGCCCTGCAAAGCTGAATGCTGGGATTGGCTGAGCCAGCTTCACAAATGGGGAGGAAGGGTTGCCAGTGGAGACTGGGGTTTCTGATCTCTGCAGGCAGCCATGATGGCCCCCTCCAACCAGCAAGGTTAGAATCGGCTTTGCAAGCAGAGAGAGAGGGCTTCCTGCAAGATCAGGAATCTCCCAACGCTGTAGGCAGTTAGGAAAGCCATAATCTATTTGGCTTTTTTGGAGGGGTTTTTTTTTTTTTGGGGGGGGGGGGGGGCGACAAAACTCCCTAGAAAAGCTGAAATGGCTTTTTGGGGTTTTTGGGGTCATCTGGATTTACCAAATAATCAGTCCTATTACAATTATATAAACAGAGCTGGAAGGGACCTTAAGGGTCATCTCGTCCAAATCCCTGTAAATGTAGGACATTTACAGCTACTCCCCCGATGACCTGTGCTCTATGCCCAGAGGAAGCAAAAAAACTCCAGGATCCCTGGCCAATTAGAAGTGATGCAGCTGCCAGCTGCCTCTCTGATAGTTGTTGCTGTTATTATTATTATTTAGTTATTTATAGTCTGCCTTTCTCACTGAGACTCAAGGCAGATCCCATAGGGCAGTGATGGCGAATCTTTTTGAGACCGAGTCCCCAAATTGCAACTGAAAACCCACTTATTTATCGCAAAGTGCCAACACGGCAATTTAACCTGAATACTGAGGTTTCAGTTTAGAAAAAATGGTTGGCTCTGAGGCATGCGTTACTCAGGAGTAAGCTTGGTGGTAGTGGCTTTGCTTTGAAGCAACAGTGCAACTCTTTGAACGGGTGAATCATGACCCTAGGAGGGTTTACTCAGAAGCAAGCCCCATTGCAAGCAACTGTAAAGGTACTCTCAAGTAAAGGAGCGCACTTTAGTTCTTCCCATGAAAATCAGTGGGGTTTAACAGTGCTTCCCCCCCCACACACACACACACACGACGCACTCTGTGTGCACGTGCCCACAGAGAAGGCTCTGAGTGCCACCTCTGGCACCCGTGCCATAGGTTCGCCACCACTGCCATAGGGCAAGTCAAGTACAATCAACAGACTGGACAATGAACAGTACAATACACTTGGGACTACAGATACCTAAAAACAAATAAAAATCTAAAATGGAGTTGATACAAAATATGAACTTTTAAACATGATAAAGTGATGCAGAAGTACTTACTTAGGAGCCTACTTACAGCGATAGGAAGCAATACAATAGTGTAGGCCACAATCCTTCTCCCTTTATCAATGCAACTTCGTTTATCATTTCATTGCAATATCTATCTGTGCAAAAGCCCTTTTGAATAATTCCATTTTGCATAGTTTGTGGAAAGTCAGGTGTGTGTGAGCCTTCCTGACCTCATTAGGATAACCATTCCATAAAGCGGGAGCCACTACAGAGAATGCATGACTACAAGCAGTTCTCGATTTTGCCCATTTGTGGGATGGTACCTGCAGAAGATCCTGCAGGCATGATCCTGCAGTTGGCACGGCAGAGCACAGAGAGACAGGTGGTCCTGAAGAGAAGAAGGACCAAGGCCATGAAGAGCTTTACATATGTGATAGTACCTTAAACTGAGCCTAGTAATTGATGGGATTGATTGCAGAATGGGAGTGATATGGCTAGCTCCCAATAACAACCTAGCTGCAGAGTTTTGATCTAACTGGAGTCTCTGAATCAATTTTGAGGAGAGACCCTCGTAGGGTGCATTACAGTAGTCCAATCTCAAAGGCTGCTGATAGATCCAGGGAGAGCAACAAAGAAGCATGACCTCTGTCTACCTTCTGATATGTCAGAGGTTAGATATCTGGAATTTTTTTTCTCTGCATGTTTCCAGATAGTGATGTGGAAGAGGGACACAATATCCAATACTTCCATAGGAGAAAAAATTTGGGCACTGATCTCCTCTGTGTCTAGAAGACAGGCAATAGTGAGTGCAAAATCAATGTCAACTGCACAAAAATAAAAAAATATACCTAAATGTTGCTGTTCTTGCTTTGCTCATGTCCCTCCAAACTTGACCTCTTTGCCTCACAATGGATTGCTTAGTGATTACCTCTGTTAAGGTTATGAACATGTTCAAATTAGTGGCTTGGATCCCACTTAAACATTTCTTCCATCCACTCAATGTGACTTCTCTCCCCTGCAGCCCCTGAAGTACTGCTCGTGGGGGATGGTGGATCCCTAAAACAACTTAGAAGGGAAGTGCCATGCCACAGGAGGGGGGAATTAGTGAAAATCACTAGCACTTCCATCCACAGAACTTTTAGGCAAGCTCCAACCCACTGGCATGTATCTTATCTTAGTTCTCAGGAAGTTCCTCCAGGATAAGGAGTCTTCCTGCAGCCTAAATGGCTCTTCCATTGAAAGAAGGCTTCAGTCTTTGCTCAGTGGAGTGGTAAGGTACATGTAGTATTTTCCTAGTAGTAATACAGAAAGAAATCTTTTTCCAAAGGAGAAAAAAAACCCTTTTGTATTTGCAGAGGCTCTGTAATTTCTGCAGCTAAAACACTCAGGATTAATAGAAGTACAGGGAATTCTCACTGCTGTCAAAGCTACAGCTTTGGAGTGTCACACTGGCTAAAAAATCTTGGCAGGTCACATTTGCAAGGGCAATGGTATGTGATACAGGATACTAATATTAGGAAAAGGCTAAAGTCCAAAGGCCAGGAATCTGGAGAAGGGTCAGATTGTGCTCCCTACATTTGCAAGAGACATTATAAGGGCAGTAATACACAATCATATTGGGATGTATCATGACAGCATGTATCATACTCTCAGTGGCCTGGTAGCTGCATCGAAGAGCACATTTAATCCCCCTTTGCACATATTGTTGATTAGGCAAAAAGGGACTAGTTGTGGGTGTGCTATCTAGCAACATGTGTTGCTTGGTTGTGGAAGATCTGACATGTTGAAAATTAAGATGCAGTTCCCCCAATACCATGGAGATTTTAGTGTAGATGGGCTCACTGTTCATTTATTGCCTGAGAAGTACTGTCTCATATCACAAGTGACAAAGGACTTAGAAGTTCGTTAATGTCCAGGAATTTACTGCAATTGGAACTCACATATCTCCACCTATAATGCTACAATTTCTGATAAAGAAGCTGGCACTTGGAGCAAACAACAATGGAACTTGTGTCATTAGTCCAGTAATGCAGAGAGGCCTGTCACAGGAATTCTCACATTTTTATAGTTCTTAATAAAGGGGAGTAATGAAGGAATTCCGGCTTCCTACTTTTTTTTTTACATTTTTTGACAGTCCCTAAGGTGCTACAGTTAGCCAACACAAACAGAAACATTCTACAGAGCCAGCGTGGTACAGTGGTTAAGACTAGATTCAGATCCCCACTCTGCCATGGAAACCTTGGACCAGTCACACACACTCAGTCCTAACCTTAGGTAGAATTTGGATGGGAGACCTTTGTGACTAGGGTCATGACAAGGAGGCAGATAATGGCAAACCACTTCTTAATGTCTCTTGCCCTGAAAACACTACCGAGTCGCCATACGCCAGCTGTGACTTGAGGGAAAAAAAGAAAAGAAAAAAGAAAGCTTGGATAGAAGCCTGTTCTGCCTCTTTTAGTGTGTCTGAGAATGAAGAGGTGGGCAGTGCCCTCTAGTGCTCAGCTGGGAAACCCCTCATTTTATTATAAATCTGTGCCTGCTGTGTACTGTCATAAACAGCTCCCTGTTCAGTTTCTCCCTCTCTCTTCTGAAGCCTTCGCAACTTCTCTCCGTTGGCTGTTATGGGTTTTCCAGGCTGTGTGTCCATGGTCTGATAGTTTCTGCTACTAACATTTAGTTCGCATCTATGGCTGGCATTTTTAGAGGCATGTCCAGTAAGATGTGTATCCATGACACAGAAACATATCTCACCGCAACATGCCTGTGAAGATGCCAGCCATAGATGTGGATGAAAGATTAGGAGCAAAAAACTACCAGACCACACCCACACAACCAGGAAAAACCCACAATAGCCAGTTGATTCTGGTTGTGAAAGCCTTCGACAGTACATTCTCTCTGGTTGTGAAAGCCTTGCAATTCTTCCTAATTATTACTTATTGAAATAAAATCTGTTCCTGTTTTAACCTTAGAATCCCTCTTCAAACCTAGGTGGCAGACATACCTTGACACCAGCATACTGTGTGGCTGAGAACTTCTCTGTACAGATGGGTGCCACTGGGATGTAGGCCTTCAGCAGCTCTTTGTGCTGGAAAAGGAATGGAAGGGAATACATCCCGCTGAGAGATGGGCTGATGACCACAGCCTGGTCTAACTGAAGGGCCTCAAATACGGACCTCAAGAAACTGCTGGGTGCTGGCTCTCCAACAGGAGCTGGAGCAGTAGCTTCTTTGGAATTACCCAGACCTGCACCACAAGAATTAAGACACTGAGTTTACAGTCAGTAGATGAACAATGATAACAAACGTCATATAGGGGCTCAAAGGCAGAAACCAGTCTGCAACAAGTAGCATTAATAACAAAACAACGACACTCCGAGACTTTCTCGGGGTGCAGTCAGTGGACCTGGCCTGCATCACTGAGACCTGGGTGCGAGAAGGCGAAACGGTCGCCTTGAATGAAGCCTCGCCCCCAGGTTTCGCTTGTGTCCACCAGCCTCGAACACAGGGCCGGGGGGGAGGTGTGGCGATGTTCATCCGGGAGTCTATCGCCTTCAGGGCAGTCCCTGCCCCTCAAATCTCCGGGTTCGAGTGTGCCGGACTGGAGTGGCTGTCTGGGGAGAGGTTGGCCGTTCTCCTGGTGTACCGGTCGCCTAGTGCACCCGGTGACGGCCTGCCACGGCTGCTGGAGGCGGTGGCTGAGTGGACGTTGCAATTCCCCCGACTTATTGTCTTGGGGGATTTCAACGTCCATGTGGACACCGCCTCATGTTCAGCAGCAGTGGACCTGGTGTCATCCATGGCGACGCTGGGTCTCTCCCTATTACATACTGGCGCCACTCATGAGGCCGGTCACACTTTAGACCTGGTTTTTGGGGCGGGAGTGAATATGGTCGTATCCTCTGTTAGCAGAGTGCCATGGTCCGACCACTTTGCCCTGAAGGTCCGGGTGGATTCGCCACGCCAACCCTGTCTAGGCGACGGACTTATTTATGTCCGCTCGCGGAGACTTATGGAACCGGATGGGTTCCTGAATGCTCTGCGGGACCCTGAGCCTCCTGGCACCCTCGATGAGCAGGTGACAGACTGGAATTCCAGGCTCTCTGATGCCATCGAGGAGATTGCTCCCAAGCGCCCTCTGCGCCCCCGCTTACGGCGGGCCCCTTGGTATACCGAGGAGCTGCGCCAAATGAAGCGGGAACTCAGATGGCTAGAGCGAGTGTGGAGGAAGCTCCGTGACGAAGGGACGCGAACAACTTATAGGACGTTTATAAAGGCCTATGAGTTGGCGACACGGAGGGCGAAGAATGCACATTTCTCGCCCTCCCTCGCATCTACTAGCTCCCACCCAGCACAACTTTTCCGGATTGTCCGATCCCTCACCTCTCTGGTGGAGGGGTCTACAAATTCTAAATTGGCAATTGGCTGTGAGGCATTCCAGAGCTTTTTTGTAGATAAAGTCGCGTCCCTCCGCCGGGACCTTCCGGCCACATTTGATACAGTAATGGAACTCAAGGCTCCCTCGCCGGCTTCAGGTCCTAGTTTGGACCGGTTTTCCCTACTCTGTGAGTCCGATGTTGACAGGGCCCTAGCTGCTGTTAGACCTACTACCTGTCCTCTGGATCCGTTCTTACTCCTGGCTGATTAAAGCCTGCCGGGGTGAGTTACTACCTCACCTATCGAATATAGCTAGCTGCTCCCTTGAGCAAGAGGAGTATTTCGAATTGGGTTGAAGGAGGCAGTGGTCCACCCACTCTTGAAAAGACCATCTTTAGATCCCGGAGATCTGGCCAATTACCGTCCCGTTTCGAACTTGTCGTTCCTCGGGAAGGTAATTGAGAGAGTGATGTTGGAGCAGCTTCAGGGCTTTCTGGAGGACACCTTGGCGCTCGATCCCTTCCAGTCCGGCTTCCGTGCTGGGCATGGGATGGAGACCGTTCTCATCGCTATCACAGATACACTCCGCATGCAGCTAGACCGAGGCGGATCGGCGCTGCTGGTGTTGCTCGATCTCACAGCAGCGTTTGATGTGGTTGACCATGACCTTTTGATCCACCGCCTGGCTGCCTCTGGAATACGAGGCACTGTCCTTAAATGGATTGCCTCGTTTCTCCAGGGTCGAGGCCAGCAGGTATGGTGCGGGGATGAGGCCTCCCACAGAGCCCCACTTAATTGTGGGGTTCCTCAGGGGGCCTTGCTTTCCCCGCTTTTATTTAACATCTACATGCGACCCCTTGCTCAGCTGGTGCGGAGTTTTGGGCTGGTTTGTCACCAATATGCGGATGACACCCAGCTCATTCTGCTGATGGAGGGGGGAGCGGACCTCCGCCCTTACAGCTCTGGCACTGTTTGGAGTCAGCTGCTGATTTGGATTTGAAGACGAAGTAGGTTAAAACTTAATCCAGCGAAGGCGGAGGTCCTTTGTGGCTGGGCCGGGAGGAGGGACCGAGGGAATTTCAGCCGCCCTATTTTGGAGGAAGTCGCGTTGACCCTAACATCCCTGGCTTCGCAGCCTGTAGGGGTCGCCCTAGACTCTTCACTATCAATGGAGAACCAGGTGGCCCATGTTACCCAGGTTGCGTTTTTCCATCTTCACCAGGAGCGGCATCCCTATCTCTCCCAGTCCGACCTGGCCACTGTGATCCATGCGGCGGTCACCTCGAGGCTGGATTATTGTAACTCGCTCTATGCAGGCCTTCCCGCTGCGACTGATCGAGGAAGCTGAAGCTGGTCCCAGAATGCAGCGGCGCGGCTTCTAACAGGTGGTGGTTATTCAGATCATATCGCATGCTGTAGCCGTCTGCACTGGCTTCCGGTGGAGTTCCGGATCGTTTTCAAGGTGCTGGTGTTAACCTTTAAGGCCTTACGCGGCATGGGGCCCACATACCTGCGGGACCGCATCACCCCTTATGTCCCACATAGACCGCTGTGCTCGGCAATGGCAGATCTGCTGGTGACCCCTGGTCCCGCGATGATACGGCTGGCCTCAACCCGGGCCAGGGCCTTTATGGCCCTGGCCCCGGCCTGGTGGAATGCTCTATCTCCGGCTGTGCGGGCCCTGCGGGACCTTAACGAGTTCCGCAGGGCCTGCAAGACGGAGCTTTTCCACCGGGCCTTTGGGGAGGCCGGCCGTGGACCTACTGCCCCCTACTGAAACTGTGATCGAAACTGAAATTGAGACTGCCGTTTTCATCTTATTATGGCCGGGCCTGATTTATTCATTGACTCCATCGCAGGCCCTGCCTACTTCCCTCCCTTTCTTTTCCTTTTCTTTTGGCCTTCGATTGGGCGCCTGTTTAAACTACTTGTTCCATAAATTGGGTTGTTTAATTTATAGCTTTTAATGTGGTAAACTGCTGTTTAGGTTTTAGGTTTTTAATGATTTTAGTGTTTATGCTGTTGATCTGCTGTCCGATTCAACAGCCATACTGTGAGCCGCCTTGAGCCCTTCGGGGATAAGGCGGCCTATAAGTCTAATAAAATAAATAAATAAATAAATAAATAAATAAATAAATAAATAAATAAATGATGTTTGGGTGCGGTGTGGTTTCCGGGCTGTATGGCCGTGTTCTAGCAGCATTCTCTCCTGACGTTTCGCCTGCATCTGTGGCTGGCATCTTCAGAGGATCTGATGTTGGGAAAGCAAGTGGAGTATATATACCTGTACATATATCCAAGTAGCATGATGTTTTGCAATGGAATAGTCCTCAAGGAACAAAGAGAATTCAGAAGAAGCAAAGAACCATTAGAGCCATTTGACATGAATAAGTATCAGAATAGTATGGATTCTGGCTCTGTCTAATGGTCATTTCTGCATTTTCAGATCCAAATATGAATATGAATGTCAGAAAAAAACCAACATGGTCTGAAAGTACATAATAATGTTGCATTATTAAAATTAAGCAAGCGTCATGCTGGCCAATGCTTGAATCAGAAACTGCCTGTGAACCGCACATACACTCCATTAAGTTTTCCAAAAGAAAAACAGGGTATAAGCACAATGAATAAATGCAAACCAAGAACACTGTGATAATGCATGAAACTTGCGTTGTAGTTATAAGTGTCAGGATGCTGTATATTCCAAACAAAGGGAAAGGAGAAAAGGCACTAGGTCCTCCCTGAATGCTCTACCTACAGGAATGCTATTACTGCTAGGTCCTAGCAGTTGCCACCCATGTAGGTGGCCATATTATCTGCCCATGGGCCTGAACAAACTGTCAGCCTGTACCAAATGCAGCAGACTCACCTCCATCCCTCACAGCTAACGAGAAACCATCTTCTGCATACTACATAGTTTGTGCCCATAGCTGGCCTGAACACAGGCCTGTTTTGCCCCTTGAAAGATATCCTAGAATGAAGTGGTTGGCATGACCTCCATTGATTAATTGAGGAATCCTCTCTAGTTTTATAGTCTGTTGAATGATAGCAATGATATCAACTTATTCAGTTTTGCTAGATGAGGCAAAATGGGCTAGTGCATCTCTGCCACAAGAAGTGGTGCCATTTGGAAAGGCACAGAAGGGCAAAGAAGGAAAATGGTGGAAGCAACTGAGGCATTATAATGACTGACCAGGCCCAGCCTGTAGAAAAGAGGTAAAAAGCCATGGTGTGAGAATAACATTGGTCAAAAGAGAACATAGGCATTGGTCTTGATTAGGCACCTAAGGGATATGGGCAATTTTGTTTAAAAAGTTTGTAACTAACAGGGCATGAATAAATAGCACAAGGATTTTTCTGCAACTTATTTCCAAAATCTGAGCAGTGAGGTGGTCTCCTCACCCACTGAGACGTACCTGGTAGGTCAATAGCTACAGCATGATATCCAGCTTCAGCTAGTTTAGACAAAGTCTGTAGTTTGAGCCAAGTTTCCGATGAAAAACGAATGCCATGCAACAGCAAGACAGAGAGACGAGGGGCCAGCTGAGCTGGTTTGGCCTGTCTATAGAACAGAGTCTGCCCACCCACTGTTATGGTACTCTCTGTCAGCTGCGTGGCAGCCATTTTGCTTGAGGATTGTATTTTCCAGCAAACCTGAAGGGAAGAGCAACAAAGAAGAAAGGAAAGAAAGTTAAAAGGTGAAAAAGACTCTGACCCACTAGCTATTTTTGGAGAAGGAAACTGGATTTTTTCATCCAATGCCATGAGTAAATGGTACTAATTCTCAGGTCCAATTCTTCAGTGTACATTTAGAACTCAGGAAGAGTCCTGAAAAATATTCACACCTTGTTGTCTATACTGAACGGCAGGTGTAAAAAATGCAGCTGTCCCATTAAAACAGACAGAAACTAAAAAAGAGCCAGATCTCCAGTTCTGAATATTTTTAAGAAATATGTGCCATCTTCTAAATGGCCCTTAGATTGGATGCATGTATCTTCTACCCGGATATCAAGTGTAAAAATGTAAAGTACACAAATATAAGAGAAAGTTGCTTGTGAAGAGCTTGGATTGGTCTCCAGACCAATGACAATAGAAAATTAGAACTTAAAAATGAGCCTTTCTATATTGTAAGCATACTCATAGGCATCTTCCTTAAAATAAAAGAACATTTACTGGATTTCTGGGGTCTGAAGCATGGAATACTTGTCAGCAGTGGTGGGATTAAATAATTTAACAACCCACCACTGCTTGTTAGGCTTTGCTTATCACTGTGAGATCTTTTTTCATTTTATAGTGCTCTTGCTGATGTTTCCTCTCCTAGAACATGTACCAGATATGTGTGTGAGTTGGGACCGCACTGCCTTCTGTATAACTGGTTCCTTTCCTTTCCTCTGCCTCTGTAGCCCTTATATGAGCTCTGAAACCCTGAGGGATGCAGCCTGGGGAATGAGACCAGGACACTCCCACCTTCAATTTGGGAGAAGACAACTGGCAACAGATAGCTTGTGGGACACACTCCTTCAGAATCCCAGACCTGTTAGGATTTGTAAGGGGGAGGTTATCAAAACAGTCCTAAGCAGAGGACACTCATAAATCCACTGAAGGCAACTGGCTTAGAAAGGTTAGCAGTTCACTGTAAATACGTTACAAAACACACTGGAATATGCCCCATTTTTGAGTGGAAGTCTTGCAGGCTCTGGCCTCCATGTGTTCTTGTGGAGTTCAGAAGTGACAGAGTGGAGAAGAAAAGGGTGATTTCCATAATTCTTCAGCTGCTCAGGTAAGTATGAACCATGACACTTGATGAATATAAACAAGTGAAAATCTGCCTGAGAATGGACTACCAGAATTGTGAAACTTCTATCACCTTTCACACAGGATGCTTTTTAATGGAGTCAGTTCACAGCTTCGCCTACTAGTGACCAATTACAAGTACTTATCCCCTGACTTTCTTGCAGAGAGGACCAGGTGCAAGTTAGATATAATATGTAATTAGGGCTGGAGGGCTTCAGACATGGAGTATGTGATCCATGGAACTCCTGTTGGTTCGCCCCATTATTTTCCTTTGAAAAGGTGACCAGTAAGAAGAGCCCATTTCAGCAACCACGGATTATATTTCCCTGAGAAAACACAACATAGTTAGAAATCAGGGAAATGCCTGTGAATTACAATGAGCCTTCTTTTCTCTTTAGTATAATCCTAAACAGATTGATCACTGAAGCCAAGGGGCTCAGAAGGAACAGCGCTGTTGATTATACACACAACCTCAGTACTTCGTCCATCTTTAATATAATGCTATATGCCCGTTCACCAGAACAGCAGGTTGCAATTGCCCAGACAACATTTCATAGCAGAAGGTTACAATCCTGGGTGTACCTCCCTCGGATCACACTACAACGGTGAAAACCTGAGAGCACTTTCTTCGTAGTAAACCACGAAGAGCACCATAGTGAGTAGGCCTGCTTCAATGGCTCTCTCAATTGAGGCACTGTAAGCAAGTCTATGCAAAAATGAGTCCCGTTGCAGCCTAAGCAGCTTCGGTGAAAAGTAAAGAAGCAGCATGATGCGAAGGAAAGTAAGTCTTACGAATTGCAGCAGTCAAATCGCGTTGGGGGATAGTTACAGTTGAACCTCGCATTTTGCTGCCACGACCCGTTCATCAGAATTGATGGAGAACTTTTTGGAATGTGCAGACCAGAAGAAAAGAAATAGCCAGAAAAGTCTACCGAAGTTGTTTCCTTTCCAAAGCAAAAAGGTGCAACGTGAAAGCGTTAGAGATACGCTACCTGATGGAAAGAGAACGCAAAACGAGTCCCGAACGATCTGCTGCCTGCTTCTCCGAGCTTCCGGGGTCCAAAGGTTCTCAAGGAAGAGTGAGGAGAGAAAGGGCAATAAAAACAAATAAGCGGAAAGTTACAACACTTCTAAGTAAAAGTTCACGTGAACACTAGGGACCCCTAGTGGACAGAAATACCTCTGTGCTGTAGGCACATCTTGAAGGGAATTTATTTTAGTGGAGTATACGGCTTAGAGATCATAATGAAAAATAATAAAAGACAGGAAGTTTAACCTGGACTTGATCGCGTTTTTTAAAATTAACATTAATTATTCCAAGGCAGACGCAAAAGACAGATGTCTTTTTTCAGTAAACCTTCGTCTTTTAACTAAGTGCCGGCATTTCTGTGCCACGTTCCTATGACCCAGGGAGGTGTTTATAATAATTCTGGGCACCTTGCCTGGAAGACAGCCTTTACCTTTGTAAAAGAGACCATCCCAGTCCAATCCAGGGAGGCGGGGGAAGGGGGGGTGAAGAGACTCCTGAAGGTGGGGGCAGGGCATCAGTGACAAATTTGCCCTCCCTGGGGACTTGCCTCAGTAAAGGGGCAAATCTGCCAGTGGACAGCCACAATGGCCCTCCAAGTCACGCAGAGTCATCTGGTACAACAGAGGCATTCCACAGGCGTGGCTAGGATTGATGCTGACAGCATTATCTCCAGGTACATGGGCGCCTTTTGGGTAGCGTAGTAAGTCCATTAAGCCCTATGGAGGGCTTTCTGGCAGCAGGTTTTTTTGGAGGGGGGGGGGTTACCCATCCACCCTGCGCATCCAGAAAGCTCTCTAGAGGCACAGGCCAGCACTGCAGCGGTGCCATTCTGCCCAGCACTCTGGATTGGGCTGTAAATCTCCCTAACCTTGTTTTATTTTACTTATAAATTACTTAGTTTTTGTTACAGTGAGTTCAGCTGACATCTATGCGAAAAGGTTGTTTTTGTTCCAGTACACTGAGCTATTGCAGGGCATGTCATATCCCAAAGGGATATGGCAGAACCTCTAGTGAGATTCTTTTTAATTGGTTCTGTTTATCTTGGTTAATAGTTATTGATTATGTGCAAATGTATTGATCTCTAAGTCACTATGTCACGACCTCATTGTGAAGTCAGACTTTCTATAATTTTCTAACCTGTATTTTGCTTTTAGGGACACCTTTGAGAGCACAGCTCTGGTCTCCATTTGACAATTCTCTGTAACAAAAAAATAAACCTCCTATATGTAATGCATTGTCGAAGGTTTTCACGGCCGGATTCAACTGGTTGTTGTGGGCTTCCTGGGCTGTGTGACCATGGTCTGGTAGATCTTGTTCCTAGTGTTTCACCTGCATCTGTGGCTGGCATCTTCAGAGGTGTATCACAGAGAGAAGTCTGTTATACACTGTGTCCAGTGAGAAAGGAATGTTTGTGTCTAGTGAGAAGAGACTCTGAGAATTAACAAAACTTGGCAACCAGTACTTAAAAACACCAGAATCAAAGGCCAAGGGCATGCTGGATTCATGGACAATGGACTCCACCCAGACACAGGAGTTGCATTCACCAATATTGCTGCTGCTGCAGGGAATGCAAAACTTCATCCACAGTCAACCACATCTTTGCATAGCAAGTCCCACTCAAACACTTGCTGGCCGATTTCCCACTTCAATTGAAAGCGGAAGTAGACCATGCTCATAAGAAACGGGTGTTCTTGAGCACGAGTTAATGCCTCCTCACCCCAGCCAGCCTCCAGCCTCCCTCCCTCCCCCAATCATTCTTCCCTCCTGCGCTCTCCAGCCCACAGCACCGGTGACTCAACCCAAGGGGGGGGGGCGGAGGGCAATCCACGCCCAGAGCCAGCAGAGGGGAAAGGCTCTGCGCGGGGTTTTGCAAAAGGCGCCCTTATGTGCAAAAGCGGAAAAGACGCGCGCTGAGGAGCCAGAAGAGCAGCAGAATCAGGGTGGCTGCATTGTCACCAGTGGTGCAGTGGGGAGTGCACCGCAACCCCGGGTTACTTGCCGTGAGTACCCCGCACCAAACAGTGAGTGGGGAAACGGCCAATGATTGGTTCCCTACCCTGGGACATGGACAATATATACCCCACTAAACATTCCCTTCTCACTGGACATAGTTTATAACAGACTTCTCTCTGTGATACACCTCTGAAGATGCCAGCCACAGATGCATGCGAAACGTTAGGAACAAGATCCACCAGATCACGGCCATACAGCCCGGAAAACCCACAACAACCACTCCTATATCTATTCCTTACTTATACTTCTTTATTCTCACAAACACCCTGATGAAGCAGGATCTAATCCTCAAAAAGTTTATACCACAATAAATCTGTTACTCTTTAAGAAGTCTCAAGCTAGTAAGGGGATTTTTTCTTAATTAACAAGTACATGCAATTTTCTTAATTAACAAGTACATGCAATGTTTCTTAATTAACAAGTACATGCAATATCAGCACTGTCTTCAAGCTTTCCTTGCATGAAGCTACTTTATACTGAGTCAGATTATTGATCGACCAAGTTCAGCACTGCCAACTGGCTGACTGATCAGTGCCTCTCAGGGTCTCAGGCAGAGGTCTTTTACATCACCGGCTACCTGATCCTTCAGCCTAGAGATGCTGGAGATTGAACTGGGAACCTTCTGTGTGCAAAGCAGATGGTCTACCATTGAGCTGTAGCAGCTCCCATCTTCTGAAATCATGAGAATTAGAAAATTGGCTGTTCAGTCATGTGTGTATTTTCTATAGAATCATAGAGTTGGAAGAGACTACAAGGGCCATCAAGTCCAACCCCCTGCCATGCAGGAACACACAATCAATGCATTTCTGACATAAGAGCATCCAGCCTCTGTTTAAAAACTTCCAAAGAAAATGACTGCACCACTCTCCAAGGCAGTGAATTCCACTGTTGAACAGCCCTGACAGTCAGAAAGTTCTTCCTAATGTTTAGGTGGATTCTCTTTTACTGCACCTTGAAACCATTACTCCAGTGGTTCCGGTGGGGTTTCCGGTGGGGGAAGATGCTCCGTAAGCGGCGGAGAGTCGGAGTTTGCCGTTCTCCTCCTTTTTGGGGCTCGAAACTGGAGCTTCTAAACTGGAGGGCTTCTAAACTCAAGTAAAAAAGGCAAGGCTCATCTGTGGGTCGGGTTGTGGCGAGACGGCAGGCGCGCTTGGGAGAGACGGCGGCCTTCTCCGTTTTCCAAAACTTGGGAGGGCGCAGCGCTCCACAGAGAAACGCGTGAGTCATCGTAGCCGGGAAACGCAGGAGTTTCAAACTTCAGCGAAGCGACAAGCGAGTCCCGGTTTCATCGGAGGACTCCCTCGGAGCACCGATGGCATCTCAACCCCCCCTGCGGTAACGTCTCAACTCTTCCAACTCAAGCCATTAGGTTTTAGCTTCCCGGTTCCCGGTCCCCAGGAAGGGATGGCTGCGCAGGGGAAAACCAAGCTCGCGACTGGTTGCTTTTCCCTACCGATGTAGTGTGGATGTTTTGTGTTTTGTGTTTTGGGCTGTGTTTTGTGCTTCTTAAACAATGCTTATGTCGGCGGAGCAAGGAGTTTTTATAGTCGGCAAGTCTTAATACAAAATTTGGACTACGAAATGTCGAAATGGCTATTACGGAAGATTTACATGCGCTCTTCACAATATACCGGGCAGAGGCAGCTAAGGACCACGGGGGAACCCTGGATTACAATTCCTGGTAGGAGGTTGAGACGGCTAGCGGATAAAAGGAGGAAGAGAGGGGGCCGGGCTGAAGTGTTTTACTAAGCTGGGAAGATTAATGTCGTTTCAAGTCTGCACTTCCAAGCATTTTTTCTTACTAATGCACAATCTCTTTATCAACAAAATGGATGAATTAAGGGCTACAGAGCGCTGTGAAGAGCAGGTTTGGCAAGAACAAGCTGTGTTTTATTAATTACACAGAAACCTGGCTTTACACTCACACACATTCCTGATGCAGCAGTTGAGCTTCTACCTGGTTTCACTTCTTTCCGGCAGGACAAGAAAGCAGTAAAGATACTGCGCAAGCAGAAAGGGGATTAAGTCTCTCTATGTGAACAAGAGCTGGTGCACTAATGCAGAAGCATCACAGGGGGTCACTGCTCAAAGGATTTGGAAAGTATGACTATTAGATGCAGACCCATATATCTGCCATACGCGGAGGTTTAGTGTGGTTATCATCTTTCGCGGTATACATTCCACCTGATGCTAATGCCTGCCATAACTTTGAGCTCTCTTGTATAACATTGTTGAAAACCAGCAGAAAAAGCATCCTGATGCTGTGCTCATTATAGAGGAGACTTTTAATCATACCTAATTTAAAAAACAGTGCTCCCCTAAACTCTACCAGCGGCATGTTAGGTGCCCTACTAGAGGAGCCAATACATTGGATAAGGAGGTGTAAACTAACATCAAGGATGCCTCTACAAGGTGATACAATTACCACACTTGGGTCCAGTCAGTACCATTTGTCACTTTGTTTCTGGCACCAGCATTATATTGTTGTTATTCCACTCTGGGTAGGCGTGGGTGTTGCCTGTAATAAAAGACTGTAAAATCCCTGGCCTGATGATGCCTCTAAATTACTTCAAAGATTGTTTTGAGACAACAAATTGGGATGTTTCTACCACCCAGATCATGGAGGAATATACCACCACTGCTGTTCTGGAGTTATATCACCTTACTGCTACAGTGACACTCTTACTGTGGATACCAGTGGGACTCCGGATTTACTCCAACCATAAACCCTGGATGACAAAGGAGGTTCAGCGAATTTCTTTGCATGACAGGAATTATTGCTTTCAGATCTGGTGATGAGGCAAAATATAGTGCGCGCAGAGCCAGCCAATCTCAAGAGAGGTAATATTACGACAAGCCAAGATGAGTTATAAGAGAAAATTGAGGGATTATTTTAATAACAACAAGCTTGCCCATGAGGCAGGTGTGGCAGGGGATTCAACAAATTACCAATCATAAACCAAACAATGACATTTCTGTGTAGATGGGGATTCTTCTCTGCAACCGCAGAGGAGCTAAATCACTTTTTTGCCCGCTTTGAAACAGGTCTATCAGAAGGAGATGACACACAGCCACTGGGTGATTGCAGCTCACACCTCGCACTGTGGAGGAACATGAGGTGAGACGCAGAGTTTTGAGGAGCTGTGAGATCCAAGAAAGGCTGCTGGACCGGATGGTATTCCGGTTAAGTGTTAAAGGATATGCTTAACCAACTGGCTGTGGAGGAATTGTTTTACTGGGATCTTTAATCGATCTTTATCCCAGTCCACCATCCCATCTTGTTTGAAAGCTTCCACCATTGTTCCACTACTAAAGAGATTTCCTGCTGACAATCTTCAGGATTATAGACCACTGGTACTCACCCCCATCATCATGAAGTGTTTTGAAAAACTGGTCCATAGGCATATTAGTTCTTGCCTTCCAGATACATTTGATAAACATCAGTTCGCATATCGGACTAATAGATCTACGGAGGACGCCATTGCCATTAGCCTCCACACTGCTTTGACGCATCTGGAACAACAGGGGAATTATGTGGTGGAATGCTCTGCTAGCGGACTTTTAGTTCCCAAGATTCTAATGGCCAATCTCGCCACAAAGACTGGTGACAAAACTTGTGGATCTTGGACTCTCACATTCAATCTTTTGCTGGATTAGGGGATCTCCTCTTTTGTCTGGGACGTTCCCAGAGGGGTTAGATCTGGGAAATCGGGTTTCCACCACCTCAGTTCTTACTCTTAAATATGGGAACGCATACACAGGTGGCTGTGTTGAGTCCTTTACTGTTCACCCTTTGCTATACATATGACTGTACTCCTGTCTATCATAGTAACACCATTATCAAATTTGCTGATGACTTTGCAACGGTGGTGGGGTTCATCTCTGGAGGGGATGGAAGGTCTGCCCTATCGGAATGAAGTGGACCCGGACTTCTAACTCTATATGGTGTGCAGGGAAAATAACCTGGTTCTAACACTAACCAGGGGTAGGGAACTATAGCGGCTCTCCAGATGTTCAGCTACTCCTATCAGTTTCGCACAGCATGGCCAATTGGCCATGCTGACAGAGGCTGATGGGAATTGTAGTTCCTGAACATCTGGAGAGCCGCAGGTTCCCTACCCCTGACACTAACAAGACAAAGAAGCTCATAGTGGACTATAGAAGGAATAGCTCAGAAATTCAGCCCTTGACTATAAATGGAGATCAAGTGGAGCGGGTGGCTAGTTTTAAATTTCTGGGCGTTATGATTAAAGAGGACTTGACCTGGGCGCATACAGACTGTCGCGGTGGTTAAGAAAGCCCAGCGCAAAGACTGTAATTCTCTGAGACTTTTAAAGCGAAGCCTTAACAACTGGATGGAAAAACTTCTGGTGTCGGCTTTTACACGCTGTGCTATAGAGAGTAGTCCTAACCTACTGCATCTGTGTATGGTTCTCCAGTTGCACAGTGGCCGACATGGGAAGGTGCTTCCCAAAGGGGTGATCACTACTGCACAGAAGGATTATCGGCTGCCCTCTTCCCTCCTTGGAAGAAATCTATAATTCCCGAAGCCTAAATAAAGCCCAAAAAGATATTCTAGAGGGGACCCGGCGCATCGTCGAAATCCAGCACACTTCTCTTTTTAAACTGTTACCATCTGGCAGGACGATACAGGGGCCCTCAAGAACTAGGACAAAGAGGCTTAGAGACAGCTTCTACTCTAGAGCTGTGGCTATGCTAAACTCCGCTGCTTCATATTGATGTATTTGGGGCTGTGTAGGGATGGGTGGAGGAAGGGGAAAGTGAGGATGATGTATGAGTCTGAAATTGTGTGCATCGAGGAATGCTGCTGTAAATTTCGTTGTGTGTGCACAATGACAATAAAATGCTTATGCTTATGCTTATGTCCTAGTCTCTGAGGCAGCAGAAAACAAGCTCGCTCCCTCTTCAACATGATGTCCCTTCAAATATTTAAACATAGCTATCATGTCCCCCTTAACCTTCACTAGACTAAACATTCCCAGTTCCCTAAGTCTCTTTTTGTAGGGCAGACTCCAGACCTTTTACCATTTTTGTTGCCCTCCTCTGGACCTGTTCCAGCTTGTCAATATCTTTCTTAAACTGTGATGCCCACAACTGAACACAGTACTCTAGGTGAGATCTGACCAATGCAGAGTAGAGTGGTACAATCACTTCCCTCGATCTAGATGCATACCAGATTTGCATTGGCTTTCTTGGCTGCCATATCACACTACTAACTCATGTTCAGTTTGTGGTCTACTAAGACTCCCAGATCCCTTTCACATATACTGTTGGCAAGCCATGCGTCACCCATCTTATATCTGTGCATTTCATTTTTTCTGCCTGAGTGTAGAATCTTACATTTATCTCTTTTGAAATTCATTTTGTTAGTTTTGGCCAGCTTTCTAATCTGTCCAGATCATTTTGAATCCTGCCCCTGTCCTCTAGGATATTAGCTACCCCTCTTCATTTGGTATCATCCACAAATTTGATTAACATGCCCTCTAATACATTATCCAAGTCATTGATTAAAATATTGAATAGCACTGGGCCCTGGACAGAACCCTGTAGCACTCCACTACTCACTTATCTCCAGGATGAAAATGAGCCAAAGATTATAGCAAGCAGTTTTCAAAGATTATAGTAAGCGGTTCTGAGATTACTTTTGCCAGTTCTTTTAAAAGCTTGGGATGTAGTTCATCAGGCCCCGGAGATTTAAATTCATTATTCCGGTATTCCTGTACTAGCTCTTTATTTATTCTGTGCTGAATTTCCCCTACTGTATCTTCTGATCCATTTCCCCCTGTTGAGCACTGTTTTTCTTTTGGGAGAAAACTGAGTCAAAGAAGGTGTTGAGTAGTTCTGCCTTTTCTCTGTCCCCTGTTAGAATTTTACCATCTTCTCCACACAGTGACCCTATCATATCCTTTTTCTTCCTTTTGCTATGAACATAACAAAAAAGCCCTTTTTATTGTTTTTAACATATCTTGCAATTCTGAGCTCATTGTGAGCTCAGATTTTCTGACTTTCTCCCTACAAGTCTTGACTATTTGTTTTAATTCCTCTTTAGTAATTTTCCCCCTTTTCCATTACTTGTACATGTCCCTTTTATATCTGAGCTCACTTGAGAGTTCTGTAGACATCCACCCTGGTTTCTTTAGACACCTCCCATTTTTTCTCCTCATTGGAACTGTTGGAAATTGTGCCTTCAAGATCTTACTTTTAAGAAACTCCCATCCATCTTGTACTGCCTTCTCTTTTAGTATTCTTAACCATGGGATCACTCCCAGTAGTTTCTTAAGTTTACTGAAATCAGCTTTCTTAAAGTCTAGAATGCGTGTCTGATTAGACTTGGCATCCCCTTTTCATTGTATAATGAACTCCAGGGGACATGGTCACTCCCACCTAAGGACCCTACCACTTCCACCCCTGTAATCAGGTTATCAGGAGGAGGAGATCTAAAATAGCCAATCCCCTTGTTGCCTCATCCACCTTCTGGACCATAAAAATGTCAACAAGGCAAGTGAGGAAATTGTTGGACCTGGTAGTCTTGGCAGAGTTTGAATCCAAGCAAATATCTGGATAATTTAAATCTCCCATTACTACTATTTCTCCTCTTTGTGAAAGTTTGGCCATCTGCTCCAGGAAGGCGTCATCCAAATCTTCAGTCTGGTTTGGGGGTTTGTAATAGATAGACCCTACTTTCTTGTGATACAGAATTGTTACATACTTTCTGCCATTGCATTTTGTTTTGGGTAGACTTTTAAAATGAGATACTATAAAATGGGTAGCTGAGTTAGCAGAACAAAATTCTCTAGTCCAATAGCACCTCAAAGAACAACAAAAAGTCCACTTTGTCAGATACAAATAAGAATGAAGTTCCATCAGCTCTGATTTCCAGGTCAGAAGTTGGGAGGGATGTTACAATGAAGGGTCAGCTGGAATCAGGATGCAGAGATAAAAAATATAAGCAGCTTGATTAGAACAAGGAGATATGTATAGAGATGGGAATGCAGAAAATTAGAATCCATAAATAAGAATCTCATGTCCCTATTCAGCCCTGGGGCTGTTCATTATCCCAAACTTCAGGTTTAGCAGTCTCATGTTGTAATCTCCCTTTGAAGTTTCTTGTAGGAGAACTGCCAATCACACCAGCAATAGAACATCTAGGAAGATTAAAATATCCTCCCACTGGTTTTCGAGTATTGTGATTTTTAATGCCAGATATATATCCATATATTCTTTTGCACAGCGACTAGCCTCCTTGTGTGATGTAGAGAGCAGAAGGGCATTGCTGAGACCTGATGTCATATATAATGTTGGAAGATGAGCCACTGAGATGGTTGTGGTGGTGGTGTTAGTTGTGGTGATTGTGTTGTTAAGAGTAAATATGCACACAATTGGTGTTTTGTTTTATTACAGCTCCTGGCTCCAGACTCTGTGTGTCCACATTAGGTAGTGCATTATTGTAAGTGAGAAGTGGTTTAAGACTGTGGGGTTCTCTGCATGCAAGAAAAGGTCTGCCTCCCAGGGCATGTGAGAGAAGTCTCTCTAGCATTGGCTGTACATCATTAATGATGCATTGAACTGGTGTTTTCATGAGAAACTCTCTGTTTTGACCAGCTAGAGGTCAGGAATCAATTCAAGAGATGTTCTTCTAACTTGATGCGGAAAGGCTGATGTTCGTGAAATTCTATTCACCAGTGCTTCAACTAAAGGCACAGAACCCTCATCAGGAAGAACGTCCTAATCTTGCTATTGTCTGTATGGATTGACTTAAGCCTCCATGTGTTCTGTTTAGTTCTGTGCGGGGCAAGAAATACATGAACAGCATCTTCTGTTACTATTTTCTTAATAAGCCAGCAGGTATTGATGGTAATTTCTAAAATATTGATGCCAAAATAAAATAATTTCATATCCCTGGGAAGGTTCTGAAATGTTCTAATGAGCTTTTGCAATGGAAACAAAACTGGTTGCCCAGGGAGCTAGGTTCACTTCCCTCGGGTCATCAGTGATCTGCGACAACTTTTGCCAGCTGGAAATATGGAACTTGGTTACTTATCTGTTATTTCACTCCCAGACTTGCAGAGAGATTAGAAAAAAATACTCCATTTTTGACAGCCAGTATGACATAGGACTTTTATGCATCTATACTTTTATGCATCTATCTACTTTGCATTGAGCAAACATTCCCTGTGGATTAGATTTTTGTTCGCGTATTCATTTTCCCTCCCTCCTGACTGTGCTTCAGATTCAAGAATCCTCATGTTTTCAGAAACTTCTTAAAATGCAACTTTTTTCCACTCCAAAGGAAAAGCAAACAATGATTTTGGTCCACTCCCACCTTTCCCCACACATACCACTGCCCACCTTCCTCCTAGGAATTCCTTTTTTAACATTGAAACCTCCAGTCTATCAGTGCTGCAGTGAACCCATCCAAGTTGACAAGGCTCAGGTAGTTGTAAAAGTGTAGCTGAGCCTCCTGAGTGCGGGAAAGCATACTGAAGGAGAAGGGGGAAGCAGCCAGGAGCCTTTTAACATTGGAGTAAGGGCCAATCGTGCAACCAGGGTCTGCAATTGGCCATGTTGGCAGGGGCTGATGGGAATTGTAGTCCATGAACATCTGGAGAGCCGCAGGTTGCAGATTCCTGGGCTAGACACACCTGCACACACCAGCCCCCACTCCAAACCTAATCCTGAACTCCACAGCCCCTCTGTTTTTTTCCCTGACAATTTTTTGAAGACAGGCAACCTCCCCTCATGAACAGGGAGGAAAAATGAGACTGGAAGGCAAAATGGCAGATTGGGCTTCAGTGGAGACAGAATTACCTGGGGAGTGGAGGCCTGTACGCAGGAAAATTTCATCGCGACAGGATTGCCTGCTTATCAACTGTGTCAAAAGCAGTAAATGCACAAAAGCCCTTAGTGGTTAAGAGTGTCATATCAGTATCTGGAAAACGCAGGTTTGAATCCGCACTTGTGCCATGGAAGCTTGCTGGGTAGCCTTGGCCCAGTCACATTCTTTTAGTCTAACCTACTTCACAGGGCTGTTGTGAAATGAAGAAGAGGAGAACGATGTAAGCTACTTTGGGTTAGGCAGGGTATAAACACATAAAATAAAATATGTAACAAATTTGCCCTTGAAAGCGATCATTAATTAAAATATCACACTGATCTGATGTTTCTACATAGACTCTCTTGATTCTAGCATCCAGTAGGAAATTATCATGAACCACTTAAGAAATTTCTGTTAAAGATTCAAACAGATGACTACATTCATAACTAAGCATATTCTATTGAGTAATGTACAAAGAGAGAAACGCTAAGCCTGTTTCCTCAGAATCCAATTCAGATCTAACCCTAAGCCGAAAACAAGTAGATATCAGAACTTCAGATTTACTATAGAACTGCAGATTCCTAGACATGCTCAACAAGTCCTATTCCAATCCAGCTGGCCTTGGTGGGCTCCCATCCAAGTAAACCAGGGTTGACACTGCTTACCTTCTGAGATCTAAGATCAGATCTCATTCCTCCAGGATTACTTTTTTAAAAATACCAACAGCACACATTTCCCTTTCCCAACTGTTTCCCTGATCGTACCTGCAGCCTCCAACAGCTAAAATCAGGAGATCTGTGGTCAGCTCTCCTTCATCACATGTGCTTGCTGACTTGATTCTTTTTCGCAACTTTCTTTCAAAAGACTGCAGCCACGAGAACTGTACTTTGAAGGGGAAGGCCAGAGTAGGTGATGTGGGGCTAATTCTCTTTCTCCTGCTAAAAATCTTTTTCAACTGAAAATCACCACTGAGCCAGTTATTACCCAGACTGAGGAAAATATAGACAAACCAATTAGAGAATTATATGCAACTTGTAGTTCCAACTGATTGAGATGAATTGTTAATTTCAGGCAGGTAAACATATTGGTCTGAAGTAGAAGAGCAAGATTCAAGTTCAGTAGTGCCATAAAGACCAACAAGATTTCCAGGGTATGAGCTGTGAAGAGTCAAGGCTGCCTTCATCAGATACAAGTAGGAATGGAAATCCTTGAGACCATTTATCAGTCAAAAGGTAGGAGGAGCGTCGCAAAGGAGGGAGACAGGATGCAAAGATACATTAGAACAGAGAAGAACTGTTTATGGGTGGGAAATGCACATGTAGTGAGATAATAACCTTATGTCCCTATCCAGCCTCTAGGGAGTCATTTACTTTGAATGCCACCCTTAGGTCAGCAGCGGGCTGTCTTGGAAGTTTACAATGTGAATTATATTGAACACATGAAACTACTTTGAGTCAGATCACTGATGTATCAAGGCCAGTATTCTTTACTTTGATTGGCAGTAAATCAGGTAGACAGGCTGACAGTGCAGGGAAATGGAAATGGACCTTCTGCAGGCAAAGGAGATGCTCTGCCACTGAGCTCAAATTCCCTTTGGTTGTGCAAAATTCAGAGTCTGAATTAGAAGATTGATGCGGGAGGGGAGAAAAGAGAAGGGCTTCTTCACTCTTTCTCTGGTTGCTTCGTTCTCCCGCTCACCATCGCCTTCCCCCACCTCTTGCAGGCCCTGACGTCAAGAGCTACGACCACGCCTCCTGCCTTCCTGCGGCCTGAGAGAAACGCAGTGCCTCCATCGGCCGGTAGGTGGGGATACGCGCTCGGATTGGTCGGCCGCGGAGGCTGCGGGGAGGGATTTGCTGTGTCGCCGCCCGCTCAGCGCCAAGAAGCAGGCAAGAGGGACAGGAGAGGGGCGGAGGGAGAGAGAGCGGCCGGATCCAGCTGTTGCGGCGGCGGCTGCTGCTGCTACTAAAGCGCAGGTACTATCGGCCGGCCGACCGGGCCCGCATTGCCTTGCTGGGAGGAGCTCAGTGTAGGGCGCGTTGTTGTCACTGGGATGGCCGACCCTCTGCAAAGTCAATGGCTGGTTGGCAGAGGCTACCTCGCATTGGCTGCAGAGGAGAAGGAGGTGGGCGAGATGTTTGGCGGCCTGGGTCTCGGGCTGGGGCTGGTCAGGTCAGCGGCCTGCCTTACGGGCGGGGGTGGAAAGCAAGGGCTGGGGAATTGCTCCTTCTCTGAGGCCCTGGTTCGAGGCTGAGAAAGGAAGCCAGGTGGCCAAGTGTCGTGTGCATACTTTATGTGGATATTACGTTTAGCTTTCTCCTCAGTGTTTAATGGGGGAAACGAGTATTTTAATCGGGCAGCGTAAAGGAAATATTACCCTTTTGTTCTTCCCCATAAATCTTTTTAGCAAGAATTCTCACTTCCAATTCCATTATGTTTCCTCTTCTTGAAATTCTGACCAAACATCATATTCTGAACCAGTGGTGACCGAGAGATGAAGAATTGGATGTATATATATGCAGAAAGAAAATTGGGTCCTTTGGGCTTCTGAGTACCAGTGGCTGGACCTGAATAGGATGGGTCTGCCAGCTAAAACTTGTGGCGGCGGCGGCGGGGTTGATGGTGCTGGAGGAGGGATGTATTATTGGTGTGGATCAGTGAGTTCTTAATGCACTCTTTTGCTCTTGCTTGTCAAATGGAGGAGCTTAAATGTTGTTCCATCCCATTGGAAGTAGCCTTTTTAAAGTGCCTGTGATGCTGTTGGAGGATGGAGAAAGGAAGGTGTGTACATAGTAAGGAGGCAAAACGGCTTGTAAACAAGGGTGCGTCCTGGTACATTTAAACCAGCCAAGAGCTCTGGGAAACCATGAGCTTGTCCCAGCAGGAATTGTACAGTCTCGGTTACTTGGTGGAGGTGTTAATGTCTCCTCTTTCCTGAGAGGGAATTAAAGAATGGCTGATTTTCAGAGATGTCCAAAGCCCAACACAGTAATGGAGATGTCAGACTGCAACCAACCTCGCCGTGTTTGCCTCTTGCCAAATGCAGCAAATTCAATAGAAGATTTGTTGGAACAAATTATAACTGAACAGGGTTCCTTTGGCCAAGACCTGATTTCTCTCTCATCTGAGTTGGCGAAGTTTGAGAAGCACCTGGAAGACACAGACCACAGGGTAGTATCTCTGGAAGCAAAGATGGTGTCCACCCAAGGTTGTGTAGTAAAGCACTCTACTCTGATGAGAGAGCTGGCAGCAGGACACCAGATGGTAGACTGCAGGCTGGAGACCCTAAAGAACAAAGTGCGAGCTCGGAACTTGAGGATCACTGGTGTCCCAGCAGCTGTCAAAGATGTAAATCTCATTCCATTCATAGAAAATCTAGTGCCAGCTGCCTTGGACTTAAATGGGATAGCAGCTCCTGTCTGTATAGAAAATGCATACCGTCTCCCAGCAAGGAATATCCAGGAGGGTAATGGCGGTACTGTACTAATAACGCTCTTTGATTTAAGGCATCGACTGAGAATACTGAAGGCTTCCCAGTCTGCAGACTTCCAGGGACATAAGATATCCTTCTTTCCTGACCTCAGCCCACCCACATCTGTGCTGTGTCATCTCAAGGAATGAGGGATTATTGGTCCCTTCTAGTATCAAGCAGTCTCTTGTTAATAGGATAATTTACCCAAATGGACAGGGCACCTAGTTCTCTATGCCAGTCTTGAGCCCTGAATATCCAGTCTTTTTTTTTTATTATTAATTAGGCTTTTATACCGTACCAAATGTCTTGTGTCTGGGCACACCTACTGTATCCAGTCCTCTTCCTGAATAGAGCCTCTACTTAAATTGTTGTCATTCCCTGTGCTTTTATGACAATATGGCAGCCGTCTGGTTTTTCCTCCTCAACAAAAGCTGTATATGGGATTCATGTCTGACAAGAAGGCCTGAGTGTTGATTTTCTTTTTTTGCTTTCCATAGGTTGATTATGCTAGTTCTTCATCTATGTATTTTTCTTGTATTGCTTTTCACTTAAGAACAGCCTAAGGCAACTTTGATGCAAGAGATACCACATATCTAGGGTGAAAGCCATGGTGATGGGAAAAATTTACTGGCCCTCTTTAAACAAAAGGCAATAGACCACATCCAAAATTCCATCCTTTTTATTGCTGAATCAGTTAATCTTTCATAAAATTAGTGACTTTGAGGAGAACATATTTGTGTTCAAAAGTGATTCTGTGTGAAGTAGAAACAGAAGTAGCCAACTATGCACTAAATAGTATTTGCTTCTACATTACCAGGTACTTCGCAACACAGAAAAAAAAGCACAGCTTTTGATACCTTAATGGCAGTTCAAATCTCTTGCAAATATAATTTTTTTAAAAAGGCATTAAATCACCCTTATGAAAAACTGAACGTGCTTTTGAATGTTTGGGGTCTTGGTAACCTCATCCGAAGCAAATGGCTGATTACCTGGTTTCATTTAATGATGTACAGTGTTGGTCTCAAGGCAGCTTATTGTTTCCTTGTTTGCAGGCCCTGAACATAACTGTGATAGTGGGGAAAACCTTCACTCTGATTGCCTTTTCCTCCTTGTTAATTTCAGGGCAGTGGAGAAACTGTGTCATTGTAAACCAGTGAAATACATCAAGACGGTAGTTCCTAATATATGTGAACATAAAAAGTAAGCAAGTGATGCTTACTGTCTTCAGATCAGCTCCTAGCCCAGATGCTTATCTAAGATGTTTTCAGGTAGTTGGAACTGATGTCCATAATGTGCAATACCTCTTTGCTCTCTAAGCAGGTTTTTCATGGATCCCCAAGGGCATGTCTTTAGCTATAACTAAGTAAGAATGGGGAATGGCTTTGGATAGAGAATCCAATTTACATCCCTGGCACCTGCAGTTAAAAGAATCAGATAGTAGGTGAGTACTTCAGACCCTGGAGAGCCACTGCCAGTGAGGGTAGTCAGTACTGACTTCAATAGTCAAAGGGTCTGATTCAGTGCAAGTTAGCTTCATAAGTTCATGTGCATCTTCTGTCCTCATCTCTGCAAGTAAAATCTGTATCTCTATCAAAAACAACAACAACAACCCAACAATGGATTTTGTTGTATGTGTTTTTTTTATAGTTTTAGGAGATGTGTGGGGTGGGTTTGATTATCTTTATTCTCCTACTGTGAGAATCAGACATATTTGGATATGTGAGAGGCCAATAAACCCAGCAGAGACTTCCCTCTTTTTAATGGTAACTGGGCTGCAGAGTCTAAGGACTTAAAAAAAAAAGTAGAAGTAAAAGAAGGAGTCTAAGTTTGTCCATACCTAACTTGGCTTTGGCACCAAAGGACCATAAAATGCATGTCAATTCTTGTCTTAGAATCAGCTGAGAGTGCTTTTGGTTTAGCTGCAGAAGCAGATACCAAAGGTGTGTGTGTGTGAACTTAAAGGAAAGTTGTGTCATCGTGAATGTCACTGGGGCCTAAAAAATGGAGCAGTTTGGAAAAAAGAAAATGCTAGGAAATTGCAGAAATTGCAGTCTTGTGTGTACTCTAGGTCATTGGGAAGGTCAGAAAAAAATAATGAACTTGACTTAGAAGTCTCCTGAGGCTTTAATATCTGCCTGACAAGCTTTACCTGTAGAATTTCTGTCTTTATTACCATGGAAATGTAGTAATTGGGATGGGGGAAATAATTCATTTCTGAATGCAGGGCACCCATGACTCAGGGATGGAGTATCTGCTTTGCACATAGTAATGGATGCAATTGCTGACATCTCTAGGCGAAAAGATCAGGCAGTGGACAATATCTAAAATATGTTCTGAAGTTCTGAAGAGCTGCTGTCAATCAGAACAGACAATGTTGACCTTGATAGACCCCTATCAGGCTGTCCGTTTTAGGCAGCTTCACGGGTTAATCAGCATTTTTACCTGTTATGCAGGAGCTTGATTCGATTCGAAAGCCTTTATTGGCATACAAAACAGACTAATTTAAAATACAGTTAAAATAGTAAAGATAACTTCACATTGATCAAGAGTTCAATTTACAGACTTCGGTCAGGAACTTTGCCACTGTGAGACAACCATTAAAATCACTACAGTTTAAAAGAAGAATTACTTTATCTGACTCTGGGAGGCCTAAAATGGGTGTGTGGTGGGGGTCAAGAGCTGGGGGGAGTATCAGTTCCTACTGTCACCTGAAATCAAGTGATGGATTATTTTTTTAAAACATACACTGTACTTGCAAAGTATCCCTTGACCATAGTCCTCTTAATACTTTGCATGTCTTGTCCTTTTGTGGATCCTGCAGTTTTTACTGGTGAATGGAATTCACTGGCCTTGTTGGTCTACCAGGCAGTCCCTGGTCAAGTTCTCTGATCCCAGTGGTTCTCTCTCTCAAACTCTTTCAGAAAAGATGACTGTGAATTTGATCCGGAACAGGCTGGGTCTTTTGGTACTCGGAGTTCTTGTTACTTTTGTCCTGTACCTCCTACTTCCTGTGATCCAACCCGAGAGATTTACGTCTTCCGTAGACATCCCCAAGCCACTAGCTGTGGAGGAAGATATGAAGAAAGGTCCAAGCATCAGCAATGTCACCATCCTGACAGGGACAGTCTTGCAGAACCCTTCTGTTTTCTTTAGAGAAGCTATACTGGTACAGAAAGACGGGGCTGCCAGCACTGAAAGGTAAGTTGCCCTCCGGCCTCCAGGTCTGAAGGACATAAAATAGACTTTGTGTTCTTCAAGTATACCTATTGTGATGGCCTGGATTGTCGTTCTGGTGAGTCTTTGGGAGTGTAAAGTCAGGGATGTCTGTGGCTGGGTAAGAAGATTACTAAGGGGAAACAAACATTGATAAACTTTTTTTGTATAGCCCAACAACACTACGCCAAAGGTTCACAGTTGGGGATGTGGTTTCTGATGATCTAGCACTTGGATGCTGGTCACTTTTAATGGCTAATATTTTTAATAAGCCAGTGCCCTAACTACTAGAAATGGCTCTGGTGGCATCTTATTTTCCCCCCTGATTCTTAGTGACTCCTAGAATTAGCTTACTTGAATTTTTCCCAAGTGACAGCATTTCACAGGTTACTGCAAAAGACCAATTGGTGAGCAGGTTAAATACACCTTACCTGTCCACTTATTATGCCAGGTTGAAATCTACCACTGACCTCTGGGTCAGTTGCTCCATATTATTTACCTTCACTGCAAAGAGGACAACAGTTGAAAACTGCAATAGCTTGGATTGAGTCTTGGTGATGCTGGAACTTCTCTCATCCTTCGTTATATTGACCTGTAGGCTTTTAAAGACACAAGTTTCTTTCACAATAAACGTGAAGTTCTGCTGAACTGTTGCAGGAGGTTTGAATATTTGACTGTTAGCATACATTGCAGAGAAGTCTTATTTTCCGAAAGGAAAGAATAATGTTTCCATCAATGGGAAAATTTAAAATTCCCCATCCCCCAAGTACCATTTATTAGCAATGGAAGGTTCTCTGTATTAGCTGTATGGGTGCCATGGGTTAATGTGGGTGAATGTCTGTGACATCATTGCGGACAATCCATGTGCTTCTTCCTCGTGCCCACATCATTTAAAATGCTGAATTTTTCCCCCTTGAATGTTTACTGCTGTACCAGTACAGCATGAGTGCTTGTATAACCTTCTAAAAATTGAAATGGAAAACTTGGAGAAAGCAAACAAGCCTTTCTTGTTCCACACAGCAATTTCCTGTAATCCTATGCCCTTTCCTTTCCCCATTATTGTTTTGTTCTAGACCAGGGGTAGGGAACCTGCGGCTCTCCAGATGTTCAGGAACTACAATTCCCATCAGCCTCTGTCAGCATGGCCAATTGGCCATGCTGGTAGGGGCTGATGGGAATTGTAGTTCCTGAACATCTGGAGAGCCGCAGGTTCCCTACCCCTGTTCTAGACTGTGTACTCCTTCTCTCTAGTATTGGAGTACACATCTATTTCCACTGCCAAGGACTGATCTGAGCTAATAATAATAATTTAATAATAATAACTTTATGTTGGGGGGATGGACCCTATTTTGTTTCTCTACAGGAGTCCACAGGCTTTCTCTGAATGTTCTGTTTTTCTTAGTAGGCTGGAGGTCATCTTCCTGCACGGCCAGTCCTTCACTTCCAAAACATGGGAGGAATTGGGGACATTGGCTTTGCTCTCTGGTAGTGGGCATCGTGCAATAGCCATTGATTTGCCTGGTAAGAATGAGCTGTTTGAAGCTCATGTTCAGTTGTATATGTTCTTAGACTGAAGTCAAGAATAACCAAGCAAAAACATAATGCAATTGCTTAGTTGGTACGTTAATTTTAACTGGGGCGTTGAGCAAGGGTTTATGGGCCAGCCACAGTAGCCATAGCCCACAAAATCATTTCTACCCCAATCAGGTCACACAGGCAAAGGGTTTTTTAACCTCCACCTTCCCAGTGTAACCCAACAGTAAGACGAGTCCAGCTTTGCCATTCATATTGGTGAGAAAGTGGCTGAGGTGTTTAATGAGAGGGACTCTGGAGAACCCCCTAAGCCTTCATTTGTCCTTTACTAGTCTGGCTGGCTTATTTCTTAGTACTGTGTTTTCTGGAGGCTGTGTGCCCAGCAGCATAATGAAGCACAGTACTGCCCATATTTCTTGGATATAATCCTCTTTCAGATTACACTTGGTGTTTACTAAGGGACAATACTCAGTCCCTGCTCAGGGATTCTTTGTCATAGTAACTCATTGCCTTGGAGACATGGTGGAACTAGACTATGAAGGTTTGGCTTGCATAACTGTATAAGATGGCTGCTAATTACCAATAAATGGGAACCAGGAAAAGACTCTCTAATGCCTAGCTGAGTCATTTGAGCTAAATGGCCAAGTCTACTCAGTCTGATTGTTAGGAGGTGCAGGTTAGAAGTGACTTTAAATAGCAACAGAGTCATGTCATTTTTCCTCTTGAATAATTAGAACCCTGCACCATCAGCTCCCTAGAGCCTTTGTTTCAAGGAACAAACCTTAGCTTTGCATTTTGCAGCAAATTCTGTGGCTCTGTGACTTGGAATAATTCCACTTCATGTTGGTGCTCTTTCTTTCCAATAGAACTGTAGTACTTAGTGTTATAACATCTTTTGAGCCAACAACAGTGCGACTACAAGACAGTGACTCTCCTAAGGCCACCTAGTGAATTCACAAACTGATATATGAAACAGAGATTTCCTGTCTTATGATTCACAGTCCTCACCACTAACCAAACCAGGTCTGCAGAATGTGAATAACTGGCAAAATAATAGTATATTGTAGTCACTGCCCCTCCTGTGTCCATGAACCAGCACTTCTGCCGCCTTCCTGAAACCATAAAATAAGAAAAAGGAAGTCCCACTCTATTCTTATTCTTTCCTTTAAATATAGTTTAAAGCAGGAAAGTAAGCATTTATGATGACTAAGGACATTAGTATGATGAACTTGTCCAAAGTATTGATTTCTTTACTTCTTGGGGCGGGAGTGAGTGAAAGTTAGCGCATAGAATCACTTTGCTGGTTCTTTGCTAGAATAATTCCGTTGTTTGTAGTTTCCTTGCCATCCAGTAACCCAGTTCCTTATGTTTCTCTCCAGGCTATGGAGACACCTCACGTTCAAGCACTTTGGAGACAGCACAGAGTCGTGTGGCCTTTCTGCAGCAAATCTTCAAAGAGCTAAAGTTGCAAAGGCCTGTTCTGATAAGTTCATCCATGAGCGGCCGCTATGCCATCCCATTCCTTCTGGCCAGTGGGGAGCAACTGAAGGGCTTTGTGCCCATTGCACCAGTGGGCACCAAGGACTTCACTACTCAACAGTATCAACAAGTCCAGGTATGCGGTTTAGAGCAGTGCCGTGGAGCCACTTGCTGCTGTAGTCCAGAGCTCATTTGATAAGAGTATTGCAGAGCCAGCTTTAGCCTGTAATTCTAGTGGGGAGGTGGGAAAGGGTGAACAGGGATATACTGCAGCTGTGGTGCCTGCACAGGGGAAAAAATCACCCATTCGCCATGGTGCACTATGAGTCCAGTATCTAGAATGTCATTCGGCATCTGGGAAAAGTAAAAAAAAACATACACAACTCAGAAGAACATTGGAATGTGTGGATAAGGGTTGAAAGACCAGAAATCAATGGAATTTTTTTATTCCCCACATTCAATGGCTTTGAACTGTAGCAAGGCTACTTTTTTCCCCCTCAGCTCTGTTTCTGGACAGCCAACATCTGTCCTTTCCATTCTTACTGTGCCCCCTGCCGTCCACTCTGAAGCCTTCAGTCCTTTAAATAAACAGTAACATCATGTAATGAAATGCATGCCAGCTTGTTTCATTTGTATAATTTTTTCTGCCTGAGTTTTAGAGGGAAACCCTGTTGTAGAGTACAGCAGGGACAGCATTGTTCTATCAGTCACGCTTATTCATCTCTTCCTTATAATCTTGCTTTTGTATATGTTTATATCTTTTCACTTGTCAACTGCTGCAGTGAAACCTTTTCCAAATTAAGTTCAAGTTTAGAATAAATCTGTAATCATGTGTTCCTGCTAGAGAGACCTGGTTCCCAGCACTCCTACCTCCCCCTGAATGAATGCTAGCATGTATATTTCTCAGCAGCAGGCATCTTCGTGTCACGTGACGTGGTCCCATGACACTGTACATTATGGTGAACTAGGAAAGAGAAACAGAACTGGAAGAAAGTAAGGCAAAAGCAGATGATTTGAGGAGCAGTTACTCTGTTCTTAAAACCCTGCAAGAGAGAAGCTGGTGGAGATGGACACTGTTGTAGTGCACTCATAGTTCATGCATTTGCTGGACCTAATCATTTCTCCTTGTGAGGGAGCTGCTATGTAATGTAATGGCTACATTCCAAATAATGAAGTTCTTGGATCAAATCCTTTCTGTGCCACAGGCTCTACAAGGTGGTTTTTGGGAAGCCACTCCTCAATTTCAGGACTCTCCCTTTCATCTGCAATATAGAGATAATACTGATTAGCTTTATATTACTAGAAGATTTGAATCTCATGAATGATGTACAGTGTTTATGTATAGGCTGGGCATATAAGCTGGGCATATAGGTGTTCCTGTAGGGTAGCAAAGCACTCTGTTCGCACAATCTCCACTGTCTCCCAGTGTGTGCTTTCCTGTGCCTTGATGTTATCTTTCTCTAAGATACAAACTAAGAGTGCATTGCAGGGTCTTTACAACTTTGGCCTTCCTTCTATGCAGCTCCCAACCAAGAAAACTCTCATTGTTTGTTTGCTGTCAGTACAAATCATATATTTTCTCAGTTTTTTAATGATGTTGGTTAGGTTTAAGTTTTGCTTATCTTTCCATTTCTGCTGGTTCCCAGCACTATATATTAGCTTAGTTTTAGTGTTGTCCCTATTTTATTTTATTTTATTTTCAACAGTCCCTGGACTGCTTTATTTGTTTTTATAGATGCTGGTTTGCATATTTCCATCATGGGAAAAAGGCACATTGAGTATATTCTGTGGGTCTTTCAAAAACCTGCCTGCAGGATCTGGTAAAAAACTGCTTGAGGATATTCCTAATGTATTAATGTTTTGATCTTTCTAGACTCCAACTTTGATTATTTATGGAGAGCATGATACTTCCCTGGGGCTTCAGTCTCTGCAAAGCCTTCAACAGATACCCAAGTCCAGAGTGGTCATGTTGCCCGGAGCTGGCCATGCCTGTTACCTTGATAAACCTCAAGAGTTCCACAAGGCGCTCCTGAATTTCCTGGGTGAACTCAATTGACTGTGTGGAGCCCTCTTTACCCTGCCATCTTCTTGAGGGGGCAGGCAGAAGACAGTCTGTACCTACATGACTGGGGTGCTGTGTGTTTGAATCTGTTACTCCATATTTAAAGGGCTGCGGGTTTTGACCACTGTTCATGGGAGGAGCTTTTCACTGCTTGCTTGAGGGGCTATTTCCAGTATGTCTGTTTCCAGGCTTGACTGGCTAAATCCTGCAGTCTTAAGCAGAAAAATTGGATCAAGGGGCAAATGGAGTAGAATGGCTCCTTTTTCCCTGAAGCTGTCTGTTACAAAGGAGTCTGGAGAATTCAGTATGTGCTTCAGGGTCAGCCTCTGATCCTGTTTAAGAGCTGATCTCTCTTGATGAAGATGTGGCTCCAGTGTCTTATTTCAGGAGCACAAGCCATTTTCGGAGTGCTGAGGTATCACTTCTCTATCATCAGCGGACTTCTACACTCCTGCTGTAAGGCTTAAGTTCTCATCTGCTTGTTAACTTACATCCCACCTTTTTCTTGGATGGCACCTTCTAGAACTCATCCATTGATGGAATGAGACCTGGTGTATTAATGATTGTCCCTGTGTGTGTATGTGTGTGAGAGGGAGAGAGAGAGAGCATATGCATGTGACTGACCTTATCTGGAATGTCTGGGCGTAAGGAAGTGGTTTTAGAATTGGCATGGATGCCTTTAGGGAATTCTTTTAAAAATCCATATTTAAATGTTTTTCTTCCAGCCCCTTCCCCCTCAAACAGACACACATACACAGAAATATTTATGTGTTTCTGAGGCTCCAGATCTAGTAAGGTGGTTGTTGAATGTGAATGGCTTTCTTTTTGGGGGATTGTTTGGGATTGTTAAATGAGCTATTGTTCAAAGTAGAGGGAGTGGGATATTAGGTGACTGAACTGATGAGTTGTCCAGAGAATGCAGCCTACATGTTGGGGAAGAGAATAATTTATCCTGCTCGCAAAGTCATAAGCTTTCTTAGGGTTTGAAGCATTGCAGAACTGTCAATAATTTCTGTATATGTGCTTGTTCTACACACTAAATGGAGCAAGGAAGCCTTGCTGGGCAGGACGCATAATTGGCAGTCATCTTCTGAAATGGATTTTCCTGTCACCCACTCATCTTGGAGTGGGCTTCCTCTCTGCTCATCCACATTAGAAGCACTGAATTGGCCATATGTGTCTCGCTCACTATCCTTTGCCATCAACATGATCCATTATCTTACAGTTCAGGCTGTTCAGCTTCTGAAGGCTGACCTGAACTGAGACTGTGGCTGACATCGTTGTGCCTGAAGACCTGAGGACACCTGTCATGAAGGACATTCGGCTTCACAATACCACTCTGAATAAGGCACCAATATGGATCTGGGGCATTCCCACAATGCTACAATAATACAACCAAGTTCGCCGGTACCCTTATTCCAGTGAAATGTCACATGGCTCATTGGGCAGGATGTTTCTTCTGTTGTTGTAAATATGCTTTCTGTTCTTCTCAGTTCTCCGAATGTTTTCAGATGAATTCTTTTCGTGTTCTTCAGCACTCTGAATCGTTCAGATTGAATTGTTTCGCACTGTTAGACAAATAAGACACAAGGTGGTCACTTGAGTCAACTTGTGGTTAATTTCATATGCTAGGGACTTCAAACTGTTATAGCTTTGCTTGATCTACTATAACTGCTTGTCTGAACAATACTGAGTATCTCCAGGTGTCAATGAGTAGTGCAGCAACCCACAGTGTTGTGTGTTGTGTGGCCTTGTGCCTTAGAGAGCTACTTCCCAGCAGCTCTGCTAATGCCTCAGGGGCCACTGGGCTCAGACCCTTCATTCACAATGGCAGTTGGCGACAGCTCAGCATGCCTCACTTCTGCAGTGCTTCCAGTTTCAAGAGGAAGCAAGAGGTGAACTGATGCTACTTACTAATGCTGTTGAGCCGAGTGGCTATTGTAGCACTGGTTCTGGTAGCACCCTGCTGGCTGCTTGGCTTGCTCCAGGGCCATTTTTTACTTCTCAGTCCACTGCTGGCAGTATGGGAGATCTGTGAATTATTTTCCACAATGTATACACTGGGTGGATTGGAAAAGTGTGATTTTAACTGTCTATGAAATTAGTAAGGAGTTTTCCCCTGGCTTTCAGGCCTAAACACCTGAAGCTAATGCTAGGGAGAAATCTGTCCTATAAATGCAGTAGATGGCCGCCTCTTTCATGTGTGTTTGCGGGGGAGGTCTTACTCCAGTGGTCCATCTTTAACCACTCCCTCACATAACCTTTCTGGGTGAGCATTTCAACACAATCAAGCATTCAGACTTGTGAATGCGATGGGAGAGGGACGGTGCCTCAGATAAGGAAGCTTGGATCTATAATCTAGAACATGGAGATTTCCTGCTCTTTTCAGAGACACTGAGATTTACCTTTACATGGTGAAATGGGCTTTTGTAGGCCTTTTGGCCATCTGATCTGTCCAGGAAAAAGAACATTTCTTACATATAGAACATGAAAGAGTGTAGCTTTCAGTTCAATGCTTTGGCTCTTTCTTTTTTGCAAAGACACGATGGAATTTGGACATAAGGCTAATTTTCAAAGTTCAACAAAGTCTAGAAGAGGTTTATATAAATGCTCAAGATAATTATTAAAGGACTGGTTAGGCAATAGTTGTTTTGTTGATTGTGAATAGAGCAGAGCCTGCCGCATCCAGGATTTATCTTCAGTGTCCTGCATATGTGATGAGAAAACCTTTCATGCCTCTGAGTTACAAAGGCAAATTCTGGTGTAACTTTGAGTAGGAGTGTGCTAGGGGCATTGTGCAGTATGTAGATGTTGATATGTTCTGGTAGCTCTGAGAGATGATATGCTCTTAATATGGAATATGTTTGCTGTACAAGGCTGTGTACAAAGATTGTGTAAACCCAATAGCCAGTAAAGCAGAGATGTGGGATTGTCCTCTTTGCAGTGACCCTCACACCAAGGCTGCTTAGAGCTCTCTGTCCACTCACTATGTGTTATAAATGTATACCTCAACTTTACTCTTGATAATGTTTACCATGCTAAATACCCCAGTTTTATGTCACAGGCCCTGTAGACGCAGAAGTACGAGCTTGTAGAATAGCCCTGGTCCGTAGTCACTGAATATTGACACACTTCTCAGTAATAGACATTGTGAATTAGCCTTAAAAGCCATGGACATCTTATATGTAACAGCAGACATTTACACAGAGGTATAAAGTCAAGTTCCTCCTTGCTCCAGTGCAGTGAGTTCCTCTCAAGAAACATCCGTCAGGTAGGTACATTACTTAAATGTATCAAAAACTTTTCCACTCATTCCTTTTTCTTAGGCCACATGCCTGTATCCCATGCAAAATGGGCTCCAAAAGTTTATCATATTCAAGTCTTGCTGTCCACTGTTTAATACTGTTTGGTGTTTGTTATGCTTGAACCTCTTGTAATGAATAAGAAGGGCAAGTCACTGCATTGCCCCCAATGGCTTTTGTAGAAGTGGAACCTTCCAACTTCTCCTTGGAAGTTGGCTGCTAACTTTTTTGGAACAGAGCTCAGGCGTGCACACAGCAGAGCTGCCAGAAGATACTTAAAATTCAGGATATGGTGCAGTAGCGTTGAATGAGGACAGTGACCTCGAGAGGTTCTGGGAAATGCAGCATATAACAATAGGGAGTTTGGAAATCTGCCTGGGAACCTGGAGGTGGGGAGAGTGTTTATTTATTTATTTAATCAAACTTGTATGCTGCTCTCCCCCATAGGGCTCAGAACGGCTTACATTCAAGATTAAAATAAAATACATTAATAAAATACATTCAAATACACACTAATAAAATGCATTAAAAATACAGTACACTAAATCCTATAGCTGGCAGCATTCCTCACAACTCTCTCCCACCCTTTCCTGAAGAGAGACTGGCTGATGTTACGTGGAGGCCAATTGATGAGGCGCTCTCAATCAAATGCCTGGTGGAACAGCTCTGTTTCACAGGCCCTGTGGAACTCTTTCAAGTCTCGCAGGGCCCTGATGGAAGTAGGGCCCTGATGGAGTGTTCCACCAGACTGGGGCCAAAGTCATAAAAGGTAGGTAGAGTGTTCCACCAGGCTGGGGCCAGAACCATAAAAGCCCTGGTCCTACTTGAGGCCAGTCACAGCACAGGGGGGCCAGGGGTCGCCAGTAGATTTGCCTCCACTGATCGGAGGACATGTGTGGGGCAATAAGGGGAAAGCCAGTCCATAAGATAAGAGGGTCCCAGCCCACTAAAGGTTAAAACCCAACACCTTGAACCTGGTTTGGACCTTCACTGGTAGCCAGTGTAGCTCCCAGAGCACCGGTGTAATTTGCTCCCATGGCAAAACTTCAGACAGGAGCTGTGCCACCGCATACTGAACCAGTTTTAAAATGCTGAATCAGTGACAAGGGAAGACCAGCATAGAGAGAGCTACAATAGTTCAGCCAAGAGGTGACTGTTGCATAGATCACTGTGGCCAGGTCGCTACGGGAGAGATACAGAACCAGTCACTTCGCCTGGCGAAGGTGGAAAAATGCCACCCTTGCTGTATGGGCCATCTGGGCCTCCATTGACAAGGACGGCTCCAGATGGACTCCCAGGCTCTTGTCTGAAGTAGCCACTTTAAGGGCCAGTGTTGGTCCAATGTTGACAGCTGGAACTCTGCTCCCCCCCCCCCCCCGACCTACCCACAGGACCTCCATTTTTGCTGGATTTAATCTCAATCTACTCTGCCTCAGCCAACCAACTACTGCCTCCAAATAGTGCTAGAGAGCTGCAAGGGCGGTGGCTGGCTGGCCCTCCATCAACAGAATGAGCTGAGTGCAATCAGCATACTAGTGACAACTCAGCCCAAAGCTCCACACCAGCTGAGTGAGGGGATGCATATAGATGTTAAATAACAGTGGGGACAAGAGAGCTCCCTGTGGTACCCCACATATGATAGGGCTCTGCTGGGAGGTCCTGCCCCCACACATCACCTGCTGTCCCTGACCACAGAGAAGCGAGGCCAACCAGCATAAAACTGTGCCCCGAATCCCCATGTTAGTGAGGCAGTGGGTCAAAAGATATGACTGACCATGTCAAATGCTGTGGTAAGATCTAAATACCTGCAGCACTGACCCACTTCGATCAACCTGTAAGCAGAGTTGATCTGTGATGACAACCAGCACAGTCTCCATCCCATGCCCAGCACAGAAGCCAGACTGGAAGAGATCCAGCACTGAGAAAAGTCTGTAGCTGCTCCAACACCAAGCCTGTAGCTGCTCAATTACCTTCCTCAGAAACAAAAGATTCAAAACTAGGCGGTAATTGGCCAGATCGCTAGGATCCAAAAATTGACTTTTCAAGAGTGGGCAGACCGCTGCCTCCTTCAGCCAACCTGGAAACTCTCCTTGCTCAAGGGAGAGATTGATGATATCCAACAGGTGCCCTTATAGCCCCTCTAGACTGGCCTTTGTCAGCCAAGAGGGGCACAGATCCAGAGGTCAGGTAGTAGGTTTAACAGCAGCTATGACCCTGTCTACATCAGTCTGTGAGAGTAGAGAAAAATGTTCCAGGATTGAACTGGAAGATGGCCAAGGGGCCTCTGGTTCGCTAATTGTATCAATTGTGGCAGGAAGATCTCAGCAGAGCATGGAGATTTTATCTGCAAAAAAGCTCGAAAATGCCTCACAGCTTATAGCCAAATCCTTGTTTTGAGCCCTCATTTAGGGACGCTAATGACCAAATTATACAAAACAATTGTGCTGGGTGAGAGCATACTTTGCCAATAGAGGAGGCAAAGTAATCTTTCTTGGCCCCTTTATCGCCAACTTATAGACTTTCATAAGCATCCTATAAGTTATTCTTGATGCCTCATTGGGATTTTTCCTCCACACTCTCTCAAGTCGTCTGAGCTCTCGTTTTCTCGAATGTAACTCCTCTGTATACCAGGGAGCACACCAGGGATGAGAGAGCAGAGGATGGCGGGGAGCAATTAACTCGATGGCATCAGACAGCCTGGAGTACCAGTCATCAACTTGCTCATTGAGGGCGCCAGTGGGCATAGGGTCCTGCAGAGCATTCTGGAAACCAAGTGGATCCATAAATCTCCACAGGTGAGCTAAAATCTTATCTCCTAGATTGGGATAGGATGGTAACTCCACCCAAACCCTCAGGGTGAAATGATTGGACCAACTCTACTAATAGAGGATATGACCATATCTATTCCCACCCCAAAAATCAAATTCAGGGTGTGACCTGCCTGATGTGTGGGACCAGTGTTGACAAGAGAGAGGCCAAGTGCCGCCATGGATGACGCTAGATCCAGAGCTGCATGGCACGAGGCCATATCCACATAGACGTTAAAGTCCCCTAGGATGATTTGCCTGGGGAACCACAACGTCCACTCCAAGACATCCTCCAGCAGCTGGGACAGGCTGCCTGTCGGTGCACTAGGCAGCCAGTACACCAAAAGGACAGTCAGCCTCTCCAAGGCCACACACACCCCTCAATCAGACCAACACACTCTATCCTGGAGACTGACGGCACAGGAATTGCCCGAAAGGGAATAGAATCACAGGTGAAGATTGTCCCCCTGCCCTGTGTTTGGCACTGGTGAAGGCATGTGAAACCTGGAGGTGCCAGCACCCTCAGAGCAACTGTCTTGCCCTCCTTAACCCAGGTTTCCGTGATGCAAGCCAGGTCCATCTGCTGGTCCTTGAGAAAATTCATGAGTACACTGATCTTATTGTTGATGGACCTGGCATTCATCAACACCAATGATGAAGCAGGGAAAATTCCTTGCCCACAACTCTCAGGTCTGGGAACAGGAATGAGATCAGAACGGGGACAAGTCATATATTGTCTCAACCCCCTTCTCTCATTCCTTCCCCACCCTATAAGAACTTGGATCTCTGACCGTTTATCGGCCCCCATAGTGGCCAGTCTCTCCCCAGGAAACAGGTTCAGGTTGTATTGCTTTGAGTGGGCATCTTAGCCCGGCTCCGACATGGATCCCCCAGCCCTACCCCAAACAGGCCGACAACAGGCAGCGCCCTTGTGCTGCTGTCCTCTGACCGCTGCTGCAGTGTTTTATATAGCTGCCAGGCCCCACCCTCCACAGGTGGGGAAGGACTTTCACTCACTCCCTGTGGCCATAGGTGCAGGCCACAGCTCACCAGCTCTTCTTCAGGTCTTGTTCTGCTGTCAGGTAAGCAGGCCCTCTTGCAGGCAGGACTGACATTATGTTGACTGTTGAGTGGTATCATTGCTGTAACCCGAGGAGGTCTTGGGCTATGCAACATTCATGCCAATATATTGCTTTTGACCATATTGCTTTTGTATGTACACACAGTACATGTAAGAACATGCTTGTAGAAGGTCTACAAGGTTCAGAAAAACCTGGATGAGGGAGAGGTCTGTCCTTAAGTGGAGATTTGGACTAGATTATTATTTTGGTCCCTTTCAGCTCTGCTTAGGGGGATTCACAAGGCAGAGGGTACCCACATCCCACTGGAAATATGGTAACCCCATTATTAGAAATAAAAGCCCTATCTAGCTTTCTTTAAAAAATATATTAAATATAGCTGCCTCTGATTGGCAGAGTACTTAGCTCTGGTACTTAGCTCTAGGAGGAAGAATTTGCGGGAAGAAAGTACATGTTTAATGGGTATGAACTTGAGCTGTATTTTCTATGAAGTTTCCTGCTGCCCACCTGTCTTCTGGCCTCTTGTTGGCATGAGCTGGGTTCTGAAGCTGCTGCCTCCCACATCTTCTTCCCAACCTGTTAGACAAAGATAGGCTGCAAAACCAGGAAGGGCTTGTGTTCCTCTGTGTGTGTCCGTGTTTTGTGTCTGTGGGGCATTTGTCTGGCAGTAGGGACAGATGCCTTTATCTTTTACATACACATGCACTGAAAAGCATATGACTGAAATGTCGGTAGGCCTGCTAGATGTGAAAGGGGCTTCATTGGCAGCCTCACCCTGGAAACAACGATCGGGCTTCTGGTTGCTTCCAATCTCATGCCAGTTCCATGCATGTATTTGAGGAAGATGGGAACTGCAGAGAGAAGGGGTACTTCCCTCTCCCTACATGTTTTATTATCTATAGGCTATCTATAACTGATGGCCAGTTGACATCAGTTTGTCTTCTAGATTAATATTTGTCTAAAGATGGTGCATAGAATGCAACCTGAAGACAAAGGGTCTCTTTCAAGACAAATTATATCAATGCAAGTGGCCAGTCATGTCAATCCGAAGCAAATCCAAAAACAAAAGCCGTGAAATATTGTATAGACTTCCCACAATAATACAAAATGATTGTGCAAGTTTTGTTTTTGTGGTCTTAATAAAAGATATTGTATAGCTTTTGTATTGTAACTGAGGGCAGTGAGCTTTAAGTATTTAGTTATAAAGTTCTAAAAGGATAGCTATGCTAATCTGTTTCAGCCAAAGTAGCACAAGAATCTTGTAGCACCTTAAAGATTAACCTCTGTGTTGTGTTTTAGGAGCCAGACCCCATTTGATCAGATGTATGAAGTATTATGTTAATTATCAAAGTGCATCCAGAGAACTGGACAGGCTTTTCACAGCACTGAGTAAAAGAATTCCCATTCATTATGTATTGTGTGAGCAGTGTGGAGACTAGCTAATAATTTAAAGAGAAAACCTAACATGGCACTGTAGGTCATTGCCCCCAATTGCTGCAATGTGGTCACATGTGAGTGCATCTCAGACCCCTAAGGCTGCTAGTTTCACACTTCTTGATGTTGAAATTAAGAAGAAGAGTGCTATTTCCCGTCAGTGAGCTTTCAGGAGAGCAAAGGTTAGTGGTGAACAAGGTAAAAAAACAAGCCAGTTCAATCAGGATAAGCCAAACATCCTGGCAACATTTTGTTGAGTGCTTTTCTGAATGTTCCCCAGTCTCATAAGTGATCTATAACTTGCTAACAGGAAAATGAATACTTATGCATTCATACAAGAACAGGCAAGAATTTTAGGTTTTACACTATGTATGTTAAACCCAGTAAGGTGGCATATTTGCATGATTGGGATATATCCCATTGAAAAATGAGGAAGTTGAGCTGCCTTCCTGAACTTGGCTGCTTCCTCAAATGAAGAAGGGTTTGGATTTATATTCCACCTTTCTCTCCTGTAAGGAGACTCAAGGTGGCTTACAAGCTCCTTTCCCCTCCTCTCCCCACAACAGATATCTTGTGAGGTAAGTGGGGCTGAGAGAGTTCTGAAGAATTGTAACTAGTTCAGGGTCACCCAACAAGAATGTAGGAGTGTGGAAACACATCTGGTTCACCAGATAAGCCTCTGCCACTCAGGTGGAGGAGTAGGAATCCAACCTAGTTCTCCAGATTAGAATCCACCTGCTCTTAACTACCACTCTGGCTCTGAACCATGTGGCATCATCTGTCACCCCAGAGGCCAGTTGTACCTGTGGTTTACCTCAGTCTCTGGTGCTTTGAAAATTATGGGACTCATAACTTATCTGGCCCTTAAAAATCATTTTGTTGACTATGAGTATGCATGCCTAGAGGCCATCACCCCAATGCAGCAAAGGTGGCGCATGCTCGCAATGGATGGATCACTGTGCCAGCCAACTCTCCTTTGGACTTGAGAGCTGCATGGGATGCTGGTAGGATTTATGATCATCTCTGCAATTAAAACTTACATTTTAAACCTAGTGTGAATATATATTATATTATATTCAGTGCTGTGAAATATATATATATTTTAAAAATTCTTGCCATTTCCCCAAACATCAGAAAAGTGTTAAGTTGGTTCCTTATACTTTCTTCTTTTATAGTCCCTGTGTCATACTGCTGGCTGTTTGAACATGTGTACAGCCTGCCTGGGAAATATTTTGTTTCAAATCATAAGGTATTTTTTTTCATACTGTTCTTTTTTTCAAGAAAGTTGGGGTATTATGCATGGTTCCTCCTCCTGGCCATGCAACAGTCCTGTGAAATAGATGATGCTCTGAGTGACTGTCCCATGTCTCCCTAGTAAGTTTCACATCTAAACAGGGATTTGTGAACCAATGTTGATCAGATCCTTGTCTGGCAATCTAACCTCACATCATACTGCTCTACCAGTGAGCAGTGAACTGAAATTGATTTTTACATGCACCCCCCTCTGCTGCCTGTATATGCAAGAAACTTTTGTGAAATTTCATTTAAGGAATGCCTTAAATGCAGCATGCCTTTTGGGTGCTCTGCTTATGGACACCCCCATCTAGAGTGGTATGGCGAACAGAAGGAAGAGTAGTGAGAAAAGTGGCATCTGAAGATTTATAGACTAGGGAAGCTGCAAGAAAGACATGACCAATCTTGGCAGTTGGGCCATTTTGATTGTTATCAACCTCTGCATGAATTTCTATTTATAAATAATTGAGAAGCAGAGTTTGTGTCACATGAAATCACATCTCCAAAAGTTACTTACTGAAAAATCTATTATGCATTAAATATAGGCAGTGCGGTTTTGTTGTGGGTTGTGCTGAGTAATAGAAAGCAAGCCTCTTCTTTCTTCTGGGGATATACATTGTACATGCCAGGGGTAGTGTGCAGCAATTGAAAAAAACCCTATGTATTGTTAATGCAAAATTGTTCAGGATTCTTAGGAAAATGCTAGAATGAAAGCTGCCTGCCAATAGTGTTGTCTGGATTCTCTGATAAAACTGAGTGATCAAGTAATGACAATTCTGTATTACTTTATTTATATGTATTTTTATTCCGCCCTATACTCAAAGGTCTCAGGGTGGGTTACAACACAGTAGGGGGGAAACCATTTCTTCAGCCAAAGGCCAGCAAAAATAGGTGCTTCTTTACCAACATTCTGAAAGCATATAAATGACTATTTGTGGAAGCGACAAATACCTCAGTAATATGGTAGGAACAGTACTGGCTAAGGTGGCATTTTCAGCCCCTGTATCTCCTACAGTGAGGATAATATTGTAACCAAGTGTGAGTGTAGACTCAGGTTGGCCTTGAGAAGTCTGAAAGCCTGAGGACCTGTCCTGAAGGGGATTTCTAGGCCTGCATTTCCAGAACAAAGTTGTCCTATTATTTCTGATCAGTAATAGTAATCCTTTTCTTGTCCTAACAAACCACTGTTTCCACATCTCTGAGAAATAATCTGCCTTGCTGTAAAGACCCATTACATACCTTTTGGACTGCTGCAAGGTTTACAAGAAGTTGACGTACGTCTAGTTCTTTGAACAACTGAACAGTGCTGCACAAGTGCTAAGTGTTATTATTGTGGGTCTTGTCACCATTCTGCAGAGTGCACTGAAACTCAAAAGACAGATGTTGGCCTAAACCCAGTTGATTCCACTGTTTTATATGGCAGTCCTTAAGCAGCAGCCTGCAGCCAAGAACCAAGGCGCGGGTCTAAGCGGCAAAGTGTTCAGTGTAGCACGGTCTGACTCCTGGGTCTTGCAGCCAGGCTTCATTCGTCTGATCCGGGAGGGAAGGGAACGCAGCTGTCACTTCCGTGTGGGGAGTAAGCCTGGGGACTTCTTTTCAAGGTCAGCCAGAGGCACGTAGAGGAAGAAGAAGCCCTGCATAGATAGCGCTTTCCTGCCCTCACTGAGTAACCCTAACCCGCTCCCTTCTCCTCCCTCCCGCCCGCATGCTCTGCAAGACTTTTGCAAGCACAGCGCTCTGCCTCTGGCATGGGTGGCTGCAGAAGGCCCCTGGCCGGCTCGGGACGGGGCAGGGCAGGGCTGCCTGGGGGAGTGGCCCTGGATGAGGCCAACGGGCGGGCGGGAGGCAGGGCTGTCCCCGCGCGAGTGCGGCGGACTCGGCGAAGAGGGCTGGCGCGAGGCGCTGGCTAAGGCTAGCGGGGAGGTGAGTGAGCAGACCAGCTTGGAAGCGGCCGGGAGCAGCACCCCTGGCACCGCCTGCGGCCCTTTGCCTGCGGGAGGGAGAAGGAAGAAGCCGGATTGCCCGCGCTCTCGAGGTGCCTGCAGAACAACTTGTTTACTTAACAGCTGCGCCGGGACAGGGAAGGTAGGCAGGCAGGCAGGCTGCGGTGGAGAAGGGAGGAAAACACTCTGCCAAGGGAAGGGGGAGGGTTGCCCTGCAGTGGCCCTGCGCAGGAGACTTCATCGCTGAGAGTCACAGCCGCCCGTCTCCTTCCTCCCCTCCCCATTGACACACCCAGTCATAGACCTGAACCTTCCCATTTAATTGCCCATCCCCACATCACCTTCTTCCCCCCTTTTTCTTCGCTGCCCATTTCCATGCTCTGGTCTCCCTTCCTCTCGAACCGGTTTTTAGTTTTCCCGAATTTTGTTTTCTTCTATTATACCTCTCTACCTCCAGTTCCCTATACATCTCCCAGCCTTCTGCATCTCCATGGTTAAATCCACGTTGCTTAATCCCAAAAGTTTCTCTCCCAATCCATGACTTCTTATAAGCTTTGCTCTGTTCTCTCTCCCCCCCCCCCCTTCCTGCTTATACTCCTTGCAACATTACAAAAGTTAACAGCCCACAATTACTTTCATTATTTTACTCATTGGGGTCCAGGTTTTTTTTTTTAAATTGATAGTCTCTGTTATTTTTTTCCAGTAGGTGAGTGAGTGGCTAGAGTTTTTTTCTTTAATGCATCTTTTCCAAAAGATTGCACTTATTTCCGTCAGTTCCATTCCTCCTGTATACCTTCCTTCCACTCAAGCCACTGCAATAATTTTGTGAAAGAGACAGAGCATGCACTGATTTTACAATTGCCCCAAAGTGTGTTTTGAACCCACCTGTTAGGCTTATGCTTCCAACATGTCACCTTTCCCTCTGCATAACGTTCTTTTTCAAAGCCACCCAATATGCAAAAATTCAACAGGTGCAGCATTCTCCCGTACTATAAAGCAAGGCTCTGGGTATGCAGTTTCTGCCCTGAATGTGGCTGTTACAGGCATAGAGTCTGTGTCAGGAACACTAGGTTGTAAAGTCGGTTTGGTAGACTTTTGTGTATGTAACATTCATGGGCCTTTTGCCTGATAGCAATTTGAAGGTCTTCACAGAGTTCCATGCAAACACATCATCAGTTACTCTATCAGTTGTATCAGTTTCTTATTTCTATAGTAAAAGCTGTCTTCAAGCCAAGCCTTATAGCTCAGTAGCAGAAATCCTCTCCAGGTGTGGCTGCTGTGGAAGATACAGAATTTTTGTGGCCTTTATAATATGAGGGGTTGCAGAATGGAAAGAAACCCTCAGTCAAGACTCTTTTGAACACTTTGACGATTTCCCTCCTGTGGCTGAACTCAGCTTTGTAGTGAATGCTGTGGAGGGATGTCTTTTGAACTGTTATGATTTTGGAGCAAAGCCTTTCCAGGGTAAGTTTGAAATAACTGATAAATTGCTTGTGCCACTTGGTGACAGATGGCAATTTCCTCCTGTTGCTTTAACCTCTGAAGTGAAATAGAAGACACAGCTGGAATTGAGTGTAGCTCATACATGTTATTACCTGTAGCAATACATTCCACTCTAAACAGCGTATGAGGAACAGAGGTGTTTCCCCCCTACTTCTCATTCCCACTTTTCCTTTTGCTCATTTTACACAGGACTCGGCCAACATGCTGCCAGAGAAAGACTCTAAAAAGCTAGGAGAGAAGGACCCCAAGGAAGACCCATCCGTCAATCTTTTCCGGGAGTACTTGAGAATCAAGACTGTCCAACCAGAGCCTGATTATGGTATGGAGGCTGATTTTTTTCTCCCTTCATTTTGGTTCTACAATTGATTTGATGGGTGTCACTACCAGTCCTTTGCTGGAAGTGAGCAGCCAATTGGAGCACTGACTGCTTGTGCAGTCAGTATACTGCTTGTTTACTGCTTGTGCAGTCAGTAGTGTTTTTCCTTCAATAGCCAAAATGAACAAAACAAACTGATTCCACTAAATTATCCATCCTAACCTTGATGTATTCAATGCATGTGCCTTATACAGAGAGGCTAAGCTTCATTTTTAAAAGGGTGAGGGGGGAAAGTCCATTCATTTGGAACTCAGCTCTCAGGAGGAATATGTATGTGTGCATGCTGACAAGTCACAACTGAGCTTTGGTGACTGTAGGGATTTCAAAGGCAAGAGATGTTCAGAGGTGGTTTGCCATTGTCTCCACATCACACTTATGGTATTCCTTGGAGTTTCCCATCCAAATACTAGCTAAGATCAGGACTATGTTTGTGTGACTGGCTCAAGATCACCCAGCAAGCTTCTATGATTCTGAGTTTCTGAGTTTCCCAGATCCTAGTCTGACCCTTTAACCACTATGCTACAGAATATTTAACCCAGGATATAATTATAATTATTGGGGTCTTTTATTTGATACTGGTTGCTGCGAATACAGTTCTGCAGTTTTTTCCACATGTCTGTCTCAACTTGGCTGGGTATGTGTCATTGTATATATTCATTTTCTGGCTATATACATTTTGCTCTCATGTTAACAAACTCCAAATGTCACTTTATCTGAAGCTTGTTATGAAGAGTGAGGAGGGAATCCTCTCATCTCATGCCTTCAATTGCTCTGTTCTTAAGAACAACATATAACCAAGGTGTATTAAGATTTGATTTATCCATATTGATTGATTTTTGAGCAGTCAATGACCTGGCCTGAGGTAGAATGAGGTAGTAGAAACCTAAATGATTGCTACATGATAGCCAAATGAGAGTGTTTTAAGTGTTCCTTCTCTTTAAAAAATCTCCATGCAAGTAGAAATCCAGCACATGAGGGAGAAATGCCCAATCTGTTTCTTGCTGTTCTAATTTTCTATTTACAGCATTTTTTTAAAGGTGGTATGACCTTTTCTGCCATTATCTTCATTATCGTATATGTCTAGACCAGGCTGCAGATTGGACTTACATGAAGTGTCTCATTTTTAAGAAATGACTGCACACAACCGCAGTCATTTGAAAGAAAAGTATTTACTGTTGTTTGGTCTAGCAGTGTTTTATTTATGCCATTTGTCACCTATCTTTGGAAATAAAGGCTGAATTTTTCTGGGTAGAAGAACCTTTTTCATGTATGCGTTTTGTTATTTATTTGTTACATTTGTATCTCATTGCCTTATAATAACCCAGAAGAAAGGTTTTTTTAAAAGATGATGTTATTTAGTTTGAAAACATGCAACCAATATGACAGATAATTAATAGTATTTATTTTACATGCCTCCTTCTCAATAGTCATTTAAAACAGTTGCTTATAAAGCCATCTATACGCTACAATCCAAACCTGCGTGCCAAGCAAAAACTGTCAGAAAGAAAACACTAACCCAGCACCAGAACTCAGAAAGCAAAGAAAAATCTTTCTGGGATAAGGCTGTCTTACAGAGTCTTTGCACCTTTCCTTGAGGGGCACATTCCATAGGGTCACAGCTGTCACTGAAAAGGTCCATGACGTTGTCGAGGACAGTCTCACAGTCTTGTGGATAAGAATGGCAAGCGACAGCTTCTAGGTGCAGTGACCTATAATAGCCAACAATAATAGTAATATAAAATGATGTGAGACTTGCTGGCAATCTTTCATTATTAATCCCGGTTCTCTCACAGATTTAGAGAACTTCTGACACTCAGATTGTAGGATAAAATGGCTACCATGTAAGGAAATAGCACTCTCTTCCCATTTGACTGGGATTTGAGCTCATGAAAAGGATTAAAAGTCAGTTGCCCAAGACCACCAAGTGAGCATCACAGCTGAGCAGAGATTTGAATCTGACTTTCTCATATCCAAATCCAACACTAATGAAGAACAGTGTCAGAGGAAGGAAGCCGAGGGTATAATTGTTTTAATCCTGTTAGTATGCAGGTCTCTTGGGTTTTCTGTGCACTGAGTTGGGAAGGCTGTGTCCTGGTTGTACCTCTTCATAGTGCACATGTGGCTTGCATAATGGAATGTTCCTGTTAATTAAAAAAACTTACTCAAAGAGAACGAGCCTTTTGTGGAGTAGGCTCTGTGGATGATTTCTTTTTTGCATTGAGGAACACAACGCTTCCCCCCCCTTTCCCCCATGCTATGTGAAATGGCACAGCCCAGGTGCATTTTTAGGGGCCAGATTCTCCAGCAGTAAATCACATGGGTGCATGATGTTCAAAATCCCTCAATACTGTGAATAACACTATAACTTGTGGGAAACACTTTCAGCATCTGGAAACATGTAAGTTACATGTCAAAAATGAAAGTGCACCAGGAGTTACTTAATTACTGGATTATGCTTCGTTATCTAAGTAATAATCATGATCTGCTTCTTAAGACAATTACACTTTGCTGTGACTAAGCAAGCTTGGGTAGGGTGGTTCCACAAGGTATTATGTTGCTCTGAGCACAGTACTCCAATCTCTTCCTCCAGCACTGCAGCTGGTGGAGTCCATGCAGAACCTTTTTGGGGTTTGCTTGGACCCCAGTGGTACCAGTATAGATCCAGGAGCCTATTTATAATAAATAGCATTTATTTGCAGTCACAGACCAATAAATCAGGGAGCCCATAATCTCCTATGCCACTTAGGGCTTGGACCTGTCTGCACTTTGTGACCCCAGGCAGTTTTTGGGATGCCTGCACTGGAGCTTGGGCAGACAGAGTTAGGTAGGTACAGGTTTTAGAGCAACACAGAAATTGAAACATAGGCTACATGATTATTCTCAAAACTGTCTAATGGATGTGGCAAAATTCTATTTTGTACTTTGCTGTCAAAAGTTTTAAAAATGGGTGTATGGCTGTTAAACTAAAATAAAGAAGAGTAGTAGTAGTTTGGATTTATACCTCATCTTTCTCTCCTGTAAGGAGATTCAAGGTGGCTTCCAAGCTCCTTTCCCTTTCTCTCCCCACAACAGATACCTTGTGAGGTAGGTGGGGCTGAGAGAGTTCTGAAGATCTGTGACTAGCCCAAGGTCACCCAGTAGGGAGTGCGGAAATACATCTGGTTCACCAGATAATCTTCCACCACTCAGGTGGAGGAGTGGGGAATCAAACCCGGTTCTCCAGATTAGAATCCACCTGCTCTTAACGACTATACCACAATGTACTATGCGATTATTCCACTGATGAAGCCTTATGGCAAAGAGTATAGGTTGTGCTCTGGAAGGTCCATAGTTCAAAGCAGGGGTCCCCAAACTACGGCCCGGGGGCCAAATCAGGCCCCCGGAAGACATTTATCCGGCCCGCTGGGCAGAAGCGGATCTCCCCCTTCTCTATCTCCTTTTCCCCAGGTTTACAAACAGCATTAAGCACGGGCGACTCGCTGCTCATTCCAAGCGGCTGGAGGGGACCGTACCAATGCAGCAAGGGGGGGAGAGAGAAAGGTGGCCCCTGGAGCTTGGCACCCCGACCCGCAGGTTTACAAACAGCCTCAAGCGCGGGCGACTCGCTGCTCATTCCAAGGGCCGGAGGGGACCGTACCAATGCGGCAAAGGGGGAGAGAGAAAGGCGGCGGAGCTTCAGGGCCTGATTGGAAGGGGACCGCGGGGGTGGGGGGCTCGGCCAGGGGCGGGTCGAGGGCGGATGGATGGCGCCCCCCCCCCCGCGGGCGGCACTTGGTCCGGCCCCCGGCTGGGCTCTGGCCATGCGTGAACTGGCCCCCTGTTTAAAAAGTTTGGGGACCCCTGGTTCAAAGGTTACCTCTTCTACAGACTAACTAGGTGACCTTAGATAGGCCACTCTTTCAGGCCCAGCACCCACTGTCCCACAATATGGGGATAATACTAGCCTGTATAACAGGATTTATCTTAGGTTAACAGCAAGTTACCGTGCATGAAGTTTTTCCAGCATGTGCAAGTGCTATATAAACTCTAAACATTATTAGTGTGTGTTGTGCAATAACTGCTTGCAATATGTGTATTTAGTTAGACTGTAATAGAATAGAATAGAATAGAATCTTTATTGGCCAAGTGTGATTGGACACACAAGGAATTTGTCTCCGGTGCATATGCTCTCAGTGTACATAAAAGAAAATACATTTGTCAAGAATATTCACTTTGATGAGATTTAATACAATAAACATTGATTTGATCTATAGTTTATAGTTTTAAGAAGACACGTTGCACTTTTAAATATAAATATAAAGGCCTGATACCCATATATAATATGTGTATGTATGATTGAGTTGTAGTAGGATGGTCCCTCCCCCTTTTTTCTTGTTGTAGTGTTGCAGAAGAGTCAAGCTACTAACAAGCTGAGGAAGTGGACTGGCTTCATGAAATGGGAAATGAATTGACCAGAGAACTCATACTTGGACTGTTTTGAACCTTGTTGTTCATTTTATTGGACTTTGCTTTCACTATAGATGCTTCTTTTGGCTAGTTCTATGCAACACGTAGCTTTTGGCTCTAGCCAATTTTAGACTAGATTCTCAGTTTGCGTTTATGTTCCTGGCTGCCTGCTACTTGCCAGAGCTGGTGAATAACACGTAGATTGTGGGTGTAAGAGAACATGATTTAACATCTGACATGCCCTCCCTCTCTCCCCCCCCCCCCCACGCACACATACACATGCCTTTACAGACAGGTTTCTGGCATTGGAAATCTGGCTGTGATCATACCTGTGATTGCCTCCTCAGAGCCTTTTGTTGTCATTTGAAAAGAAAAATGTGCAGTCAGGTCAAACCACCATTTTGCACATCAGCTGTCAGAACTGAGAAGGAATGGAAATTACTGCTCATTTAGAAGAGTCGACTGCTACTTGAACGTTGGTGCTCAGTGAAGTCCAAATTCCAGGTCTTAGTGCAGATGTCCTTTTGTTATCTTGAAGCATTATTGACTCACAAGGACTGAAGCCTTGTTTTCATGGCAACATGTGAAAATCTGTATTCACTGGGCACTCAAATAAGTTAAGCTGGAACATAATTTTTTGTTTATACTATGTGTTGGCTCTCATCCACTTTGGTCAGGCAGACGCTGAGTTGCAGTCATGTGAACTCTCATTTGCAGTAGACTCAGCATTTAACTTGGCAAGTTTGCTCCTTGCTAATCACCTTGTACAACATGCATTCCAGTTTGAAGTAGGACTCTTGAATCCAGTGAGAATGCTCTGGAGTGAGATATTTGGAGATTGCTGCTCCCATTAGTTTTGAATAACATGAGATTATTTTTTGTGACAGAGGAAAAGCTCACATGGGGAAGGTGTATATTGACTGGAAAGATGTTATGAGTACGTTCATACTTCCATCTGGTACATGGTAGCCATGGGAAAGTTCTTGGTAAGGCTTTGTGTGGTTACTCTCAGCCAGGAAATATTTGGTCTCTTTTACCTGCCACTTTTGTGCAGGATTCAGCACCGGCATGAATTAGAATATACCTGAAAAAATGACTCCTCCCAATTCACCCTGAAAACTGAATCCTGACCTTCACATGATGGCGAGTGATGAACATGATGAACACCAGGCTTATCATAAGCCGATTCCCCACAATCAATTAATCGCATGATACTCACGTGAAATATCAAGGATTCAGGAAGAACTTCCCACTGCCTGATCGACAAACAAGGATTCATCCCGGTTCTGGCATTCATTTTCCCCACTTATCCAATGTCTTTGCTGAACCTGCTTGAAAGTACTACTTTTTCAAAAACCACGTATTTGATCCAGTTTGGAGGGGAGGATCAGGGGTCTAATCCTGGTTCAAATTTCCCACCATGGAGTGTGATGCAAATGCCTTGCAACCAAACAGTACGCGCGGTGCTGTTCTCATGAGAGCATGAGAGCACAAGAACCAACCAGAAACTTGGGCGGGGGAGATGTGATGACGTGCTGACATCATAATGTGAGCACGTTTTTGTGGGAGAAAAAAAGGTCCTGCCCCAACATGGCATGACAGCCAATCAGGAGAGACCCACCAAACCGATTACGTGGTAGTGGGGATTGCTACATTTCTTGAATCCAAGATAGGCCTAGATGTCTTCATTGGAAACATGCTGCGGTGGGGAGGTTGAAACCTCAATGAAAAGATGCAGTTTATTTTCAAACTTAGTTTGATCTAGATTGAATTTCCCAGTGGGGATTCGGCCATAGGCTGGGAGTAATCTCAGATTTTTCAGAGTACCACAGCATGTCCTGATGATTGTGTGTGTGCGTGAGTGCTAAAAAGTGGGATGGTGATGGGATGCTGCCAAATTGTTTTGAATCAAACTTCAGTGGGCTTGATAGCCTGTATGGTGTAGTGGTTAAGAGCAGTGGCCTCTAAACTGGAGAACCAGGTTTGTTTCCCCGCTCCTCCACATGAAGCCAGCTGGGTAACCTAGGACTGGTTACAATTCCCTCCAAACTTCCTTAGCCCCACCTACCTCACAAGCTGTCTGTTGTGGGAAAAGGAAGGGAAGGATTTTATAAGCCACTTTGAGATTCCTTTCAGTTGAGAAAAGCAGGGTATACATCCAAAGTCATCTTCTTCATGATGTTTATAACACACCTGCCCTGTTTTTAACTCACCAGTGCTCAAGTTTTATGTCTAGTTTGACCAAATCAATAATAGTTTTGTAAAACTGTAGACTGTATTGTAAACTGTATTTTTTTACTTGTGGTGCTAAAGACTTCTTTAGAATTGAATGTGTCATTTTTCTTCCGCAAAGAATGTTTCACTTGTGGGGAGGGGCAGAGGTTCCATGGAAGAGCCTCTGCTTCATATGCCAGAGGTTCCAGATTCAATCCCCAGCATCTCCAGTGAAAGGATCAGGTAGTGGACCAGGTGCACAATTTCTGCCTGAGACCCCCTAGACAGCTGCTGTCAGTCTGAGTAGACAGCACTGTCTATGATAGACCAAAGGTTTCATCCGGTATAAGGCAAGGTCATGTATGTGAGTAGAATGTGTAAGACTGTCATATTTAATGTCGTAGTTGCAGTGGCGAAGACACCAGGGGGCAGGGGGTGCACAACGTACCGGGCACGCCAATTCTGGCACGTGGGGGGTGGAAAAAATCCCCCCGCGGCCCCCTTGCGACGCTCCCCCTTCCACGGCGCCCCCCCCACCCCCACGGCGCACCCACCTACTTACTTTTAGGAATGGAACGTCCCAGAGGAGAAGCCTGCCTGTGTTGCCTGAGCCAGGTGGGAACTACATTTCCCAGGGGCTCCTGGGAAATGTAGTTCCCACCAGGCCCAGGCAACGCAGGCAGGCTTCTTCGGCCTGCTCCTTTCCTAAAAGTAAGTGGAATATCGAAGATATACTTCTGCCGGGGGAAGAGGCATGCCACAGCTTTCAGAAGTGTTACCAGGCACACTCTGACTTAGCTGGAAATGCAAAAGCTCTGTTAGGTTGTCCTTGTGGAAAAATCCTTGCGGATAAAGGCTTGATCTCTAGAGAGTGCATAATGAGGCAATGAGTTTCTTACTAGATTGTCAATGCTGCACGATTCTAACATTTCTGAGTGGAACAAGGATGCGACAATTAGCATTGTTCTTTCTGTCCCAAAAAACAAGGGTTGTTGGAGGGCTGGGCTCAGAAACTCTTGCAAGAAAGAAAAGGTTTCATTCCCATTTGCATTTTTCTGCCTGTTTTGCTAAAGGGGTCCTGCTGGGAGAAGAATCCTGCAGAGGAGTCTTTTTCCATTTGCTTTTCCAAGAACATTACTAAGAGGAACCCCAGTGTGCAACAAAAAATATTTTTCTTTTTCTTTTTTACTGGTTAAAAAGTTCTGAAGTAGAGGGAAGGGCTACCAAAAATTATAATAGGACAGAGTCTTGTTTAGGATCCTTGCGGAAATTGCATTCACCATCTAGTTATCCTCCCTTTCTCAGGGAAAAAAGGGTAACCCTGCTCCATGCATTTCCAAATCCTTGGAATATTTCCACAGTTGCCTGTGTGGGCATCTTATATTTGCTGAATTAGAGAGAAAAAGATGAAAGTTTGCAATATTTCAGGAAGCGTTATAGGACAAGATCTGAGAACAGCCCAGTAATAAATGGCAAATATGTTTAAACTTTTGGCTCACAGACATTTCTGTGCTTTGTCTTCATTAATCTGTTCCTCAAGGAACATTCCATTTAGTAAGAAAGTTGAAAGAACAGAAAACATCCTTTTTGTTTACCTTGTATTGAGTTTCTTCTCATCATCACCCTCTTCTACAATGTCTATGGCCTTCTACAAAAAAGAGAGGGGTTGACCATTCCCGTCCCTTCAATATTTCTGCAGTTCATGAAGAATTGAGAGGTGATTGCCATTTATGGCTGTGCGAGTGGAATTGTGGAGTTCTGTTTATAATTAAACGCTGAGATGATATCTGAAATTCCGTGAATTGTGTCTTATAGTTGGGGGTCCAGATCCTCCCCTTTGTTCTGTAGGTAAATGCAGGTTGTCATGGATTACAGCACTGCACCATCTTGGACAGCAAAGAACAAGTATGTTTCACAGCTGTTAGTGCTGTGGATGGGCTTCAAAGGCCCTGCATGGCTCAGTGTTTGCTTGATGGCTTTGAGCAAGTTGCTGTTCTACTTGAGAAAGGCAAACATGATTTTCCCAATTAAATGCTTAAAGGAAAATACATAAATGGTTAAGCAAAGTTTGCTTGGTGTAAAACAAGGGAGTCAAGTGGAAACAAGGCACAAGTGTCAAGCTACTTTTTTGGATCTGGTCTATCAGTACTTCACCTCCAGTTGCCATTTACCTTGGGGGTTACTGTTTTACTGTTTAATGCTGCACAGTGTAGAAGGGCTAGGTTTGAAAAGGTTTATATTGATGTAATAGATTTGAAAGGTTTTTGAAATTAAGAAAAAGCATGTTGCATAGGCATATATAATTTTTGCTGTGATTTCCTTCTTTCTTCCAGATTCAGCAGTGAAATTCCTGGAGAGAATAGCTTCTGAACTTGGCCTGCCATGTCAGAAAGTAGAGGTAAGCCATATGAAACCACATTCCTTGGATCTGGAGAAAAATGTCCTGCCTCCTTAATGTTTGTTTGTTTGTTATTTCTGTTATTAATAATCTGCCTTTCCCTCTGGAACTGAAAGCATATTACACAGAGTAAGTCAGTACAGTCAATAGGATGGGATATCCAGTAAAGAATGCAATAGAATTTGGAGTGTAGAAATCTGGAACCACCAAACCAAACCAAATAATATATGCATGGGTTGCCAATCAAAGCTGCATGGATATTTTTATAATTATTTTACTTTGTATTGAACTTTCATATGTAAACACCTATTGTGAAATAGCATAACTAATCTTATCAAAAATATCAGTACTACACTCTACAAATTTAATCTAAATAATTTAACATAGATATGTAATAAAGTTCAAATGCATTGCATTCCTTTCCTGGAGATATATTATGTCTCCGTTGCACAATTCAGAGTTCCAGAAGTGCATGTTCAGATTTCCCAAATGTAATTATGCCGTCAATATATTCGACCCGTGTGTGTGTGTGTGTGTGTGTGTGTGTTTATTTATTTATTTATTTGAGGGCTCTGGGCGGTGTACAACATAGTCATCTTAAAATACAAATAACAAGAGGGGCAAGGAAACAGCAACCAATAAATAATGAATTAAACCCCATAATGTTCATTCTCCATATGGATGTTCACTCGAAATCTGTGCAGTGCTACATGGATAGTATTCCCATCTCTCTTTCTTTTCTGTTCTCTATTATTTGGTTTGGTTCGGTTTTTCTTGGTTGCACATCGATATGATCTATTATAGAAATCTGGAACCAACCAGACAACTGGAAACTGAGCTGAAGCCAGTCACGTAGCTACCACGGGGACGAGGGGGTGCCGTGCCCTGGACGTGCACCATTGTGGTCATATGGGGGGCGGGAAATTGCCCCCCACACATCTTCCCCCCTTGCCTTGCCTTGCCAGCCTTGGCAGAAGCCACTGCTGAACCGACTTCACCGGGCTCAGCCCGGCTGAGACCACTGCTGGGTGCCCCTGTCCAGCAACACCCGACCAGCCAGGCCCCGCAGCCCAGAGCAGCCTGATGGGGCCAGGCTGCTTTTTCAGTTGGCTGCTCTTTGCAGCTGGCTGAACTAAGGCAAGTGGGGGAGGGGTGTGGTGGAGGGAAAGGAAAGGAAAGGGCGGGGGCCCATGGGGGGCAAGCATTACACCATCATAGACTAGTAGCTATTTCATGTAGTAGAAACTTCAGTTGTTCCAGTTCTCATCTATTCTTTAGGACCCCTTAAATCAAATCCTTGATTTCTGGTGAATGAGGACCTGGAATTTACTCTTTGGTAGAAATTGGATTAAGAGATGCTGTGTGAAAAGTTTTTATAATGGTAGTGTTCCAACTGGCTGTTCACTGTTTGCAACAAACCTTTTTCTGTCTCTTAATCTCTTGCAGAGCTGGTATTCTATTAATCCCTCAGTCTATTCTTGAACAGATCCAGACTGACCTTTCTAGCTTTATGTGCCATATTTAGACAGATAATTATTACAAATGAACACTGTGCAAGAGATTGCAAATGCCTTAGCAGACTAGGTGCTTGGGAGCAGCAGCAGCAGCAGCAGCAGAAGGCCATTGCTTTCACATCCTGCATGTGAGCTCCCAAAGATATCTGGTGGGCCACTGCGAGTAGCAGAGTGCTGGACTAGATGGACTCTGGTCTGATCTAGCAGACTCGTTCTTATGTTCTTAACAGGATTCTGAGATGTCTCCTTATGAGATGAACATTATTCCAATTAGGGGTTATACCTCTGTATTTACATACAGTTAAACAGATTTTATTTGGAGAGAATATCAGGTTGCAGGAATTCCCAGTTGTCTTTCAGGGCAGAATCAGGGCATGTTCCTTTTGTCAGTAGTCAGATTGGTAACAGCTACCTGACTATGTTCTTTTGTGTTCTTGCTGAGTCAGCTAGTATACCTAATTTGTTTGTTAAGTGTCACATGGTATGTAACTGCTGTAAGCATTGGTTCTTGAACTGTGTATATATGGTAAGGTTCAGTGTGCTACTGTCCTTGCTGAGAGCAGGTTTCAAGCCGGAGGCTCTATCAGTTTAGTAAAGGATACTATGTATATATGCAACTACTCTATTACAACTTTTCTTTGGCTGAACTCCTTGTTTCCAGTCGTTTATCCTGCGCTCTACACATGCTCAGAGCTGCTACTGCTGTGAACTCTGTCAGGTTATGGGTCCAGGAATAGTGACCTGCTGGTGAGTGACTTTGCCTAGTGGGTGAAACAAGTGGTGTGAATATGGCAGGACATAATGAATAATAGCCCATTCAATATCACTGCAGAACCCAAGGTATAAAAGACAGTATCCCAAACCAGGTCTCCCACGGTAATCTGCCAGTTCTCTTGCTATCTTTATTGCCAGTATGCAGAACCCCTTGCTTTCAGAGAGCGGTTTTGCAGTGCAGTATATAGAAACTTCTTATAGAGCTTTCTATCCACACAGCTTCAAAGAATGGAAGGATAATTCTCCCCAATCTAATTTTCCATTGCAGGTTTGTCCTGGCCGTGTGATCACCATTCTGACCTGGAAAGGCACAAACCCACAGCTGTCTTCCATCTTGCTGAATTCCCATACAGATGTTGTGCCTGTGTTTGAGGTTAGTGGAGGAGGGGAAAGTTGAGGAGTGAAGACTTTCTGGTTCTTCCTGCTCCTTGTGGTTTGGCTTTTGCAGGTCTGAATGTGTTCTTGTCTAGAATTCCCTGTGACAGTCAGGAAATATTGCTTCAGAAGAGAGATTGTGGCCCACCAGGAAATTCTCCTCCTCTCTAACCTGTGTTTTGAACCTACAGTAGATGTAGGTTATTTTACTTACGTAGGTATGATACATTTTGATACATATATCAACACCAGTGCTATCCTAAGTGGCTAGTACAACAAAGTCAATTCTTTGTTTAAAGGCACTTTAGATCAAGTTTAGTTCCTGTGTTTTTGTAAACACAGTGCCACCTACAGAGGAAAAATAAAGATGTTCAATACCTTTGAGTGGTTTCTTTAATAGCCCATTGTAGCTTATGGAACATCTTTTCTAAAACAATTATACCAGGCTCCCAATAACTCTTTCCCCATAAAACGGTGAGGTAAATAGCATTATTTTAAAAGTCTTATTTGTTGTGCTCACCCACTGGGAACCATCTGAATGAAATTAAAAAGGTATTCATAATTATAAATCTGATTCACTATGTAGCCAGCTTTTGGTCTGGTCCCGAACTGTACCTCCTGCAGATCTCCTTCCACTGAGTGGCAATGGGAAACCATTTTGGGGTCTTTGTGTCAGTTACAAGAGTATCAGTTAACTTTGGAGTCCCTTTCCTGATAGACTTGATGGTTAATTCACAGCAGCTCTTCACCTGAAGAATTGATATGTGTCATGTTAGACATGTGAAAAATTGTGTTGATTTTAGTCCCCTGCATTTGAGCCATGAAGAGCTCATTAAGAATCTTTGAGAGAATCTGCTCGTCTATATAATGCTTTGCTTCTGCTGAGAGGCACTCTTTTTGAGTTTGCCTTGGCTTGTGTTCAGGTTCAGGCATCTCTAGTTCAGCCTCTTCATGGCTGATTCTTCAAGGCAGAGGGAGATGAGCTCCCCAACCCACTCCAGTGCCAAGCTTTCCTTATTCAAAGCAAATAAATCCACCCACCCCTCCATCCGTCCGTCCGTCCGTCCGTCCGTCCGTCCGTCCGTCCATCCATCCATGGCTATGAGCCCCAGTGGCTAACTGGAGTTTGGGAAGGTATAAATACCAGTGCAGGGAGGCAACAACGGGGTAGGTATGAAACAGGAGGCTGGAGTAGATGGACGGTGAGCGTAATTCAAAATGGTTGTTCTTATAGTCTTACACAGCTGTCCTTGACAGCTGTCTCCACCTCACTTTGTTAAATGGTAGATTGCCACTCTGGTCCATAAGTGGCTCTGGATGTTGCCTTCACCTCTTCACAGCTTTGCTGCATTCCCTAGGATGTCATTCTTGCCCAGCTTTGTATCCTCCAGCATCCCTAGCCGTCTTCTAAGGGTGCTCTGTGCTGTTTTCCTTCCTGCAGGAGTACTGGCGTTATGACCCCTTTGCAGCTTTCAAGGATTCTGATGGAAACATCTATGCACGTGGATCTCAGGATATGAAATGTGTTTCCATTCAGTAAGTTCAGTCACCTACCTGCCCTGCCACATATGTGCCATGTAGTGAAATTTTCCTGCATTAATTAAAAGAGCTGCTGAGCCAGTTCTGCCCTAGAGAGTAATGGTGGGGAGTAACGGCTGAATCTTTTCACCTAACCACAGTATTCATTTTAGTTGCATCCACATGGATCTGTGGAAGGGGTGAAAGACAGTAGTTAAGGTAATCTTATGATTTGCTTCAAGTAACTATTGCTAGTCTGGTACCCTCAATGAAACTGGAACAAGATCGCCTCCCAGACACAACCGTGGGCTGAATGTTATATTCTTGGGAGTGGAAAGAGATGTTTGTAACTATTGGAACTATATTATGTATAAAGTGTATAGGAGCAGGTTGCTTGTGCTTTGTCTTAGGAATGATGGAATTCTGTTCAAGATTTTTGCAGTGATCATCCTGATGTTCCCCCTCATCCTCTGCACAGCTTTGCTTTAAATCAGATGCTGCATCTCTTTCATATTCATTGTCAGCATGGTATTGCGGTTAAGGCAGCAGATTCTAACCTGGAGACTTGGGTTTGATTCCCCGCTTTCCCATATGCAGCCTACTAGGTGACTTTGGGCTAGAGAAACTCTCTGAGAGGGCTTCAGAACTCTCAGCCTCACCTACCTCACAAGGTGTCTGTTGTGGGGGAGGAAGGTGATTGTAAGCTGCTTTGAGACACCTTATGGTAGAAAAGAGCAGGGTATAAAAACCTACTGCTCTTCTTCTTCTCTGGGCACAGTTCCGGCTAGGTATAGGTCATGTATCTCTGGGGCCCCAGAAGTTCTGGAAACCACTAAATAAAACCTCTATCTTGTTAGGTACATAGAGGCCATCCGGAGGCTGAAAGCTGAAGGGAGACATTTCCCACGAACAATTCATATGAGCTTTGTCCCAGGTAAGTTACGTGATGGGACATACAGATGCAGCCAGTTGTTTCCTCGCATCTGTCCAAAGTGGTAGATACTGAAGGCGGTTGAGCTGGAAATGGGGTGATTCACAGTGCAATCCTAAGGAAAGTTACACTCTTCTAGGCCTGTTGGTTTCAGTGGACTTTGAAGGATATAACTCTGTTTTGGACTGAATTGTTAAGTTCTTTGGATTTGGGGAAAATTTTACCAGAGACAGCGAGAGCTTACTGGAAAGCCAAAAAAGCAGATGTCAAAGGAAATGCATAGAAATTAGGAAAGTATACCCGTTTAGCATGTATGTTGTTGAACCAACATACACCAGAATCAGTTATCTTTATTTTCGGCACTGCACATCCCTCCATCATCCTGAAGTAGGTAGCCAATTTTGAGGCTCCTAGCTTTATTTCTGGAGTGGTTATGGCTGCCACAAAGAACCCTAGCTTCTAAAGCCAAACCAAGGTGAAATTTCAGGGGATTTTACAGGCCAGACCCTAGGGAATGTTAAGCTTTATTATGTCATGTATTAGTAAAGCTCTTCAGCAGGGAACAGCATTCTTAAAAACTGTTGGATATTAGCATAGGTGGGCTTGTGAGTGGCAAAAACTGTTTCCATCAAGTGGGACATGTTTTTTTTTGGAGGAGGTGGTCTTTGCTCTAAAATGGATTTTGTTGCCACCAATTACACAAGTCTGAAGTAGCAAAAGGTATATACACATAAGCAGTTTGAAAATCTGCTTATCCCCCTCTGCCTAGCATCCCCCTCTTCCTCAAAGGGAAAAGCCACCCAGGGGAGGAATTGTAACTAGTACAATTGTGACATGGGGGCTCCTTCTTAATTTTTTTTGTGGGGAGGATCTTAACACTCAGTTGCAGTTGCTTTGCCACACCTCTCACCGCCCTTCTTGTACTTTCTCCTTTGTCATTCTCTTTCTCCTCCTTTTCTTCAGCAACCTCTTCATCATTGGATACCCTCTGCGGCACTCTTCCTTCCACACCTCCTTCTTGTCCAGTACGGTCTCCACTCCCCCCTGCCTTAGGCTGCACAGGAACAACCACACCTCCTCCCTTCTTATCTGGCTGTCCCGGGTTCCCTGTATTTCCATGCACCACTACTGCGTTATTTTGATTGGTGGGGGGAGGGGTTCAGTGGGGGCACAACTGGTGGTCCCCAGCAACAGAATGAGTACACAGAAGGTTTTCAACAGGTTCAAGCAGCAGTCCCCCTTAAGGGCAAACTGTGAAGTGAACCACTCACAGGGGACAAAATCTTGAGTCCCTTAACAGAACAGTTGAGTTCATACAGTCCAGAAATGTGAGGGTCAGACAATGGAGGCTCTATTAGTTTAAAAAATTGGACCTCAAAAGGGCCTTCAGGACCCTGTAAAATCCAAGAAGCTTTCCAGGTCAACACATGACATACATGATCAGGAAGACATTGAATAGCAGAAAGAGTACCAGGCAGGGCCAAACCTGTTTTCACTAACAATCTGTCTCCCCAACTGCTAGTCCAACAAAAATCAACAAGGTTGTGCGAATCAAGCATGTGGAATGTCCCAGTCCATCTAAGAGGAAGAAAAACACACACGAAGCAGATAGGCACCAGGAGCCAGAACAACAGGCTGCTGATCACACAGTGAGCAGGGCTGCCTAACAAGTCCAACAGGTTGCGCTCAAAACAGCAACTCCTGCAGAACTTGGGAGACAAAGCCAATGGCATAAAGCAACAGCTGGACAGCCTCCATGCTCAGTCTGAACCTGACCTCAGCGAGGCTTGGATCAAGGTCTAAGCTGCAGGCTGGAAGTTTAAAGCTGCAGTTAAAAGCTGGACCCAAGCCTCGCTGAAGCCAGGATCAAATGGGCTCTTACTGCACCTGAACTCCATGTAGAGACAGGGGCGGGGCGAGCCTGGATGGCCCCACTCCAACCTCCAGGGTTCTACTGCACCCCTGCCCTGAACTCCACCTTGCACAGTTGCTTATTTTGGACTGCAGCCAGAATAAACTTTTCTATACCTCTCACTCTTGGTGTCTGACTGCTGGGGGTTTTGTACGGCACCAAGCCCGAATCTGAGGTCCCCCACTGGGACATCAACTTCTTTCCTTTTCTGTACCATTTGCCCCCATCTTCCCTGTTCTCTTATCCCCTTTGTTTAGGTGCTCAAAGTACTATTCCTATTCCTTCTGAAGATTTTTAAAAAGTAAGAAATATATATGCTAGATATAGCATCATTTAGCTGTATTTACAGTTTAGGAAAAAGGCTGAATCCCAGCTCCAGAGGAACAGTAGCAGCTGTAATTCATTTACTCTGACACCTGCCATACACAGGCTATGTATCATCTCTTTCCTCTCTTAAGACCCCCACCCCCCAAATGCACAGCAGTTCCCAAAGGATTGGTTCCTCTTGATGGTTGACTATCCAAGAGATTCTGCAGAACAAGAGAGGGCTGAATGAGGTCAGAACTTTAATAGCTGCTGGTGGTGGCAGTTTTGTGTCTGGAACATTTTGAGTCTTTAGGTCTGAACTGACCTGATACTAAGCCCAGTATTTCCTGGATTAGATTGGCAACATTCAGCACTATGGAAAGTTTTCCTGATATTTCTGGGGTGGGGGAGGCACTTAAAAATGATGATTTTTTAAAATTATCATTTTGTAATGGAAAGTCAGGATGGACAGTATGAAGAGAATTGTTGGATGGATTTCAGGGAGGAGTCAGGAGCCAGTATTGTGAAAACAACTCTACTTTCAAGGTAGTCTCAGTCAGTTTCAATGAGCAAAAGCTTTTTAGGTTCTTGCTGGGAGCTTTTTGTTGCAATGGTCTCTGGAATCTATAGATGTGGTGATGTTTCTTATCTAGGCTCTCTCTTTTTATGCAGATGAAGAGATTGGGGGCCATAAAGGGATGGAAATGTTTGTGAAACGACCAGAGTTCACGGCTCTTAATGTTGGCTTTGCCTTGGATGAAGGTGAGAACTGATCAAACCCATCAGTGATTCTTCACCTGGTTTGGTTTATGTAGATCATTTATTGCCTGACTTTCCATTATTTATTTATATTGCTTACTGACTTACCTGTGTATTGTTGGTATCCTGCCTTTTCCAGGCTACAGTCTGGCTCAGGACAACTAACAACCACAGATGCAGTAAAATTAAAATAACATACTTTATATTAATTATACTTAAAAACGTTATTAATTTTAACATTCCAGAGCACACCTTTAAATAACACTTCCAGGAATAACCAGTCAGAATAACCCGTAAAGGGGGAGGGGGAGGAAAGGGAGGGACAGGAACAGAGAAAATACAAAGGGAAACAATTAAAGGGAGGGGAGAAGAGAAGGGTAGCGAGGCCAGATAAGATGAAAATAATTGCAGTCCTCAACCATAGGCCTTGCAGCACATCTCAGTCTTACAGTCTCTGAGAATTTAGCAAATTCCTGCAGGGTCAAGGTTTCACTTCATGGAGAGTTTCACCAGGCTGGGGCCAGAGCTGAGAAGGCTCTGGCTCTGGTTAAGGCCAGCCAGACATTTCTTGGGCCAGGAATCACCAGCAGGTTGTTACCTATTGAGTGTAACACTCTTTGGGGGATGTATCAAGAGGTGGTCCCATAGGTTTGATGGTTCCTGACCATTTAGGGCTGTTACGGCCAATGCCAAAACTTTGAACTTAATCCAGTACTTGATCTGGAGCCAGTGCAGCTGGTGGAACAGTGGTTGAATATGCTCTCTCCCTGAGGTCCCTGTAAGAACCCTCGCTGCTGCATTGACCAGCTGGAGTTTCTGGAACAGCTTCAAGGGTAACCCAGCATAGAGCGAATTACAGTAATCTAACTTGGAAGTGACCATTGCATAGATCACTATGACTAGGTAAGGGTGAGATAGGTAGAGCATCACTGCCTAATCGGATGAAGAAGGAAAAATGCTACTCTGGCTAAATTTGTTACATGAACGTCCATCAAAAGGAAAGAGTCCAGCATCATACCCAGGCTCTTGATGGTTGGTGTTTGTCACAAATCCTCTTTTGCACAGAGTCAGGAGCCAGTATTCTAACCCTGGATATCCTTGGCCCAGCCCAGGATCTCTCTTTGATGGATACAATTTCAGCCAACTTTGTTTCAACCACATCAGTCTGAGGGAAAGAGAGAAGAGTCCTGTTTGGGCACAAGCTTGCAGCCCTAGACAAAGGAGCCTTCTGCCCCTTTTTGAGGCATGGGGATGGGGACATTTTCAGCTGCCTGAGATTAATGAATGCCTCATCCACTTAGCTGATTTCAGAGATGCCAGTGTTGTGGCTTTCTTTTTTAAAAAGGCCTACTGTATATTTTAGCTAAACTTATTGTTAATTCTGTCTTTTGTTTTCCTGAAGGCCTGGCGAACCCATCTGACACCTTTACTGTATTCTATGGTGAAAAATGCCCATGGTGTGAGTAACACTTGGAATTCCATGTAGAATGAAACTGCATAGTCAGTGTTCCATTTTGCACAATATCACCTGCTCTGACTGACTGGCTCTGTGGGATCTTAGGCAGTTCCAGATCTTTTCCTGCTCCCGCTTCCCAGGAGAATTTTTAGGTGGAGATCCCAGGGATTGCACCTGGAACCTTCATGCACAGTGCCAGTGAGCCACAGCCCCTCTCCCTGCTTGTAATTTTGAAAAACACACCTCACCTCTGTTTCTTGTTCTTTTTAAAGATATGCATCTTAAGAACGGTACTAAAATGCAGATAAATGATATGAAAACTCATATATGTGTGTCTTTCGCAATTAATGCATGAATTCTTCCAAACTGTTCTGGAGTTTTGCCATTCCTATGTCATAGTTGTGAAAAACACCTATGTAATCTTTTAAGATTTTTATCTTATTGCGGGAGCCAGAATAGATAACTGGGTCAGCTTCTAGTTGATATGTTCAGATTCTTAGCCACAGGTGTTTTTTTTTTAACTTTTCCAATAACTTGTACTCTTGATTTATAGTTATACTATTGGGATGTACTTGGAATATAAGGTCCTTTCAGGGACAAACTGCATGCGATATTGGAATTTTGTGATTGAAACCCCAGATGTGTAATTTGCTATATAGAGCAGCTTGTGGGGATGCCTCCATATGAAACATGGTCATGACATTGGGGAAGCAGAATTAAACTCTTAAAGGTAAAGGTGGTCCCCTGTGCAAACACTGAGTCATTCTGACCCATGGGGTGACATCACATCACAATGTTTACCTGGCAGACTGTGTTTACAAGGTGGTTTGTCATTGACTTCCCTAGTCATCTACACTTATTTATTTTATTTATTTATTTATTTATTAGGTTTATAGACCGCCCTCCCCCGAAGGGCTCAGGGCGGTGAACACACACAGATAGAGCACAATAACAATTTAAACCACAGCATCAATAAATACAGGCTCTAATAATTAAAAATAAACCCTATCTCATCTTAAAAGCAGCATTAAAATTGGTATTAAAACAAGAATGGCATCTATTATCAGTTCCTCTAATCCCAGAAAGAGGGGAGAGACGGTAGAATCCACTTGATGTTGTATAGGGAGGGGGCCCCCATCAACGGCTAGCCTCCCCCCAAGGCCCAGCGGAACAGCTCCGTCTTACAGGCCCTGCGGAACTTCGATGAGATCCATGCAGGGCCCGGACTGCTGGTGGAAGGGCGTTCCACCAGGCCAGACCCAGGGCTGCAAAGGCCCTGGCCCGGGTGGAAACCAGCCACATTATCATTGAGGGGCCAAGGATCACCAGTAAGTTGGCCTCTGCCGAGCAGCAGAGATCAGTTTGGGACATATGGGGTAAGGCGGTCCCGCGGGTACGGAGGTCCCAGGCAGCAATGCATTAAAGGTTAACACCAGCACCTTGAAGATGATTAGGTATTCAATCGGAAACCAGAGCAAGAGGCGGAGCACAGGTGCCAATGTGTTCTCTAATGGCACCGTAGCCGGCAGCATACTGGGCGCTGCATTCTGGACCATTTCCAGTCTCCGAATCAAACGCATAGGAAGGCCGGCGTAGAAGTGAGTTGCAATAATCCAGCCTGGAGGTGACCGTTGCATGGACCACAGTGGTCAGATTGGCCAGGAGAGGAAGGGAGCCAGCCGTCCGGGCCTGTCGAAGATGAGTAAAACGCGACCCGAGGTTATATATGGGCCACCTGGGTCTCCATAGAAAGAGGCGAATCCAGGTGGCCCCCCAGGTCATGGACAGAGGGGGCTGGTGCCAATATAGCCCCCTCCCACACCGGCGGCTGGAAATCTCCCCCCTCCCCCTCGCGTCTCCGACCAGAGGGATCTCCGTCTTCGATGGATTCAGCTTCAGCCTGCTCTGTTTCAACCAACCAGCCACAGCCTCCAAACAATAACAGAGCTGCGAAGTGGCGGCCGCTACTCCCCCCTCCATCAACAGGAGTGGAAGGCTGAGTGTCATCGGCATACTGATGACATGTCAGCCCGAAGCTCCATACCAACTGAGCAAGGGGAATTGCATATAGATGTTAAATAATAGCGGGGACAACAAAGCTCCCTGGGGAACACCACAATGAAGTAGGAAGGCACCTTCCGGGATGCTTGGTCCCCACACACCACACTTGCTGAGTCCGGTCCGCGGAGAAGCGAGGCAATCCACTTAAGAACAGTGCCCCGCTTTTGAGCCCGTAAGCGGCCAGGTGGTGCCGGGTCAAAAGGTGGTGATCGACCACATCAAGCGCTCGCGGTTAGATCTAACAAAACCAGCAGCGCCCGATCCGCCTCGGTCTGGTTATGGCGGGAGCAAATCTGTGGCGGCGGCGAGAACGATCTCCGTCCGGTACTTAGCACGGAAACCGGACTGAAAGGGATCAAAAGCCGATGTGTCACTCCAGGAAACCCCGAAGCTGCTCCAGCACCACTCTCTCAATTACACCTTCCCCGGAAGCGAAAGATTCGAGACGGGGCGGTAAGTGGCCAGATCTCAGAAGGATCTAGCGATGGTCTTTTCAAGAATTGAATGGGACCACCGCCTCTTTCAACCCACCAGGGAAAACTCCTTGCTCAAGGGAGTTATTGATGATACTCAACAGGTGGGGTCGTGGCTCCGCCTGGTAAGCTTTAATAAGCCACGAGGGTCATGGATCCAGAGGACAGGTAGTAGGTCTAACAGCAGCCAGGGGCCCTGTCAGCAGCGGCTTCCGAGAGCAGGGAGAACTGCTAAGGTCAAACAAGGGCCAGAAAGGCGGCAAGGGAGCCTCCGGCTCACTTATTGTCTCTAAGGTGGCGAGAAGGTCTTGGGGCGGAGCAACATGACTTTATCTGCAAAAAAGCTCATAAATGCCTCACAGCTGATAGCCAATTGACAATTTGTAGACCTCTCAGACAATGAGGTCAAAGACCGAATGTCTGGGAACAATTATTGCGGGCGTGAGCTAGCAGACGCGAGGGAGGAGGAAAAGAAGACTCTCTTAGCCTCCTTACATTCGCCATCTCATAGGAAACCTTCATAAGCGTCCTATAAGATGTCCGTGTAGCCTTGTCGCGAGCTTTCCTCCCACACTACATCTCTAGTCGTCTAAGTTCCCGCTTCATACGGCAGTAGCTCCTCAAAGTATACCAAGAGACCAGCCGCGAGCCTTGTGGCCGTAGAGGACGCCCGGGGAAGCAACAACACCGATAGCATCGGAAAGGCGGGAGTTCCAGTCTTCCACGAAGTCATCGAGGGTACCAGTCGGCGCGGAGTCCCGTAGAACAATAAGGAATCCAATAGGATCCATTAGTCTCATGAGGCCGGGCCCAAAATGGAGCCCATGCAACCTGGAGCAGGGGAGCATTGTGGCATGTCCACCCGAACCTTCAGGGCATAATGGTCAGACCGTGGCACTCTATCAATAGAGGACATGACCATGTTAACCCCCGACCCGAAGACCAAGTCCAGTGTGTGCCGGTGACCTCATGGGTGGGGCCAGAGTTTACCAAGGAGAGGCCCAGTGCATGCATGGATGACACTGGAGTCTGCAGCTACCGCACATGAGGCAGCGTCGACATGGACGTGAAGTCCCCCAGCACAATAAGGCTGGGGAACCGCAGCGTGCAGTCCGCCACCACCTCCAGCAGCTGCGACAGGCTACACCTCGATGCGCTAGGCGACCGGTACACCAGAAAGAACAGCCAACCTCTCCTGGGCCAACCACTCTAGGCCGACACACTCCAGACCATTGATCTCCGGGTTGGGGGCTTGCCCTAAAGGAGGATGGTTTTATGGATGAACATAGCCACGCCACCCCCCCGGCCCTGTGTTGCGTGACCGGTGCAGACACGCTTGAAAACCTGGGGGTGAGACCTGCGCCTAAAGGTAGCGGTCTCCCCTTCACGCACGCAGGTCTCGGTGACGCATGAGCCAGATGGGATTTGTAGGTCCCCGAGAAAATCCCAGAGGACCATGGTCTTATTATTTATGGACCTGGCATTAATCAGCACCAATGACGAAGTGGAGTCTCTCTGAACCCTACTACCTACGTTCCTCAGGATAGGTCGGAGGTCAGAAGGTGAGCGAACACACCTCTCCCCCACCTTCTCTCATATGGCCCCCACCTACCGTCATATCTACCCCGTCCCATTAACACTGGGATCCCTAGACCCCTAAGTGGGGCCCCCATTGTCTACCGTCCTCTCTCTATCTATCCCCCGGCGAAGGCTCTCCACCGTAGTGGACTCGAATTCGCCACTGACAACTAACCCTAAAGTCTAAACTAACTAAAATTACAATGTGGACTAATAGCCAACCTATTAGTCTCTAATTGAGATCTAAGCGCCAGCAACAATACAAACTTTACAATATACAATATACCCACGTCTATTAACTAGCTAATTGTCCCACTATCATCTATCATCTACAACTACAAGTACACTCCGATATAAGTTTGGTATAATGACTGTATATGTCATGGTCAGTGGCAGAGCCAAAGTCCAGATTCTCAGTCAGATGGAATGGGGATGACCAGAGCAATATAGGTCTCCTTGGAGAGAGTCCATGCCCAGGGCTCACACCACCCAGGCAGGCCCTTCCAACGTTGATCTCTAGAGGATCTCATTATGATCAATGGGATCCAAAAAGTGTAGGCAGGGGTAGGTGCACAGCGCAGCAGTTGAGGAGTCACTGCCACTGACTCGGGTCTCAGCTACGCTGTTGCCCACCAGTAGTTTAACATCCACCAACAATCGGTTCCCAGACAAGTGATAATCCCACTGCTGGACTTCCACTAGGCAGGTTATATACTGAGGAACCGGTTTTAACTGAATCAAAAGGTGTAAAATTGTCTCCTGGCTTGTTCCGGTGTCTATCAAGCTGCGCTGATGCTCCGTCATCAAGGTCACCTCTTGCGGCGTCACTGGGGCGTCCTGCGAAGCCCCGCCTCCTCCGTCAGGGCCCGTCTGCGCGCTCGTCGTTTTTGCAGCCTCGGGCTCAGGTATCGCAATGCCCGACGCGATCGCCGTTGCTGGCTCCGCCCGTCTGCTCCTCTCCGGCAGTTCCGGGCCTGCCCAGCAGACAAGGCAGCGGTCGGGAGGTCTCTGCCACCGACACTCCTTTCGCCACCCCAACTCTCTCTGGTCGCCGTAGATGAAACAAGAAGCAGCAATAAAGGGCAGGCAGCCCAGGCAGCCCAGCAGCATCAGGAAAGTCGGTTGCCGTCCCCGCCGCCGCAGCCTCGGGCTGAAGTTCTGCAATGCCCGGCGCAATAGGGGTCGTTGTCGGCTCCACCTACCGTCTCCGTCCCGGCCACTCCCGCACTGCCCAGTGGTCACAGCAGCAGCGAAGGGTTTCTGCCACCAACACCCCCGCTGCCGCCGTAGTTCCTCAATCCCCTGAGGCCGGCAGAAGGCACAGGGAACAGAAACGAGGGGCGGACGGCTCAATGGTGCCAGGCGACCAAGAATCTCACAACGCCATGCCGCTGTCTCAGGACGCGTTCGTCCTCGTCCGGACTTGCTCAGGCTCAGGCTCAAGCTCTCAGGCGCTCGCAGCAACCTCTAGCAAGGTGGGTACCTCTAGCAACCTCTAACCTCTAGCAACCTCTAGCAACCTCTAACCTCTAGCAAGCTGGGTACTCATATTACCAACTTCAGAAGATGGAAGGCTGAGACACCCTTGAACCAGCTACCTGAAACTGACTTCCATCAGGATCCAACTCAGGTCTTGAGCAGAGCTTTGACTGCAGCATACCACTCTGTGCCACAGGCCTCACTGATTAACTCTTACATGTCATATTTATCTGATCAAAGTGCCCCTCATCAACTGCTCTGAACCCCAATAGACAGGCACAATAAAGGCATCTTTCTTTTCCCCTCCTGAAAAGAGCACGTAGGGGATATTTCCAATTGGGGGGGGGGGGGATGGTAGCACCCACTCCCTAGTGCAATGACCTTGATTCAGATCAGGGGGCCCATGGCTGCCACATAAGACCATGCAGCACCTATGAAATTGCAGTCACAGAAGTCCAGGTTTATGTGTTGTTTGGCTCTTAGCTATGTCTCTCTTTTTCAGTGTTTTTGTACTTCAGAATATTCATCTTACAGCTTTTGTAACCGCCTCTGTTGAATTGTAAATTTATTAAGTATCCTTATCTGTATCTTGCTGTCTGTGTGCATCCAAAAGTTGGCATTTATGCATTAACCCCAGTGATTCTGCACCTTTTAAAACGAATATTCAGAAACTGAGAAATACACCAGTGGGTACTGAGAATCACCAAAACATTATTATAATATTCACTGATGCATGTTTTAAAGGTAGAAATATGTGTCTGTGTGTGCCATCAAATCACAGCTGACTTATGGTAGAAATATGGTTACATTCTAATGAGAGAGCAGTTGGATCATGTGGCCATAAAGATGTGCTGGAGCTGTGGGTGGCAACACCCGACTTCTCTTCCAGCTGTCTGTGACTTATTTTTTGGCCCATTAGCAACAGCTTTCTTCCCATCACTTCCCTAAATCTTTCAGTATAATAATCTGTATACAGTTCCGGACTTAATTTCTTTTAACAATGCTTTGCTTTCTTAGGGAATTATCTGGAGTCAGAGTCACACTGGGAGTTCTAAGTCATGAGCTGCCGGTGTTTTCACCTGATGTCCTGGCCCAACTCAAACTGGAACCATTGCGCAAGGGGAAGGTTTTTTAAGCATTTCCCCTGCTCTGTTTCCCAACCTGAAATGGCCCCAGTGGGTTCCTTTTAGCCCTGTTATGAAGTTTGCATATATTAACCGGTATGTGTAAGTCTTCATAACAGAGCAAATAGCAGCCCTGACTGTTTTCAACTGGGCCCCTTCCGCACAGCAAAAGTATAACAGGTTGCAGTTGGGATGAAGTAACCCTTTTTCCTGTTTTTGTATTTGCATGCATTCATGCAGGCAGCAATTGGAGCCCACGGAAACAATCTGGATTGCTGTCACGCCTTTGCACGGAGATGCGTCTCTTTTTAAAAATTTACTTCCCACCCATGCGTAGCAACACAGGCATGCACAAATGAATCCCCACAGCCATGCTGATGTCTCACGATATGACCATCTGCACCTGTGTAGCTACGCAGATGTAAGCTGCAAAATTTAGAAAAAAGGAAAACAGGCGAATAAAGCAGCTCCTGCCTGGCTGTTCACTTGTGAGCGGCTGCAACCAGGGATTTTTGAAAAGACTCATGAATAGCATGATTCTCAAAAAACCTGGTTTGGGGGAAATAACACAGAGCAGACTTGTTTTAGGAGTGGGATTTGTGTGAAGCCCCCCCCCCCCCCCCCGGATGGTTTTTTTACTGTTATGCGGAGGGGGCCTGATGTTTTAAGTCAAATTTCACGACACCTTCTCTCACAAAGCTTTGTGAATTGTTCTGTTGCAGTCTTTCTCATTGCTGAAGGAAGGTGGTCTCCTTGACAGTGGGGAGTATGGTAGCAGTTCTCCGTTCAGTGTGGGTGTTGCTCCTTTTGATCATGACCTGTGCTATGAAAGTTGGGCTGGACGTGCTTCTAGCTCCCTTTTTTGCTGAACAACAAGATGCTGCTCTGCCTGTTTTGCTTGCCTTTCATTTTGTTTGTCTTCTCCTTAATATTTTCAGGGATTAAAGTAAAAGTAGAGGGAAACCCCGGACATGGATCTAGATTCATTGAGGACACAGCTGCCGAAAAGCTGGTAAGGCCATGCTCTGTAAAGACTAGAGGCAGGGTGGGAACAGAGGCTGCTTATTTGAGACCGCAAGCAAGAGCAGCCATGACAGCAGATGTCAGGCTACCTTCATAGGCATCGCCTTGCACAAGCCAGAATCACTGGCTCTGGAGAAATGTAGACTTGACATCATCCAGGTACTGGTCATCTTCAATTAAAAAAGCTGATATTTGCTTGCTCAGTTGAACTATATTTGATTTGACTCTTGTACTTCCTTATCCACAGCACAGAGTGATCACTTCCTTCCTAGAGTTCAGAGAGCGTGAGAAACAAAGGTGAGGGGAAAGCCCATAGTGTAAGCCAGATTTTTCTTCCCTTATCTCCTCTGGGGCTTACTGTCATTCTCTTTTGCCATAAGAATTAGATTCAGGTATAGGGCATAAGCTTTCAAGAATCAAAGCTCCATCAGAAAGGACTTGAATCTTGCTCCTCTTCTGGAGACCAATGTGGTTACCATCTAAAACATTTACCATAAGATTAGCTAGGTTTGCCAGCAGAAGCGCAAAAAGAAGAAAAAGTGTTTTTGGAATTCAGAAATGAAACTGATTATGGCACGGCCCTTCCTGTTCAGAGACACACTTCATCAAATGCCTAAAGTGTGCTGTTCTTTAATCATCAGTGGTCATCTGACTAAAGGCAGAATCCTACACAATAAAGTTTTGCTTCCTGCATCAGCCATTGATAGTTTATGTGACACTGGACCAGACAGTTCCATTTTTTTGTTGCTCAGTTTATCCTTTCATGTAATGGAACTGGGAACTGGGTTAACATAATCACTAAGACGTATACGCCCAAATTTCAGGTTCAAATCCCATGAACTCACCAGGTAGTCATAGACAAAACATTGTCATCCTTCCATGTACAATGGTGGGGTAGTTACCAAATGAATGGTAGAGTAGTCTGTCAAATGAAACCGGGGCCCTGTGAGATGTATCGCAGATTGTAGGACCTGTTAAGACACAACTGTTTCGCCAGGGTTGTAGTTGAGGACTGCAACAGTGTCCAACCAGCTGGCCAACTTTTCCCTGTTCCCTTCCCCTTTCCTCCCCCCCACCCCCTAGCCTGGTATATTTTATGGGGTGGGGACTTGTTTATCAATATGTTTTACCCTCGGGTTGTATTTATGGTGCTGAGACACTGAATGGAAGGTTTGCTTATTTCTTTTATGGTTTTATTGAATTTAATAGCTGTAAGTCACCCTTAGTATGAAATTTATGGCCATTAACTAGTCCTATGCACATGTTATTTATATTTGTAGATCTTAAAGTGATTATCCTAAAAGTGAATCTCAAAAACAGGACACAGAGTCAGAAGCTGGGTATCTGATTGCACCAAGCACTCTTGCCAAGTACTGTTGTCATGTATGAGATACATGTTTTATGTAATCCTGTATTTGTGGATAAGGCTATTGGTTTCTCTGCCTATTGTAGATGCCAGTGGTTCACTACAGATGCACAGAAAAATGAGCTTCAGTTCCAGAATGTTAGAGTGGCTCGTCAGTCTCTGGAAGCTACAAAGAACCTTCCAGAGTTTCACCAAGATGGGGTAGAAAATTTTGTCCTTTCCTTCACACAGGTTGAAATCCGAGAAGCACCTTACCTTGGGCGATGTAACCTCCCTTAACCTAACCATGTTGAATGGGGGCATCTCCTTCAATGTGGTCCCTTCCGAGATGTCTGCTGCCTTTGACATCCGCTTACCACCCACGGTGGATTTAAAGGTACAATGGAGAAACAGCTAGAGAAATTATGACCATTTTTAAATCTGTGAGATGCTTCCTGGATTCTATAAGATGTCCCTACTGCAATCTGCCTGGAATGTATCTTGGACTGTGAAGCATGCATCCGGATTTCCCAGTGTCCTTCACATTTAAAAAAAGGTTGAAAATGTGCTGTTAAAAAGCTTGGCCATTAAGCAAGGTCTCTCCTTGCATTGGTTGCACTTGATGATGTTCCTTGGAGCCATGATTAGCTACGGCTGAGAGAACTTGAAGGACTTTCCCTGAGGCCTTGAAGCCCAATCCAATCCCAACATTCTTTGCTGTATTTGAGATACGGCAAGAGCTGCTGGTCTTTCCTCCAAATACAAGAAAACCTTGTCAGCAATAGACTACAAGAAAGAGCAAACAATGAAGGAATCCCTGGAGGTCTAACATGACCGTAAGCCAACTGGGGACACTAATTAAAGCTATTGCTTCAGAAGCATCTGGTTTGTACAGATGTGAGGGCAGAATTGGTCGGAAGGAAAGCAGAAGCTTATGGGATAAACTGGGGGCGTGTGGAGTTACAAGGCAGACTGAAATCAGGATCTTCACTCAAGAATCACTCACTTTTCCTTGGTTTGTGTTGTAGGCATTTGAAGAGCAGCTCACAGCCTGGTGCCGGGCAGCTGGGGAAGGTGTTACCTATGAGTTCCACCAGGTAACTGCAGAGATGAGGGAGCTTTCCAGCAGATTGTTGCTGTCCCGTAGACTTAGAAGCATTGATCAGTTCCTGGTTTTTGACTCCGGTCTCTACCTCACCGCTGCCACAGTCTTTCTGCCATGGGTCTTTTGTCTCAACATGGCTACCCTCCTGTTCTGCACTGTGCCCCTCATTCTCTTGCTCTCCTGCTGCTGCTTCTGCTATGCCCTTGCCACAGACTCTTGCACTGTGGATCCTCCATTGCTGCCTCCTCCAAGCTTTACCTTCTACCCTTCTTTTTGGGCTAGAAATACACAGATCAGTCGATGACCTCCACAGAGGAGTCTGACCCCTGGTGGAAAGTGTTCAGTGGCACCTGCGGGGACATGTGAGTAGGATGCCATACTTCCCCACTCTTATACTCGCTCTTTGGGCCCATGTTGGTGGATATTTCATTTGCAAGACCCAGAGGGGGCAATGTCAGTCAAGGGAGAGGACATTCAAGCCATTCAGAATAGACTCCCCTAAGCCTGTATAAAGAGTAATGGAGTTGCCCAGCGACCCTGAGCCAGCACCTCTCCTGTTCTCTCTTATGAGGCATCCTCAACTCTATTATAAAAACGCCCACTATCTGAGGATCCTGCCTTCAAACACCATAGAATGAGGAAAACAGGATAGTGCAACAGTGGGAGCTGCTTGTCATAATGTCTCTGTCTCATCAGGAACATTAAATTGAAGTGTGAGATCTTTCCGGCTGCCACAGACAGTCGCTATATCAGAGCGGTAAGTACAAGCGTATGTCCTGGGTCTCAGTCACTTGGTGGCTTCTCGTGTACTTTGTTGAGGTCTTGGTTCTGATTGTTTGTTCTCCTTTCACTGTATTGCAGGCAGGCCACCCAGCCATTGGCTTCTCCCCCATGAACCACACTCCTATACTGCTGCATGACCACAACGAATTCCTGAATGAGCAGGTCTTCCTTCGTGGGATCGAGATCTATGCCCGCCTCATTCCAGCGCTGGCTAGTGTCCCCCCTTTACAAACAGAGGCCTGAACGAAGGTTATAAGTGAAAGGCAGCCATCTGAAGGAAACAGGCATAGAAACCAAAGAGAGAGAGAGACAGTTGAAAATTTATATTCATTCCTGTCGTGACACAGGACCCTCCTGGGAGGTGTACACCTTAGATGTTGTGGTTGAGAACTGGTGTCTTGCTTAGGTCTGCTGGTATCCCAGGACAAACTGTGGAACTCCAGCATTCCTGAATGGTCCCACCAGGGGCAAGGAATATTTAAAATAGATATTTACACTGACACAGCTGAAGCCAGGTTCTTTAGGTGACCATGACTCTTTTCTCGTTCCTTACTGAAATACTTGTACTAAGTATCCTTATTTTCCAGTTCCTGGACTAGTGCTCAGTATCTAAGCTTTTTCGTTGACACCTGCTTGTTTCACAGAATCCTGCTGGCTCCCGATTCTTACCATAGATTGCCCTCCATTGGGGTTGGCCACACCCCTAATTGCAGAGTTGTTCCATTCTGCCATGTGACCCTCATAGAAAAGCATCAATTCCCCAGCTGCTAGACCCAAAAGAAAGGCAACAGGAGTAGCCAGATAAACCTTAACCTGTAGGCGTAACTGTGCTTTCTTCTCTACTGGGGCACCTCTTGTTGACTCTTAGCTGCTTTGGTGGCTTTTGCTGTTGGCCTGCATACCAAGTTCTGCAGTCCAAGATCAAGTTGAAACTTTGTGGAGGGTCCAGGCATCACAGGAGAGTGTTAAATTTAGCTCTACTGTCCATATGCCTTATGGTTTTGGACAAATCACTTCACCTTTTTGTTAGATTTGAGCTCAGTAGTATCTTAAAAACCAGCTGGATTTTTTGGGGTATAAGCTTTTGAGAGTCAACGTTCCCTTTGTCAGATATCTGATGAAGGGAGCTTTGACACTCAAAAGCTTATGCCTCCAAAATCTTGTTGGTCTCTAAGGTGCTACTGGACTCAGATCTAGTTCTACTGCAAACCAGCATGGCTACCCTCTGACACTTTTCTTTTTATGTGTCAGATTTTCCATTGGTAGAGGTACATGAATGATGAAACTACTCCCTGATTAGTGAAGATCCCCCAGTGGAAGATGGTGTTTCTAAAAGGGGTTGGGAGTGAAATCTAATACATAAGTGACTCAGGGCTATATAGAAAATGGCAAATCCTCGAGAGGGAAGGGATATCATATTTAATGTGGCCATTACATTTGTACTATTCTCCCCACCCGCCCCTGCCTACAGCAGAAAGCTGTGAATTTCTGCTTTCTTGGGAGTCAACAGCACAGTTACTGGCTGCGTCACACTGCCTTAAGTTTCTATATTAAATTGCTGTCTTAACAAATGCCAAGCAGGATGAATGAGTTGGATGAACGAACTTTGCACGCACGAGCCAATGAATTGAACATCTGAATGTCCAGCATTGTGAGTGAGTTGTTTTCCGTTTGGGGTAAGGAAGAGGTTTGTGTGTGTATAGCTATCCCATCAAACATTTGGAGGAGGTATGCCTTCCTTTTCCCAATGCACTGTTGGTTAAGGATCATTGCTGAATAGGCAGCATACTGCTGGAGTCAGTGACTTCCATCATGGTGTTATTTGACCATCATTGCATTTGACTTCCATCAGAAGAAAACATGTGCATCCTAATCCTTGCATTGGATGACCAGGTAGCTTGGAAGGCTCAGCAGGGGTATGGAGTAACGCCTCCACTAGGTGCTGTTACCTCTACTCCAACAACAGCTAACTAGAGGTGTATTGCCTTTGAACTTACAAGTCCTATTCAGCCATGATGACTAATAATCACCGATGGATCTGTCTTCAAGACATTGCCTAACCCCAGTTATAGCCATCTAAGTTACTGGCCATCATAACAGCAAGTTATTATGTGTAGAAGAATTTTCTTATGTCAAGCTTATCTACTATCTGGAATTCTATAAGTGGAAGCCTCTGCCTTTCCAAAGCCGGAGGCAAACTCTTGAACTGTACAAAATGAAAGAAATTTGTTGGAAGACTGACCTCATTCCTGGGCTTAGCATCTAAGAGTGGAAGAGGCTGACTTGATTGCAAAGATTACCCTTGCACAGTAGTGGGGGGTGAATGTGTGTGGTGGGAGATGAAGAGGAAAAGATGCTCCGTTTTGGCCAATGACATCACCATTAACCAAACTTAGAAAGAATTTCTCATGTGGTGTGCCTGTGTTCCCCTACCCCATGGATAGTATGAATGGTTTCTGATTTAATTTTGCTTTCAGAATGTCTGCCAGAGCCTCCAGCTCTTTTGTCTGCCTCCACGGTGTCTGTGACTTCACTAAATAAAATTGTTCATTTGGAATGAAAATGGAAGCTGTCCTCCAGATTGTCCGTGTTTCACTCGAGCCCTCCTATCTCATCTCTCCTTCCTTGTTAGCAATTGATACACTGGTGTGGCGATTATCTTTCATGCTATGCCACAAGCCCATTCCTCAGCTGTAGGTACACTTTGCAGATCGCGTTATTTTTATATTTGATTATTGCGTTAGGAAATAGCAACTGTATTCCCTAGGAACTATGCTCATGATTGCTGGCTTCATGCATCAACAAGCACTTAGAGAGTAGGGAAAAATAATTTCTTATTAACCACTTGGGGAATAAACATTAATTTGAGGAAAGATGTGATGCTTTGATTTGCTAAGCATCCTACTAGTATGACCTTGCAGTCCTAAGAAGAATTACACACTTCTAAGCCCATTGATTTAGCAGGGTTCAGCTCTGCACAGGGTCGCACTATGAGCGCCAAACTACATTTTAGTGGTTTTTTGTAAATGACTACACACCAGTTTCTAAATGAAGAATCCAAACAGGCCTGGAGGGCCGCTGTTGTGGGAGCAAGACTTTTGTTTCTTCCTCCAAGCTGCCTTTCAACATAAAAATAGCAGTAGGAGGGAGTTATTCCCCCCATTTTGCTACTCTTCATGAAGTATTCTGTACATGTGGAGGAGCAAAAATGGAAAAATACCGTCTCCCCAGGTCTTCCTCACAGGAAAATGTGTTGGAGCCATTCCACTCTCACCCCCATCCCTGTGGTGGCACACTGAGCGTATTTGGGCTCTTTCTTTAAAGCAATTCCTTGCAGGTGCTGCGGGGAGCCAAGTTGGGCCCGGGGAACCCAGATACAGCCCTTTGAACACACTGATGTGTATCTTGGCCCTGAATGTTGCAAATAAAGGCTCATCTGCCAAAGCCTACCACAAATCTTTGGACTACATTTACATTCTTGTGTCCCCAGATCTTCATGTCCCATGATAGGCATGCAAAATCAGCTTACTTGCTTGTTTTAGACATCCTGGTTTAGAATTGTAGGATACTGAGATTCATGGTTCTGTAGCTTGAGTGTGAATTATTTATTACAAGAGTCTCTTGGTATGAATCTTTTATGGAAAATGGGACAGCAGGTATGCATACATCAGCATCCTTATTTTACAGTTGCTTTGATGTTCATCCCTTGTCCTCTGAACCATCACCTTCAAAGGAGGCCTTATTACAGCCCTTGAGTGTACTTGGGAAACAGCAACTTGCTGTTCATAAGAACATAAGAACAAGCCTGCTGGATCAGACCAGAGTCCATCTAGTCCAGCTCTCTGCTACTCACAGTGGCCCACCACTTGAGAAAGTAGTGGGTCCTGCAGTCACATGCAGCATGCAGGTCTGTTCCCTTCATTTCAGATGCTGTCCGGGAAGCTGCTCCCTGTAATTAGGAAGATCTGCTTAGAGGGCTGTGATAACATGGCATGGACAGTTTGTTGCACTCTGATATACTAACAGCATGTGCAAAACTGGTGAATAAAATTAGGCAGGTATAGCAGATAGCATGCCCCATTGAAGAAATCTGAAATCTTTAATCTCATAGGGCACATTCCACCAGGAAGGTCTGAGCAAAACTGGTCAAGCCTGCTCAATGTGTATCTTCCTTAATACACCATCAAGAATCTGCATGGTGCAATCCGGTTCTTTCTCTCAGTATAGCTTTTAGGATTGCAAAATTAGGAGAAATCTGATCTTCCCTGCCACCTAAACCTCTCTATATGATTGTCATTCTTTAATTGCTTCCTCCTTGATGGAGCCACAGGTTTCTCCAGCTTTGGAAATGTTATGAATTGTTCTGCTCAGGTGGTAAAACATCAGAAATATATAAGAAGGTATAATAGTGATTCTGCTTGAAAAACAGATTCAGGATTCAGATATTAAATTTTTTTCAGTTGTAAAAACCTAAAATGTGGTCATCTTGTAAGACTGTATTTTGGCCAGGAAATGGATCCCCAGTTGTTTTGTGCTCCACCAGGTGGCAGACTGCACCTAAGAATCCTCCCTTAATCCTCCCGTTCATGCTTTGCTAGGGCGCTGTCCGATGTTTGTGACACTAATCACAGAAATTATGAAGGGCTGGAGCCCACCAGTGAACACACAGCTGCTGCTCAGTATTAATATTGCAACTCTTTCAGTTTGATTTCAGTCACCACAGATGTGCTATGTTTCAAGAAGAGATTTCGTGTAGATTTGGAGAGTAGGTACAACTTAACAAAAGCAGACAGTAAGATTCAAGTCCAGTGGAACTTTAAACACCAACAAGGTTTCCAGGGTTTCAAGAGTAAAAACTCCCTTTGTCAAAAAGCAGTAGGATCTTGCTGTTCTAATGTAGCTCAATACATCTGCTCACCTGAAGCAAAAGCAGACACTATCTGCTCAGCAGTTCTAAATGATTGGGAAATGACTCAAAGGCAACAAAACTGGCTGTTGTGGATTTTCTGGGCTGTGAAGCTGTGGTTTGGAAGTTTTAGCAATAGATGTAGGTGAAATATTAGGAGTTAAAACTACCAGACCACGGCCTCAGGGCCTGAAAAACCCACAACAGCAAGGTGATTCTGGCTGTGAAAGCCTTTGACTGTACATTGAACCACAACTGATTGTTATAAGACTTCTCCCTGACAAACCTTGTGCTCTGTGGTTTTATAGGGCAAGAAAACGACAGGAACAAGTATAGTTTTTGCTTTCCTTTTGCATGTTTAGTATTGTGCTAGCAGGGCTTGGAGGATCAGTCTGGTTGTATTTATGTTCGGAAATATTATGTTGTGGATACTTGAAATGACAGTGAACATTAGTTAGCCTGCACATGGATGGAACAAAATAATTGAATAAAGCATTTCAATGCATTGATGGAAATGTTCACAGTGACCTGTAACCCTTTTCAAATGCAATGATCTTATAAGGTGAATGGGAGGGGCGCATGGTTGCAGTTGCGGAACCCTCCTTCATCTTGAGGCATTCAGCTGCATGTGGGTGAAGGAGGAAGAGGGCTTAGTTAGAATTCTCTGTGTATATACTAGTCGTGTGACTAGGCCTTGTCTGTGCAAGTGGGTATACTCCGAGGCTCTGCCTCTCAATAGCTTTACTCAGGCTGTAGTCATATTATATAATTCGAGACTGTGGCTGTTTGCAAGCTAGAAGATGAAAAAGGGAAAGGAAATAGAAAGAGTTGGCTTCACAATTAAAATAGAAACATAGCATACAATTCCTGCAGCATGTTTGTTGACAATCTTGAAAAGGATGTGGAGGCAAAATTGGTGGATGATACCAGAAGTGTTCAGCATATTTGCCTTAGAAATAGAACAGGAAAAGTACCAACAACTGGAAAAGTTGGTAACAATTTGTCAGAGAAAATTTAAATTAATTGCTGTGTAAAGTTTTTTAAAAGTGTGCCCCCAACATCTTCTTACTATGGAAAACAAACTAGTAGCTATGCTCTTTTTATGTTGGGTCCTAATGAGCAATCATATACATTCCTTAGGCGGGGAAGAGAAAATATCCTGAAATACACATGGTCAGCTAAGTTTGCTGCAGCTGTCAAACAAACAAATGAAAAAGCAAAAATTAATTTTAGGGACCATGTGAGAAAGGTTGGAGTGAACCAGAGGAAATGGAGTACTTTTCTATTGCTGCTCAGTGCTTTGTTATGGTTTCTCTGACTGATGCATCTGGTGTTTTCTGAAGAAATAATCAGACTTGTACCACTTGTTGGATCCATGAACATATTTCTTACTGTATTGTGTGAATACACACAGGGGACCCTTATTACTAAACGATATTGGGTGGGGCAGGAATGCTCTGAAGCCATTTGATGAATATGAAACATAAGTGTGATCAAAGCCTCCTAAAAGAGAGACAGCCTAGTCACATCTGGGATTTGACCTGGATCTAGCTGGGTCTGAAGCCTGTACGTCATGCTGGACATTTCCCCCTGTCACATAAATCAAACCAGGTGTGCAGTGGCATAATCCTGAGTTCAGCATCTTCCCATGTCTCATGCCACAATGCAAAGCTCCATATGGTGCGACGTGATGTTTTGGGGAAAGTATCACAGGGGAACAGCATGCTATCTGTCTTTGGAGGGAGAGCTGTTTCCACAACAGCCTGTTGAGGTTGCGTGCAAATGTTTGCAGAAGCCTTTTAGCCTGCCGCCCTGCTGTCTCCACTCTACTCAAAACACAACAGCAAGCAGAGTAATTTAAAGGCAGCCATCAAAATTGAAATCAGATGAGATGCAAAAATATTTTGCTTTGGGTCTGAACTTTCCCTCTTCTCACATATGAGATCCATGTCTTCCTGTTTAGGGGTTCTATCTTCAGGCCCCCAACCTGTTCAGTTTGATAGAAATTGATGACTGAGCAATTATGATGACAGGCCCAGTGGGGTATAGTGGATTAGTGGTGAGCAGGTCTTATAATAGTTCAGTTTCCTGACATTTAGATTGCCATAGGAGGTCTAATCCCAAAGAAGTCTACATTGGCTCAGTCTTCTTTGGAGAGAGGTGCAATTGGCCAAGAACTAATACTAGAGAGATTGCTGGGTTTTGTGGGACGGTGAGGGTGGTTAGAGTTCAAGAAAAGGGTGATAACTGCAGCATCAGTGAATTTCAAGGGCCTTCTGATCTCCTAAAGAGCCTGAAATAAAAACCCTTGGTTTGCTGAGGAGCTTGGATCAAGGAAATAGTCACACAGAGGGCTGCGGTACAGCTTCAGGAAAACAGCGAATGTGGCCAAGCACAGGTGAGAGGATGTTATCCTGCCTAGCAATGGTGGTAAAACAAGCTGACTTTTCTGCCGTCATTGCACCTGCACAATGTCATCCAGCAGAGCTCTTCCAGGTTGTGAAGGGACTCTTATCCCCTGAAAATCTAGACTTGGGAAACATGCAGGTCCACTGTGATGGCTTTGTGCTGCATAAAAATTGCTTGCATCCACTGTGATTTAGATTCCATATTTGGTGGAGTCCAGTCTGTGGCTGCCCCTGTGTGGTCTGGTCCTAGCTGAATGGATGACTTGCAGTTGGGGAGCCTTTATAAAGCATACCTTTGCCCTTTGTGGCTGCTAACATTAAGTCAGACTGGGCTGTCAAATAAGTCTGGAAGGTAGTCAGTATTTCTCTTCAAGAGGATGTGGTTCTGACTGTCTTGAAAGAGAGAGTCATGTGACCCTTCTTAAGAAGGCATTCCTGGCCCCCACTGATTTGAACCACTACCGCTTGGTGGTCAATATTCTATTTTGAGGTAAGATGGTTGAACAGCTGGTGGCCAAACAGCTTCAGGTGGTCTTGGAGAAGAGTTATTTAAACCCATTTTGATCTGGATTCAGTCTGGGTTTAGGATGGAAACAGCTTTGGTCTCCTTGATGAATCATCCTCATCTGCAGAGTGATGGGGAGTGTATCCCTGTTGATTCTCTGCAGCATTAAGTAACATCAGCCATGGTATCTCCCTGGATAATTTGGTTGAGTTTGGAAGTGCATTGTAGTAGCCTGGCCTTTTGATCCCTTTGATGCCCTCACTAATTGATTATGCTATCTTCATGGTTACTCACATGCTAAATGGGTGGCTCCCACCCAACACATGCAAATCAAGCTTTCTAATTGCACCCTTTACACTTGTTAACAGGCAAATGGTTCTTTCCCCCACCCTGGACATCCCACAGGTATATATACACCACTTGCTTTATTACCATCAGATCCTCTAAAAATGCCAGCCCCGGATGCAGGTGAAACATCAGGGGAAAATGCTACTAAAACATGGCCATACAGTCCGGAAACCACACAACACTCCAAGGTTTGAATTAACTTAAGTCTCCATTTCATTTAACATGTTCAAGGGGTAGATGTGAGTTGAGTTGACGGATCGCACCAATCCATCACATAAAATCAGGTGATGTTGATTCACACTTTTATTCAATCAAGTAACTGGGAAAGTCAGTTAAAGTAAGGGGGGGGGGGGAGAGAAAGGAATGGGTTTGAGCTCTTTAAAAGCTAACAGACGCCCTGAACACCTGAAGCTATCTTTTGCTGAGTCAGTTCATTGGTTTGTCAAGGTCCACTGGCTGTAGCTCTTTAGGGTCTCAGGTCTTTCTGTTAAAATCTCCCAGGGTTTTGTAGTCAGGGTCTGCGAGTACACCTTGCAAATTATTGTAAACTGCAGGAGCTTTGTTCCCTATGCAGTGAAGCAAAATTGCAATTTGTACTCCTTAGACTCTTTATCAGTTCTGGTGACTAAATTTTCTCCTAAACTGCCCGCAAAGGATAAGTCTAATGGAAGCTTAAAATGCTCCATTGCTTTATAAAGAGTGTAACCTGAAAAGTTCCTGTTTGATGCTGGAGACCCAAAGAAGATCCTGGCTCACTTCTGATATCATGTAGTATCCCCTGGACTATACTATTCACTTAGGCACTGGTTCTCAGGTCCATTCAATAGAGACAAGCTGATCCAAAACAACAGCAATTTATTTAAATAATCCATCAGTTTAAGCTAGCATGCAAGAACCGGGAACCCAATGGGGCCAAACTAAATCACACAAATAATAGCATTATGTGTTCTTTTATGTACATATTTACACAGTAAATATACCATGACCTACTACTGGATCCTCTTTTTAGATGGAGACGACAGGAATTGAGCTCAGGACCTTCTGTATGCAGAACAGATGCTTTACCACTAAGCCACAGTCCCATAATGTTTTTGTGATCACTGTAAACTTATGCCAGATTATATCTGCTAGTCTTTAGAATGCCTCAAAACTCTTTGGCGTTATTGTCTCTATCAATTGAAGTTCACAATTTAATTCAGCAACTCTTTGGTCTATTAAATGACCCTAAACATCAGGAATCTATGTGGCTGAAACATCTTCCCTTATTCATTAAATTGGAGAATAAAAATCTTAACAATTATATAATTTTCTAATCTTGATCATGTAAACAAGCCTGCAACTTACAATGCTTGCAAAAAGGAATTTCCATATTTTAATATTCCCCAGAGCAGTGGTGGCAAACCTATGGCACATGTGCCAGAGGTGGCACTCAGAGCCCTCTCTGTGGTCACGCGCGCACAGAGTTCATCATGAGGGAGGGGCAAAAAATCACCCCCCACCCCACCTACCCCCCACACACATAGGCTGGCCTGGGCCACTGGGCACGACCCGTTCAAAGCGTTGCATAGTTGCTTCATCAAGCTTACTCCTGAGTAATGCACGCCTCAGAGCCAACTGTTTTTTCTAAACTAAAACCTCAGTATTCGGGTTAAATTGCCATGTTGGCACTTTGCGATAAATAAGTGGGTTTTGGGTTGCCATTTGGGCACTTGGTCTCGAAAAGGTTCGCCATCACTGCCCCAGAGAGTGAATTCCAAGAGTATTCAAAAAGACATTCCCTGTTAAGCCTTTTGCTCCTGCCTGTCCGTGCAACAAGAGTGAATCACTGTTTGGATTGCACCTAACATGTTTATTCTATATTATCAGTGACGGTTAGAGTAACCAGGTGCCCAGGAGATTGCTATACTTTGAAAACTTTGTAGAAGCGGGAATCCTTTACCCTTGCATCATAAGCAACCAACATTCTCTTTCCTATGCAACAATTTAAAATATAGCAATGATTTGTGTTTGGCCTGTGCAGTGGTGATTGGTGCTGCCTTTCTCATGCACATTGCCCTCTGCACCACATTAAGGATTAAATGTTTCTGTTTCAGTTGCAGCTGGAGATTATTTAAAATGTAACCTTGGTTTCTCACTAGAGATGGCTGAACTTCACTCCTTCCCTTCTTCTCATGGGCTTACCACTATGATGACTAAAAATTTCATATGTACCTGAGGGTTCAAGAATTAGATCCCAGGATGTAAACTTTATCTTTAAAAACACTATTTTAACTTTTCCCTCTGTGCCCTTGCTGATTAGAAATAGCCTGCCTGGTCCTCTTGAAGCCCTTTGAAGGAAAATACTCCAGAGGTATGAATCTCTGTCCTTTTTTTAATCTCCCAAGGCTTAAAGGAGCCTGTGGGAGAGATTCAAACATTTATCAAGGGAGTGTTGTGGGAGAAAGCGTTAACCCTCTCCCCTATCCCAACACTACAGTTCTGATCCCTTCAGTATTTTTGCTGCTTAAAATATGCATTGGATCTCCAGCATTATGTGTGGTTTGGCCCAAAGTTGAAGTTAACTCACATATGTAAGTTGTCTGAACTTTCCTTCTGAAGCTTTCTGAGAGGAAAAAACCCCAGTTTTTGAATAAAAATTATGGTTTCTGCAGTGTGAATAAGCCCTCTCCTAGGTCTGTATTGCATATGAACTGTTATTGGACCACAGCAGAGTAGAAAGTTGATTATGGAAAAACAAATATTTTGAGATAGTTTCATTTATCCACCAGAGAAAAGAAACATGAAACTCACCTGAGGAAGGGCAAGAGGGTCAAGTCTCCAGCTGTCTGACAGATGACTAGGTTACCAAAGCCACAGGACTCTTGCCTCTGGAATTACTAGCCAAATAAACTCTGGGTTTAGAAAAGTGTTAATTAGGTAGCTCAAGGAGCAGTTGTTGAGCAATGAAAAGGGCATTTACCAAGAATAATAATTTACCAACTAGGAAGTTAACAGCTCTCCCATCTAAAACTAACCATGAGTTATCTCATGCTGTGGAGTGGCCAGGCAAGTATATTTAATTGCTATAACCAGTTCCTGACATAAACAACTGCTGTTCCTTTCTCAGAAAGCTGGAACCAAGTCACTGTGTGGGCAATCTGAATTATGGGTATTTTGCTTGCTGCTGGGGTGATATTCAGTGCTTGATGCTAGAAATGTGGCCAGAAATAACTTATGTGATAAAAAATTATCCGTCTCTACTCAAGTCTACATGTTCATTAGAATCATTATATTATTGTAGAGGGGTGCCTAGTTAGTTCAGGAAGTCAAATCCTTCTTATTTCTCCATATCCTACTTCAAGTACATTTATTTTCATCTTCCACATGCAGCCTGTTGGGTGACCTTGGGCTAGTGACAGTCTCAGGTTTCTCAGAACTCTCTCAGCCTCACCCACCTCACCTCACAAGGTGCCTGTTATGTGAGGGATAAGGTGATTGTAAGATGCTTTGAGATTCATTTCAATGGAGAAAAGCAGGGTGTCAAAACCAACTCTGTTTGTTCCATTGATCCTACTATTACATCTGATTAGGGTGGGCAAACACACAAAAGCCATTTCTTCAGCAGTTTGTAAGGGAGGAGGTTTTGTTCAGATTGGCAAAGTCCTGTAGATGACAGAACCAAATTTTTTGGGGTGGTGGTGAGGAGGGGCAGGTGCACTGTGGGATGGGAAGGGGGGGGCAGCAGCAGGAGGAGGGTGTGGCTCAATTGTCCAGAAGAGATGGCTTGTTCTGTAGCATGCATGCCCATTTCCCTGATTAGGCTGTTGCTAATAGGTGGGGGAGACTAAATTGCTCAGTAGAGATACTTGTTTTGCAGTACACATGCTCTGCTTCCCCTGATTGGTTTGCTGTTAGGAAGTGGAGTAGGGAGATGGAGACCCTAGGCCTCAGAAAGGAATTGCAGCCCTTGGTAAAGTAGAAGCTGCAACTGATAATTGGGCAAGCCTACAGTTCTTTCCACGCCAATCGCCTATAATGTTTGTAAAATGTTTTCAATTCTCCCTTTTGTTTACACTCACCCCCTTGAAACGATTCCTGGCTACTATTATGCAATTTCCCCCTCTTTATTTTTTAGTTTTGTGATGAATTGATGCTTCAGTGCTTCATAGCCTTGTACTGCATTCTATGCTCCTACACTATTCAATGCTTCAAAGATCCCCCCCAATAAAAAAACAAACCAAAAATGTTGCAAATAAACAGGCAAGGGGGGACTGAGCGAGCTCAGAAAATGGCACTGTACTTAAGCTGCTTGAGGTATGTTCGGTGTTTTCTGTCTAAAAATTATGGGTGCTGTATTTTTTTAAATGTCCAGGAAAAAGTAAGGCTGAAAATCTTTCTCTTTGGGTTGGATTTTTATGCGTGCAGAGGGGTTGGGGGAATAGTCAAACAGTATATATAGATAAAATAATGTAAAGTGTAATTATTCATTACAGAGGCGTAGCTGGGCCAAACTGCGCCCGGGGTGCATTCTAATTTCCCCCCTTCCCCCCCTTCCCTCCCTTCCCCCCTTCCCCCCCTTTCCTTAATTCCTTTCCTTTTCCAGAACTTTTTCAGGCTGCAAAAGGCCTGTTCTCAGTAAAAACAGCCTGATGGGAACTATACTTCCCAGGAGACCTTGTGAGCTCCAAGGTCTCCTGGGAACTGTAGTTCCTGCAAACAAGCCTTTTGCAGCCTGAAAAAGATCTGAAAAAGGAAAGGAACTAAGGTAAGTGTGGGAAGGGGGACGCCGTGGGGGGCGGGGAAAGGGGGAGGTGCCTGGGGGTGATTTTCCGTGCCCCCCAGGCGTACACCTGGTGCACAGCGCACACACACCGCCCCCTTGTAGCTTCGCGACTGATTCATTAACAGTTCACAGAAGTCAACATAATTTATTCTAATTTAAAATAGTTGTTGTTTACATATGTGTATATAAAGAAGAATATTTGTATAGTTTGTGGAGGGTGTCATTTTGTACTTTTGGCTACCTAAAAAAATGTAGATCAGGCCATGCCAAGGATAGGGTGGGAAGCTCAACTGGGTGTGATTCTATAGAGTCTAAGAAGCTGCCATTTCCTCCAAGGAAATTAATCTCTGTAGGCTAGAGATCAGTTGTAATTCCAGAACTCCAGGCCTCACCACTATTTTGAACTGTAGGATAATAATGTCTTATAATATCTATAACACACAAAACAAGCTTCCTCCTTGGCCTTCCAGTGGGCCAAGGATAGGCCACTGCAGTTTAACTAAATATGGCCTACAACCACAGAGTCTTAAGCAATATAGAATAATGGGGCATAGCATGGACAGTGAATACGATTGTCACTGGTGAGTCCCTGCTTTACCTTTGACATATTGGAGACCACATAATCATACTTTGAAACTGGCCAGAAATGCCTAAAAATTATATTTGATATCAAGGAATATTGAGTTTGTAAGAATCAGAGAAATGAACCAAAGATTTCTAAGAATCAAAATTAGATCTCTGTATAGAGACCAGCAGGCCTGCATGTTAGAAGCTTGTCAGTAGTTATGCAGACAAGCCAAAGATAAATATCTTTAAGATCTTGTCACTAAAGGTTAATACGTGACAGAATGTTACCGCCCAGGAAAATAGCCAAAATATTTTCCTGAGTCAAGTTACCTGACTACACTGGCTCCATGTCAGGACGCAGAGACCTGTGTGGCTCAGAAGCCTCCATAAGGCTTGCAAAGGACGTATGTGTGGTTGTGCCAATGTTATATGGTTTCCCTCTTGCCTCTGCCCCTCTTTAAGGATGTAATGAAAGCCCTCTTAGTGTTGAATTTATGATTTGCCCACTGTTTAGGATTATATTTTAGCTAGGTTCTCTAGTTGGTTTAAGGTTTTGTCATTGTTAATTTATGAAAATTCTTATGTGCTTATGCTGTATTGAAGACTTTCTAAGGTTTTCTCTAATGTTTAGGGTTAGAAATGTTATTTTTGATATGTGTGTTTGTTAGTAAAAGCAGTAGCCTGTAGAGGCTGATATTAATGGACAAGGAAGTTAGCCCTGGAATGCAGTTTAGACCAACACCCTGCCAACTCCTTAGCGAAGACAAAGACCCCCTTTGGTTTTGCAAATTAAATCTGATAGCAGCACCCAGAGGTTCCAGCCGTTGGAAAACGTGTCAGGACCACCATTGGACAGTTTTGAACTCTCTTTTGTTGCAGGACTGAGGCGCGGGAGCCTCAGGTCATAACAGAAGGAAATAGCCATCTGATAACGCAGATAACTGGATGCGGTAGCGAGCCCACCCAGGTTCTCTGAATGGACCTTTTCCACTCTCCTTTCAGCACCATTGCGAAGTCTCGTGGGAAGACGCTTAACAGCAGGATTTTGGGATCCCATTCACAAAAGTTGTAATTGTATCTTCCTTTTGTACTGCTGTTTCTTTATTGGTGTTCGGTAAGGGACTTGCCCCCTTACCTGCCCCCTTTCCTTGCCCCTTTGCCCCTTTTGATGTATGTGTATAAAAGTTCTTGCGCTTGGTTATGAGAGCGCGATTCTCCTGCCCGAGCTGTCACCACCGCTTCCAAATAAAACATTTTGCCTTGAAGAAAACACCGGCTTCCTGCGCCTCAATACGTTGCTGAGCTGAAATCACTTATTGTCACCCGGGCAGCAGCGGTAACAAGAAGACATATACTTTATAATTTTGTCAGAACTAGCTATAGGGGATAGCTACATGAATAAATAGAGCAATAAAAGAGATCAGAGGTTAGAATAGAAAGGAATGTGATTAGTTAATAGGAAAATGTGTGTGTATATATATATATTTCATATATTTCAATATATTTCATATATTTCTATATATATATATATTTCAATGGACACTGAAATGGAAATGAGAGATTCATATTTACTGGTATTCCACTATAATTCTAATATATATGTATTAGAATCAAATGGTATAATTGTTAAAATCAATGTTTGTATATTTGTTAAAATCATTTCAAACAGGAAAAGGGAATAAGATGTGTCTCCATGGGAATGCCCCACCCTAAGAAATGTATGTAAAATCTGTATACCTTGGAGGTATTTCTCTCTTTAGGAGCAAACTTAGAAAAGTAGAAAAACTGGTTATTCTTGGAAACCAGAAAAGGCAGAAGTTAGTTTATTGCCCCTCTGCATAAGGGAGGGACAAACACAGGAGCTGACAGAGAAAGGAAAATTCCAGCATTTGTGTATGTGACACGTAAGAAATAGGGGCAGACAAGCCAATGGGATTTTAAGGTTCATGCGCATAGCACAAAAGGGGAATGATCTTATGGGATACGTTTACAGGTATGATTGTATGACGTATGTATTCTTTGTATCTATAAAGACTGAGGTCTTTTCCTGGTTAAGATGTGTCTCTCTCGAGAGCACCCGGGGTGACTTTGCTAGAGAGTTACCCTGTATGAGAACTATCTCAGCACAGAAAAATTGTCTTTTTGTATGGGTAATCTATGCTGTCCAGTAAAGCTATCTTTTCTGTTCCTTACTTTGAGTTATGTGGGTTCATTTCCTTACCAGTTTTTAATGACACACACAGCTGCTGATGACCAGACATGGGCTCTGGTCTCACAATACTGTCCTGAATAGTTGGCTGTTCCTCCAGGTTACAGGTGGCAAATCACATTTTGAATGATCTCAGTGTTTTTTTAAACATTCTTGTCTGAAGAAGAGTAGCTCAGCATAAAGAGACCTGGACTTTTTTCAAGAAGCGTTTCTCTCCCCTACCTTTTAAAAAAAGACAATAATTCAAAAGTCATACACCCTCCCGACATAACCCTAACCCTCCCTACATATTAAGTGGCGCAGTTTATTTTATCACTTCAGGCTTCTGCTTCATGAGCAAATCCCTTTTAAGGCACTTTGTATCACAGTGGTCTAGTAGTGAGCCTTCAGGTTGCATGCAAAGCCAGAAGCACAAAACATATGGTGAAAACAAAGAACAAAGGAATTTCCAAAAGCAATAAGGGAGCAGATAAGAGGGCAGCTTAAAAAGGTAAGGTCAATCAGCAGACATTGATAAGTACAGTTGCAGTATATTAGGAGGGCTGGACATCTGGTTTTAAGTGTTCTGAACGACCTACTTATGGATGTGCACTTGTGGTGGCGCCCATAACCAACTCCAAATGGTGCTAGCAGACGATCCATTTCAAGACCATCAAATTCACGCCTGTAAAAACATAATAATCTGAAATCTAAGCAAGAAACAAAGCCTTTTTTGTCCATTCTGTTCAGAGGCAGAAGCACCCCTTGTCTAAACAGCTTTGCAGTGTTTGATTTTGTTGTCAGGTTGGTCAGGCCTAGATCCAAAGAAAACACTGAGCTGCCTTGCTTAAATGGATTGGCATGGATGGATTCAGGCCTGTGATGCTAAGCAGAGTCTTTATGTAGGCTTTTGCCTCTTGGCACAGAGTGGAGGGGCCTAGCTAAACTACTGGCTGCTGATTTGGATCCCTGTGTTCTGAACTTCCAGGAAACTTACATGCCAGAAATTAAAGAGTTCATAGAAAAAAGAGGGCTGATCCTTGCTACAGAGGAAATAATGTTCTGAAAGCAAGCTTTCACTTCCTTTGGGGATGTTGCTTTTTTGATGAGCATAAGAATTGCCTTGCTGATGACACCCAAGGGGCAACTAATTAAACATTCTGCTTCCAATCAGTCTCAACAAGGGATGTAGATGGTGAGGATCTTCCTTTGTTTTTGGTATCCCACAACTAATAACCAGAGGTAGATTGCCCCTGAGCTGGTTGGTGAATGTTATGGTTAAACAGCTAAACCTGCCATGTGGAAGAAGTACCCTATTTCTTCCATCTGATAAGTCAGTAGAATGAAATCTTTCACCTGTTCTCAAGGAGATTCAGCAGTGGTTATGGAAAAGCATCTTTTCAGATCACTACATAAATTTGGTTTGAAAATTCCAGGAGAATGCTACAAGTTCCTCCATCGCTCTCAGCTTGTGACAAAAAGGTTGATTATGGTTAATATGTGTAATATACAGCAAAGTATGATTAGTTGCAACTGTTCTGAGCTAGATTCCAGTCAGCATCTTAGAAACAAAAAGTTTACTTAAATTCTCTAACAATAAACCCTGATTCGCAAACACTGATTTTTATTTTTCTTGGGAAGACTAAGGTGGTTTTTTTGTTCAGAGATATTTTTATCACTGAATGAGACAATCTCTTTTCCTCATGCACAATTCCTTTCAATGCTGCTGGCAGCTTGAACCCAAGCCACTGATACCAATGAATCATAAAATTCTCCACTGGCATCTGCTTCTCACTTCCATCTTCTTTCTCTGACGAAGCTATTAATTGTGGAGCAAATGGATGCACATGAGGGAGAGCTGATCTGAGGTGAGATGGACTGCAAATATGTTCTGGACAAACTCACCTTGCCTGGAACAATAAGGCCATTGGGGGTGGTGTTTGGAGATTAGCTGACTCCTGTCTTGATCACTGAGAGGTAATTTTAGGCTCCATTGGTGGATAAGAAATATTAATGGGCAAGGTGAAAGCTTCAACACATGGGTAGTTGATTTCTATCCTTGAAGGAGGTTGAAATTAACCTTGCTGTATCTCTCTTTCATTATAATCAGAGACAAGTTCTTGACTTTTGCTTTGAGACAGTGAGAGTAAATGAGGCATCTTTCTGAAGAATCCTCCCTTGCTTTATAGCAATTGAAAGTAAAGAGTAGACCTGTCCCAAGTGCTTCTTAATTGGAAGTAGACCAGGCTTCTGAGTGGCTGCGATTCTCAGATGGTGTCTGCAAGGTATAAATACATCTCCCTCTAAACAGAAAAGGAAAAAAATACACATGTGCGGGATTGCCAGGGGAAAAAAACTTTATTTGAGAACTTTTTACAAGGAAATAGCAATTAGATGAGCTACAAGCAGAGGAAACCTCTGTAGAAAACAAATACAGCAAACGGTGGCAGCCAAACTCTCAAGCTGCAGAAAATGGCAGACACAGAGGTGGGATCCAACCAGTTCTCACCACTTCTCTAGAAGTGGTTACTAATTTTTTCAGAGTGCCGAGAAAGGGTTACTAAAGCAACCTCCCTGCCCAATAGGGACTGGAGGTACGTGTGTGCGGCGGTGCCACTGTTTGAATCCCATCACCATCGGAACCGGTTATTAAAATTTTTGGATCCCACCACAGGGCAGACACAAACTGCTGCAAAAATGAAAGTAACTTCTGTAAGGGAGGGTGGGGTGGAAGGCAGGAAAAATAAAACATCCACTATGCAAACAAAAAAGCCAAAATGGTTGTTTTTAAAACATCCTACGGACATTTTATTTGTGCTTTACAAAAAGATAAAGCCAAGATGGGGTTTCTCAAAAGTCCCAAGGACATCTTACTTGTGCTGTGTGTAATGAGTAGCTAATATTAGAAGAACAACTTAAAACACTATATTTGAAGCCATAGTTACAAATTGGTGGCTAGGATCCCAACTGATATTGGGAGTTGGGACACTTTTGGTGCATTAAGAAAGGCCGTTTCCGCACGGCCCATTAATGGCGCCCTGGGGACGGGATAAACGCCGTCCCCAGGTAGCTATTCGCACAGGCGGCGCTGCTGCAACGCAGCAGCGCCGACCTGACTCCGCTCCCTCTCCCCCACGGCGGCGTCAAGCTGCCCTGAAAAACAACCCTTTAAAAGGTTGTTTTTCCTTCAACAGCTGTTCCCCGCGAGCCAAAAAGTGCTAACAGCAACTTGCACTGGGATGACACGCTAGCTTCCAGCTTCCCTGCATTGCCAGCCGGGCGCTCGTTGGCCTGCTGGTTGAAGCCTGCTACCATGCTTCATCCCTCCGACCCCTAGGAGGTCGGAGGGCAAGCTGTATGGGCTGCTTATCGCCATGATCAGGCCGATTTCGACGGGACAATAAGTGAGTGGACGGGAAGAGGCTGCTCCGGCGGAGATTTCGCCATCTGTCGTTTCCTATGTCATGAGGCCGCCACGCAAGATAAGCTTCCTATGCGCTTAACGGCTCCGCCTCAACACCGGCCGTGGCGGAAACGGCCAAAGAGATTTATTTGTTTTGGACTGTTCCTCCAAGACTTGCAACAGATATATACAATCAGAACTTGCTGAAGTAAACCTGCTTCAGGATAGAGATCCAAGAAAATGTGGAAGCGAGATAGCGGTGCTAGCAGTAAAGCATTTCTTTACTTTGTGTCACAACAATGAGATTCATTGCTGCCATTTGACTGCACCACATGGCACGGAAGCTAATTGGGATTTCAATTCCACAATATTAAATTCAACCTTAGATTAAACCAGCGTATTGTTCCTGTTCTGTCCTAAGGGCTGCTGTGAGTGCCATGTTTTCAGGATTCCTAACAGTACTGAGAATAAATGGAGAACAATAAAACTCCCAAATATTATACAGAGTGACAACAACTGTTCCGTTTCTTGGTTTTTTAAAAGGGTTTTTTTTAAGGTGAAAGTTTTTATTTAATGACTACTGGGAAATTACACAACTTTAAGTTTGACAATCAGAAAATTAAAATTGTGTAAGACTTTCTGTTCTTTGGCTCCCTCACTAACCAAAAGGAGACTGCAACTAAGAAATCAAAAAAATGATTGAAACTGAGAAGGGCAGCCATGAAAGAGCTAGAAAAGATTCTTATGTGTTAAGGATGTGTTGCTGATGACCAAGCTCAAGTTAATTTATGCCATAGTATTCTCCTGTACTATGTATGGGTATGAAAGTTGGACAGTGAAGAAAGCTGACAGGAAGAAAGCTGATTCATTTGAAATGTAATGATGGAGGAGAGTTTTATGGATACCTTGGACCACCAAAAAGACAAATAGGTAACCTCTAGATGAAATTAAGCCTGAACTCTCCCTGAAAACTAAAATGACTAAACTGAGGCTATTGTACTATGGTTATATTTATGAGGAGACAAGAGTCACTTGAAAAGAATATTATGCTAGGAAAAGTTGAAGGAAGCAAGTAAAAAGGAAGACCCAAGATGAGATGGATTGATTTAGTGAAGGAAGCCATGGCCTTCAGTTTCAAGACGTGAACAAGGTTGTTAAAGAGAAAACGTTTTGGAAGACATTAATTCATAAGGTTGCCAAAACTCAGAAGTGACTTGATAGCACTTAACAAGTCACTGTCCCTTATCTGGTGGCATTCATGACTAGGATCTCAGATGGTAAAGAATATGGTAAATGACACCTCTGCTTAATGAATGACTCCTTGCCCTTCTGTATACTGTAGCACACATCCCATTAAATCTAACAGTAGGGAATATGCAGCTCCCACTGAGGAGATATGCACTCAGACAATAGAGTCAATGTGTGCTGCTTAATGAAAGCATCTGACTTCAATTACATCTCTCCTGGATTTGCATTTCTGTTTAATTGAGGAAGTGAGAGTGAATCTGGTGAATCACTTTGCAAGCCCTAGCAACCTTTTATCTGACTAATATGTGTTTAATTAAGCCTGCAATGAGTTGGCTGCAGTTATCTCTGCTAGGATTTGATGAAGTCATCTCCCAGCGTGCACTGCAACTCTACAAGGTCTCTAGGCATAAGTCCCAGTGTGGGCACACATCAATGTCCATCTGTATGAGCTGGAGGGGAAGATTCTGGAAGAGGTTGTGTATGGATTTTTACCTAGGGAGAGATTGTTGGAAAAGGCTCATAAATAACATTGAAGTCCCACATGTAAAACAAAGACACTGAAAGAGCTGATCTGGCTAATAATATCTAGCAACGTATATAATATAGTTACTTACCTGCATGCTTGGTGATGTAGTAACTCTTTGAACTCTGCATGCACCAAAGCAAAAGATAGACAAAAGTTGCATTGGCTTTAATTGGTGTGTCCCTTGCTTCCATATACTAAATTGAATGTGTGAGTTGATGCTCCAGAGTAAGTAAACTTTACAGGATGTAATGATCTGGGACTTACTCGCTTAACTTCTCTCTTAGAGTTGCCAGTTTTGGCTTGTGAAATTCCTTGAGATTTAGGGGTAGAGCATGGGGTGGTGGTGGTGGTGGTGGACTTTTGTTTCTCCTAGACTCGATGTTATGCTATAGAGTGCGCTCTCTGAAGCTGCCATTTCCTACAGGGCAACTGCTGTCATGTGAGGATTGGCTGTAATTTCTGGAAAACTCCAGCTTTCATCTGAAAATTGGCAACCCTATGATTAGCTGGTACATCTGCAGCAGATGACTTCTTCAGATGATCTGAGAAAGAACTATCTGAAACCAGTCTGCAAGCCTCAGACTTCTGGATGATATGGGAGGAGGCAACTGGGCCTAGTGATTATTCTTCCTTGTCTATGGAATTGATCTTTTGACATTCAAGCAGTTACGTAACCTTGAGACCTAAAAATGAATTGTCCCAGAGTACAGGTTCAGACAGCCGGGCTTTGTTTATCTGGACCAGTAGCTCAGAAGGGCTAGCTCTGGGTCATGTCCTGGCTGTACATCGTAGCATATGCTTCTGCTTGCATAAGGCCTTATCATATCCTTCAGAAATACCTTAAGGGGAGTCATATCTGTAAAGATGGGCCTGCTTCTGCTGCTGGTTTCCTTCTCTGCGGTTATCTTCCAGTAGGCTCCAGTGATTCCCAGCTCAAAGAGATGCTGAGCCGTGAAGAATGAGGGCCTTTGTGACTCACTCCTGTTGTGGGGAGATTCTGAACTGTAACTGTTCCTGATACATCTTTTGCCTTTCCCATCTATCACATAGTAAACATCTCCTACTAATTTCCCCTCCCCCAGAAGCTGCCCTACTCAATTTACTTCTGATGCATTAGATGGTCCACTAACTCCAGTCCTGTCTCAGACAACCTGTGCTCACAAAAAGTATTCAATTTTTAAAGCACGCCAGGGAATCACAGACTGATGTCTGGGACTTTGAAGATTGGAAAATGTTTATTTCTTGTTATGTGATTGCTGGAAAAAAACATAAGCTTAACCCTAAGCAAATTTTTAAGTGTAATGAACAATGCATGTAATGTTAATATATTATTTTTCAGACAAGCTGGGCATGTGGACTCTGAATTGGAAAGAGGCTATGAGTCAGTGGTAAACATGCTTTCTGTACTGATGGCCCCAGGTTCAGTCCAGCAGAACCTGATATAGCTATGCTCTTGGGTAGCAGATCTTAGGAAAGGCATTTTTCTGCATAAGGGCCTGGTAAGCACAAGCAAACTGTTCTGACTTCGACTGATCACTAACATGCATCAACAATATCTGCACCTGGCATTGCCACTTAGATGTCCTTTCCTCAACATGACTATCTCTATTTTCCAAAACCATCTTTGTGTTTGGCAAGTCCTTGAAAGAATAGTACAGCATTTCTACCTCATAATCAAGCTTCTGTTGATCCTCTGCCGAAAGGCGCCGCATTCTTGCAAGGGAGGAGAACCCATAACTGAAGCCAGAGAAAAAAAAAGAGCGCTTCCATGGCTGTGAAAGGTCAAAAATACAAAAAAAAGCACCAAAGAGCTGATTCTGCATTATCAGTAGATAACCCCAAAATTGAAAAAACTTGAGATTAAACAGGAATATACTACCATGAGGAATGTGAAAAGTGGGCTTTCAGATAACCCGCTAAAATGTTTTTTGGCACTGCCTTTGTTTGTACTCACAATCAAGTTGGCTGCCCTATTGGGTTAACTGTAAGCCTCTCTACACTTTGCTCTTTTCATTGCTAGTTTCTCAACAACGTATATTCTTAGCTTCATTGTGTAGTTATCTTTCAGTTTGCTTTTTCTTTGTAGACCACAATACTCACTTATGATTGCCCTGTGGAAGGCCTCTTAAAAGCTTTCTGAATTAAGGTGTGGGATTATATTAAGGCCAAAAGGTTGAAGAAGCAGGGTACGTTTCCTAACCTGAGGCATGCAGGGTGCAACACCTCCCATTCCCTCTGGAGAGAGACAAAGGCGCAGTAGGGGTAGGGGAGCATGTTGCTGGGGTGGATGTTTGATCGTTGCCTTTTGCCTAGGCACAACCCCACTCGTGCACACACCAGCCCTTTGGTCAAAAGTCCTGTCAGAAAAACTAATAAGCTGCCACCACTTCTAAGGTAATCATAGAACTTTGAGAGGCTTTTAAAAGATAAACAAAACTAGATTTTATTTACAAGCTTTTTTCTCAGTTTGTTGTTACAGAGAGGTTCTCATATGTTTCTGGTTTCTTTAGGCAGATATTTACTTAAATGTTACAGCTAGAATGCAGTTTTACTTAAATATGTCTGTTTCAGTTTCCAGATTTAGTTTCACACACACACAGGTCTCTCTGTTTAGGGTAAACCTTTTCCTCATGGTCCTGAACACTCTCCTAAAACATCGACCCTTAACTCCAAAGGGAACTCACACTGGCTTGGAACAGATTAAGCTCTGGGGTTTCTCTAAACCCTTTTTTTAACTCTGCCAGTTAAGCTATCACATCCTTATGAACTCTCTGGTTCGGTATATAGGTGTGGTCACCTCATGAGGCAACAGCCAAGACCTCCGTGTGGTCTTAGGAGTGTCCCCGTGAAATAAGGAGGTGGTATCCTGCCCTGCCAATGTCTGCTTCCCTGGCCCCTCAGCCTCTGGGAAGAGACCAAACATGAAGCTGCCCTGAGCTTCTCAAGCTGCTCTTGACCACTGCACCACACTGGCAAGATAATCAAGGCTTTATCAATTTCAGTGTGTCACCTGCATCAAGAGTGCGTGAAGGAGATCAAACATGCATAATGTGTGGAAATGAGCAGGTGAAACTTTTGATGGTATGGAGGTAAATGACATCACCTGGTAAATAACGTCCCATTAAACCAAGGCCAGGACATTTTTCTCCAGGCTTGTGGGCAATGCTATTTCCAAATGAGTTTATTGTACATACATAACCAAAAGAAAGAAGGAAAGAAGCATTGGAAAGTAAACATGAGGGGACTATATTTGCAAATGCAGCTTGATTTGCTTAAGAGCAGCATTTTTTCTATTTGGAAATTATCTCAGTGTACAATCTTGTATATCTCATGTGAAAACATGTGTCTCTACTATAACTGCTTTGCAGTGCTTGTGCTTGGAAGTGACAGAGGTTAACACACATGGGACTTTATATGGATATACAAGGGGGTTGGTACAATGAGATTATCTTTGTGCAAGAGAAAAATCAAGCACAAGGCAGTTCTGAATTTCAAATCTCGTCCTAATGAACCAGTGATGAGAACTGGCAAATGGCACAGTGATCTAATATGATGTCTGCTTGTAACAATCTACAGCTTTGCTGGAATGATATGTATACAGCAGGTTTCTATTAAGCACAGCACAACCTAATTTCTTGAGAGCTAAAATGTACACAGTGTCACCTGAACCAGCTTAATGCTCTTCACCAAGCTGTCTCCTCACATCATGGGGAAAAGGTTTAGATAGGGCACCTGGAACTAATGAGAATTTACATACCCTCATCTGAACTGCCTGAAGATAGAATGCCACATTTGAGGAACCTTTCAGCTGGTGTGGTGCCACTGATATTGCCAAGTTTAGTTGCAGGAGAACCAGCTTCAAAATAGAAACCTCTATTCAGTCACAACATTTGTGAAGTAGAGCCCATTTCACTAAATCTGTTGTCAGAAGACTTTTAAAAAATGTTGCTACAACAGACTCATGTGGCTATTTCAAAGAATTGTGAAAAATTTAAGAGATCTGTAAATCACTATTTTATTTGTAATATTTGCCCCCCCTTATCCTCCAAAGATATTATAGACCCGACCCCCCCTTATCCTCCAAAGATATAATAGATGGGCTTACCTAATTCAATCCTCTAAAAATAGCCTCTGTAATAGTTTAGGTGTCAGAGATAGTTACTTGCCCAGCTATTTGTTCAGAAGCCCATCATTATTCATAACTTTCAGGAAAGTGTTTCTAGGATCAGTGAGCTTCCCAGGAGAGCTGAAATTTGAATCTGGGATCTAGAGCAGAACACAACCTACAATAATTATTATTCTTGTGTGAGGATAGCCACTTCTGTCAAAAGAGAACGATGCGCACACTTCACTTGTAATTGAACAGGCTCTTCAGTGTCTCTCTGGTTTGTAAATCAAACAATGCACCAAAAGTATTTCTCTTGATCAAGCCAAGTCTGAATTCTCCCTAGAAGCTAAGCAGAGGCTATCATATTTTGGTCTCATCATGAGAAGACAAGATTCATTGGGAAAGACAATAAAGCTAGGAAAAGTTGAAGTCAGTAAGAGAAAAAGGAAGACTGAAAATGTGATGGATTGACCCGTGGTCTTCAGCTTGTAAAATCTGAGCAAGATTGTTAATAATTTACAGAGAAATAAATTTAAACCTACAGCCACAGGAGAATGTGCTTGAAGAGGCTTAAGATACAGTCAGTTCTCTCAAACCAAGTTTTATGTCTTTGTACTGATGTGCCCTAACTTGTGCTTGGTAGTGACAGTGCTTGGAGCTGGCTTATATGGATTGTTGTATGGATTGTTGTAACATGTACTTGTGTAATGTGCCTTGAGTCCGAATGAGAAAGGCAGAAATAAAACAGTGATACTGAAGATCTCACAGAAAACAGAAGGTTAGCATTGTTGGCGGGGGGGGGAATCAGTAAACAGCTATGCCGAACTAAGCGCAGGTAGTTCCAGATGCCCCAAACATATCAGGAAATATACCAATGTTGGCATAGTTACACTCTGTCACGTGATCTCACTGAAAGGGCACATACACCAATTTCAAACAATTTCAGTGTGACAGTTTCTCTGCTCTCAGTCAAGACTTGCCTATCACAATTAGTAAAAAAACAAATATGAAATTGGGGGTAGTTGCTTTGATACAGCCATGTTTCATAGGTCTTTAGGCTTGTTTGGGTGATGCCATGGGGGTTTTCATTTCTGCTAATAAGATACAGATTCAAGTCTCAGCTCCTTCTGTGCCTCCTCAGTCTGATCAACACCAAAAGTCCACAGCCATCTATTCTAACAGTCTTGGCTTCTCAGTAACCTTCAGCAATCTGAACCTCTGGAGAGGGACCACCCATTTCAGCCCCCACCTTCAACTGGAGTTTTCAGTTGTTTCCAATGGAAGATGAATGCACCCCCTTTGGGGGTCCATAAAATTGAATCTGATGAACCAAGCTTCACTAAACTTGGGGTGTCTACTAAGGAGAGTTATCTGTAGCTATGCTGTAAATTTGGTGCCTTGAAAAACAGTCCCCCCGCCCCCCAAAGCCTTGAAAAAACTTCTCATAGACTGTAATGGAGCCAGAAATTTTGGGGTTTAAGAACATAAGAAATAGCCTGCTTGATCAGACCAGAGTCCATCTAGTCCAGCACTTTGCTACTCGCAGTGGCCCACCAGGTGCCTTTGGGAGCTCACATGCAGGCTGTGAAAGCAATGGCCTTCTGCTGCTGCTGCTCCTGAGCACCTGGTCTGCTCAGGCATTTGCAATCTCAGATCAAGGAGGATCAAGATTGGTAGCCATAGATTGACTTTCTCCTCCATAAATCTGTCCAAGCCCCTTTTAAAGCTATCCAGGTTAGTGGCCATCACCACCTCCTATGGCAACATATTCCAAACACCAATCACGCATTACGTGAAAAAATGTTTCCTTTTATGTTTCCAGGGGAAAATGCTGAAAAAACATTTATTGGTATTCAGGGTTTTGCTTTAAAGGTAGGACCCGGCAAATCTGAGACCGAGCTAGAAAAATAATGGTCCATGGCCCTATATTACTGTGGCGAGCCTGCACCCAGTGGCCAAATGTGCATGAAATGCTAGTAACCAGGGCATCCTAATAGCAGTAGAATGGTGGCTGCCACTTTGCCACATCATCCCCTCTCTGGTGCTGGCTCCTCTCTTTCTGTGCCTGGGGCCACTGCCCCCTCACACCCCCCCCACCGCCCTAGTTATGACTTCAGGTAGGGCTCCTTATATTGCACCAAGAAATGCCTCAGTTTTCCCAAAACTGCTAAGAAAGCAGTTTTGTTGTCTTACACACTATAGTTAGGCAAGCATTTAAGAATCCTTCTTGGCCTCTGTCTATTTCCCTCATCCGTAGTCGTCCCCAGACACATGTTTTCTCTTATGTAGCCACAATGAGTCCAATTGATTCCAGATTTGTTAATCTCTGTCAAAATATTAGTTTCTGAAACTGGAGGTCTCTCCCGTGTTTAATTCACCAGATATTTTCTCTCCATGAGAGGTAATGTCCTCATAGTCCTCCCTCCATCCCAATCAAAGTCACTGTATGGGATAAAGTAATCACATATAAATTGTAATCTTTGTTTGGCTTTGTTTCACTTTACACCTGACCCACAAAGTCAGTTAATTCATCCTGTAGGACCTTTTCCTTATTCTGTTGTAAAGATGCTAGCTACTTCATGCCTGACTTCATCTCCCAAGATCCAATACTACACGAGAATCTGGGAGACAAGCAAATGTTATGGGGGGAAAAGGAATGGGAAAATGGCAGGACTGCATTATGATAACAGTGCTTGTCAGAGGGCTGGGAGAGTTCTCTACAATATTACAGGACCTTGTGGGTTAATTGTTGTGCGCCTAGAATGATATAACAGAGGTGGATGAGATCATGAATGTTGTGGGAAAAGTAAATGAGGAACAACCATGTATTCTTACCATAAAAGAGCTAGGGGACATTTAATGAAATTAACAGGAAACAGGTTTACAACAGACAAAGGAGAAAGTATGGTTCCATACAACTTCCAGCAGGCTTGAGGAACTCATTTGAAATAGTTATGTGAAGGGTTTTCGGTTGTGAAAATAATTGAATAAACATGTGGATAGGTTCATTTATGGCCAATAGCCAGGATGCTCAAGGGACATAACTTCTTTCTCAAAGTAATCTTTGATTGTTGGATTGAGACGTGAAGGATGGCTAGCTACATTTTGCCCAGTTTCTGCTTGGGTTTTCTATCCATAGTTCCCAAAAAGGGAAGCAAAGCCATCCTTGTTGCTAGGGGCAACAAATTTGTTGTCAAATGCTTTCACGGCCGGAATCACTAGGATGTCGTGGGTTTTCTGGGTTGTATGGCCGTGTTCCAGTGGTATTTTCTCCTGTTTCGCCTGCATCTGTGGCACAGATCCAGGTGAAATGTCAGGAGAAAAGTACTACTGGAACATGGCCATACAACTCGGAAAACCCACAACATCCTAACAAATTTGTTCTCTGACTTCTTCCAGCACATGTACTTCTACTGTGGCTGGAAATGTCTGATTAATTATTTTAGAGTTTCAAAGTTTAATATGTAGAAGATATGGAATAACAAATATATATAAATAAGTGGGGACCTGCAAGAAACTTGCAAGAGCATCTATTCCATCCTCGCACCTTTACTTCTTCCCCTCTCCTTCTATTATCTCAGTCTCTCACTCTTTCTCCCCCCTGCCACCCCTTTTCTTCCTCTCTCCTCAGTGCCGCTCACTGCCTCTTCCTGCCCACCCATCACGTTATTTTTCTGCCCTCATTACCCTCCCAGCCACCCATCTGCTTCTTCTTCCACCACAGCAGCAGTGGCAGAGGGACCCCTCTCATAATCGCAATGAAACAGAGATCAGTTCTCCTGAAGGTTGTCTGCTCCAGGTTGGGAAATTCCTGGAGATTTATGGGTAGAGCCTTGGAAAGGTGTGGTTGGGGAAGGAAGCAGTCTCTTCAGGGTGTAATGCCATAGACTCTAGGGCTGCATTTCGAATAAACCCAAGATAAAGTGTTTCAGGGTTTTTTCAGGGTTTTTTTGGCTGAAAAAAAAGTAATTTAAGGTAGCCAGATCCAGAAAAACAATGCCTTATTTTTCTGGCACTTTTCAGACTGTTTTGACCCTCCTACCTTTTTAAAAAATGTGGGAATGCCTCTTCCCTTCCTCTCCCCCTCACATACCTGCTGAATGTTGCCTCCAAAGTTCATATGGGCTCAGAGGCAAAAGCAGTGGAGAGCTGAACTTCAGCTTGGTGCCACTGCCACCACCTTCAAAGACCACATGGATTTTGGAGGCACAGTGCTGAATGCTGGCCTCAGCTTAGCAAAGTCCAGCATTCAGTTCTCCCCTGCAGCCTCTGAAGTCCGCTTGGACTTTGGAAGTTGGAGAACAACAGAGCTGAAAGTTGGGTTTGGTGAAACTTTCCGCTGCATCCTCCAAAGTTCACTTGGAATTCAGAGGTGGGGGAAGTGCAGAGTTGAATGCATTTTTTTTTGAATGCTTTATTTAAGTTTTACAGACATATAGTAAATGTAACATTACAGTATTTTTCATTCATGCCTTAACTAAGAAAGAAAAAGGAAAAAAGGGAGAGAAAAGGAAGAAAGTCAGCGAAGAAAGAAGATCGCCATCATAGAAAAGAAAAAGGAGAAAGGGAAAAAACAAGAATAGTTTAACATCTTTCATCTTCCAAAACTATCTCTTAAACATCATTATTTCTCAAATTCAGAGGCTTCCGTCTGTACATACTTTGTTTTCAAATAAAATTATTAAACAGCATGAAAGTTTTGGACAATATATTTTTGTTCTATATATGTAGTCCTTTGGTCCCATTGTTTCTTTGTATTATAATAGAGTACCAGTTCATCATTACCCTGTAGTTGGGCAATTTTTACTAATTCTAACATTTTCATATGCCACTCAAATATAATTGGAATATTAGAGGTTTTCCAATTTCTTGCCAAAACTAATCTGGCTGCTGTAGCCAAGTACTGAAATAAAAACCTTTTTTCCTTGTCTAATATTTTACTACACATACTCAACAAGTACAGTTCAGGTTTACATTTTATTGGTATGTTAAGCATTCTTTGAACTTCCTTATGAATTTGTGTCCAAAACATTTTTATTCTTGGATACGCCCACCATTGATGGAAAAATGTACCGTTTAAGGATCCACACTTCCAGCATGTTACCGGTTTTCTTTGTAATCTCTTTACCTTTACTTGGGTCGGCGTGGATACCATCTAAATCTGATATACATTTTCCTTTTATATAACTTTGCTGCTTGTGAATTTTTTAAGCCCACATTTCCATATATGTTCCCCAATCTTCCTTGTACATTATTGGGTGGCCCAAATCTTGCGCCCATTTCACCATATAGTCCTTTACTATTTCGTCTTCTTGTTCTAACTGAAGACATATACTATACATTCTTTTAATTAAGAAATCATCTTTTTTTAATAAGTCTTGTTCTAACCTATCCTCTTCTCCATGTTTCCAAGGAGGTTTTATTTCTTTAATATATATATTATAAAGTTGGTAGTACAACCACCAACTTATTTTCCATCCTTCATTGTTTAGTTTTTCGATAGGTTTCATCTTCCATTCTATTTTTCCACCTTGAGAATGCCTTTCCAGTATATCTGAATATTTGAGCCAACCTTTGTCCAGATCATTTCTATTTAGTAGAGCTTCATGGGGTGAAAGCCAAAATGGAGTGTTCCTGTATAGAAGTCTCCGGTATTTCTGCCATACTTTAAGGAGGGCAAATCTGAAAGGATGATGAAGGAACTGTCTATTTATTTTCTCTTTTCCATACCATAAGTATGCATGGAAACCAAATCTTAAATCAGCTCCTTCTATTGTAAGTAGATTTTTATTCTATTCTATTTTATTTATTTAGAGTTGAATGCATTCAGTTCTATGGCTTGGAATTTTTTGGGATCAGGTTTAAAAGACCTGGAAAAAAATAATAATAGCCAGGAAAAGCCTCCATACCAACATGGAAGTTTGGGTTTTTTGTTTTGAATTTTTTTGGATTTTTAATGAAATACAAATATAAATAATAATAGTAGTAACAGTGATGCACACTCCTAATAGACTCCACCCCCCGGCAACCATTTTCTCCAGGAGAACTGATCTCTGTCATCTGGAAATCACTTGTAATTCCAGGTGATCTCCAGTACTTACCTGGAAGTTGGCAACCCATGTTCCACTGGAGGAAATGGCTGCTTCGGATGGAGAAGTCTATGACATTATACCCTTCTGAGGTACCCTTCTGACTTCTCCTCAAACCTCACCCTCCACAAGCTTCACCTTCAAATATCCAGGAATTTCCCAATCTGGAGTTGGGAACCATATCTCCTGCCCACCCTACAGCTAATCTACCTTTATCTGTCCTGGTTTCTTGCCCCCTGAAGCCTCTATCTTGGAAAATTACAGTCTTTCTCCACAGCTGGAACCAAAGTAACTTACATTAGTCTTTTCTCCTTTTTATCCATGTGAGGTAGGTTACATTGAAAATATATGACTAGTCCAAAATTACCCAGGGAGATTCCACAGCAAGATGGAGATTTAAACTTGAGTCTCCCAAACCCTACTCTGAAGGTCTAACTGCTATTGTACACTGTTTTTCATAAGGTGGCTACTACTGAATAGTAGCAAGCAGTCACACATCGTGGAATCACACAAGTTGGGTGGTATCAAGTTACCCAGAAGCTGCTGCCAGGTAGAACCTGAAGATTCCCTGGAATTACAATTGATCTCCAGACTATAGAGTTCAGTTCCCCTGCAGAAAATGATAGCTATGGAGAATAGATTATATGTCATGATATCTGTTGAGCTCTTTCTGCTCCCCAAAACCTTTCCTCAGGCTGCACCACAAAATCTTCAGGAATTTCCCGACATGGAACTGGCAACTTTAGTCAACCATGGCCCAACTGAGTTCTCCCTCAAAGGCTGAAATAGTACTTGAAAGTGTCCTGCCCTCTCCCCCTGGTTTTTACTGACAGAAACCCCAATCCTGGAATGCAGTGATTTTCTAGCAACAGTCATGGAGAGAATCCATTGCTTAAAGCTACAGGCATACCTTTTATCATTTTTTACTTTTTAAAACTCCCCAGTGTATTTTTTTTAATTTCAAATTTATCTACAAACCTGGGCCCCTTTTCAGGTTTGTAGAAAGAGCTATCTTGTCTATTCACAGCTCCAGTCTTAAGTATCCAAAGAAATGGCAATTTCATTATTACTAAGTAAGGTAAGGGTTCCTTGAGATAGTGTGGAGTTTGAGTTTAAGCAAATTGAGTTTCTTCAAACTAAATAATGCTACTTTTGACTTCTGATGGCTTTTGTTTAGCAAATCATAGATTAGGTTATTAATTATTAAAACAATGAAATATGATTTTTAGCACATGTTCACTCACAAAGCATCCTGTGGCCTGAATCCAGACTATCATTGACGTAGCTTGGGGTTGGGGGGGGGGGAACAACCTCGGGCTCTGGGTGGCACTTCCAATGGTCACATGGAGGTGCATTGCACACCCTCACCCAACTGCACCCCTTCCCCAAACTCCCCACAGAGTTTGGAGGATGTGATGCTGCAGGCAGCAACAGTGCTTTCTTCTTTGTTTGTTTTTGTAAGTTGCTGGTATTCTTTTATAAGGTTGTACCAATTTCTACTAATTTGTACCAATCGTTGTACCAATTGTACCAATTACAACCTAGGAGAATCCCCCAGTTAATATGGCTACCCCCCACAAGACCTAGAAACAGAAAATGCCTGCATATGGACAGTATTCTTCTTCCTTGCAGCCAAGAAGCCACAATCAGTCTTCAAAATCTGAAACTATAGTGATAGTATTGTCGAAGGCTTTCACGGCCGGAATCACTTGGGTGCTGTGTGGTTTCCGGGCTGTATGGCCGTGTTCTAGCAGCATTCTCTCCTGACGTTTCGCCTGCATCTGTGGCTGGCATCTTCAGAGGATCTGATGTTGGGAAAGCAAGTGGAGTATATATATCTGTTGGAGTGTCCAGGGTGGGTGGAGAAACATTGTCTGTGAGTAACAAAGAAGGCAACCAGGTCAATTCTATTCAGATGCCCTCAACTATTGACCTGGTTGCCTTCTTTGTTACTCACAGACAATGTTTCTCCACCCACCCTGGACACTCCAACAGATATATATACTCCACTTGCTTTCCCAACATCAGAATCTGAATACTCAACCACAAATGCTGGCGAAACGTCAGGAGAAAATAACTGCTTTAACATGACTCGCGAGCTCGGAAACCTGGCACTACTCAAGCTATAGCGATAGTAACTAAATCAGAGTGCACACATCTGAAAAAAATTAGTTCTACAAAATCTCTGTTTAATTCATCAGATACTCGTTTCTCTCATCCTGCTTATGATTTTGTTTAACATACAGAAAATACATTTTACACAATAGCACAGTATTCAAGTTGAGAAAACTGACATTCTGCTAAAAATAAGTCAGGTAACTGCTGTTTTAATGTTGCACCCATTTTTTGTACTGAGCATTTGATAATCTGTTCCATTTTTGCCCCAAAACTTTTCAAGTCTTACTTCACATACCTTGCTTAAACCTGTGAAGTATATGTATCTACCAGACACTGTAACAGTTTTAATGAGAGCTCTCAAGAAAAAAGAGCCCCTTTTCAGGTTTGGTCCTATGCATGCTTAGTCAACAGTAAAACCCATTGAGTTCAATGGGACTTGCTCATAATAAAATGAACTCACGCTCTCAGCCTTAAGAGAACATAGGATTATAGTCATCTGTTTCTTTTTAACTTTTAAAATATGTTAACTTAGGTGTATTTATGTAGAAGAATCAGTGTGTTACAGATTCTAGGTGGACAAAGAATGGAACGTTTCAATGGCTAGCTATAACCTTGAAACATTTATGGATGCAAATTACATGAGGAAAAACACACACAAGGGAATTGATGCAATTCCCTTGTTTGTTCCCAACTTTATTGTATTATACAACTTGGGATCATCTTACCAAATGTAACTAGCTGGATTTTTATTCCAAATTTAGGCTAGACTAACTAGGAAAAGATGGAAAGCAGAAAACATTAAATCTCTGAATGATGATTTTTGTTGTAATGATTGAAAAATAATAAACTGGTTAGTTTTTCTGAAAGACTGCAATTCTTGTGAAAAATGGTTCTCTCATTAGGACCATTTGTGGAGCTTATGAAGAGCCTTTCTCATCTCTCCATTCTGAAGTAGTTGTCATATTTACAGCAGATTTTGATCAAAGCACCATTGCTACGTTCAGATCTTGAGAAGTTCTTGTATTTTTAAGAGTGCCTTGGAGAATTCTGCAAAGCACCTCTTTTACTGTAAGGGCAACACACAGACAAATTGGGCTGACCAAATTCTCCCTTCAGGGTACTCTTAAAGATACAAAAGCCTGCAGAAGGTCTAAGGTTTCCACAGTGGGCTTGTAAATTCCTTAAGATTTGGGGGTGCAGAGAGAAGGAAAGGTTTGGGAAGGGGAGTGGCCTCCGTGAGATATAATGCCATAAAGTCTACCATCTGAAACAGCCACTTTCTCCAGGGGGACTGATCTCTATCATCAGGAGATCCGTTGTAATTCTAGGAGTTTTCCAGACCCTGCATAGAGGTGGGCAACCCTAACAATAATCTAGCATCTGAGTTTGAATAAAGGGGAGGGTATTATGCAGTGAACTGCTGCCCTACCTTGAATCAGCCATTAGATACAGTTTCTCTGCTACAGAAACACCTACAACCAGCACATTATTTCACTGTACGTGAACTTCAAAGATTATTATCCTCTTGCTTCTTCATGACAGTATGTTGGCAACTCTGACCCATTCTACCTACTTTAGAATGTTGTATGGAATGAGTGGGTTGGTGAGGGGATGAGCTGGGGTAGCTGAGTGACTGATTTGTCTGAAGTGTGGCATATAAGGAAGTATTTTGTCTTTGAGGCCTGGCTGGTACTGTTTGTACATGATTGGCAGTATTTGAATATATATGAAGAAGCCAGTTCTTGATATAATTCATGGTTTTCAGAACCTCAAGCACAAGAAACATTATCTAAAAAGGCATCTATTATTTATTTCCAAAAAAATTATTCCTACCTAAAGCAGTTTAACAACACAGATAAGAACAGAAAATACAAGAAATACAAGAAAATACATTTATCGTAAGGACTCCCAAACTTGTCTGCATTGATTATTAATTCTGAAAAAGATAACCTGTTGGTTGTTATCAACATAGGGAAAGTTGGTTGTTGTGGGTTTTCTGGGCTGTGTGGCTGTGGTCTGGTAGATCTTTAGGAACAAGATCTGCCAGACCACGACCACAGCCCTGAAAACCCACAACAACCAGTTGAATCTGGCCATGAAAGCCTTCAACAATACATAGGCAAAGTTGTATCTTTGTGAGAATTATTGTTTAACTAATAAACATCACCTTTTTCCTCTACTAAATCTTGCTAATTGTAGCATCTTTACCTGCCATTCTTCAATTGTAGGAACAGCTGGAGTTTTTCATTTTTTGTATATATTATCCTTGCTGTAATGTGTGATTAATAAAAATAAGCTCCATTTTACATTCCTCAGTAATTGAATAAAGTAAAATGGGGGGGGGGAGCACCTGTTATATTTATGGGTAATTCTATATATATATATATATATTCTATTCTATATATTCTACATTCTTTATATATATATATATATTTGCACTGAGAGCCATGGGAGAAAAAGACCAGGAATAGGGGACTTATTTCTTGGACTTCTACTATCCCTCCCACCTCTAAAAGACATTCAGCCAAGCAAATTTACTTCATATTATTAAGTAAAAAACTCATATTTGTACAACTGAACACTGGGGAAATGAAGGAGGAGAAATCTGGACCTCTATCAGCGTGTTTCAAGGTTAGTGTTCAGGAGGGAACATACAGACTTCCTATGCAAACACTATCAAGAAACTGGCTCCTTTAAGCAGTTTCTCATTCAGTCCAAAACAGTGTTTCAAGCTGAGACCTAAAAGGTGGACATTTCTCTTTATGAAAACTTTGGTTAAGTTGCTGGTAGCTTCAGACTTACATAAGGGAACTGGGAAGAAACTGGGCTTAACAGCTTCAAGGCCATAGAAACCTGGGAGGGTAGTTTCCATCTTATTAACACCTGAGGCCATGGGTGGGAGAAGGTGTTTGTTAAGGGAATCCAAAACAGCTGCAGAGCATCTTTTCCTTCTGTACATTTGACCAGCTGCAGCCTGGTGAGCTCTTGATGTTTGGGCATGACCAACAAAATGTGATATGGCAAGATCACTAGAAGAAATCAGAGTTTGCAAACTTCCCAGACTTGTGTCTTGACCAAATTCTCTACCATATCATCACATGAAGCTCTGATAGTCAGCTGCATATAATCCAGGGACTTACAGTCCTTTTGGTAAACATTTGTAGTCGTTTCCTACAGTAACTTCTGGGGTTGTAACTTTGTCAGGGTAATTAGAATCCCTTGTTTAAAATTTCTAAACTCTTGGTTGCAGTACAGTTGTTTGGATTGCTTGGTTGTCATCCTTGTTCCTAAGTCTAAAACTGATTAAAATTATTATTTGTGCTTTTAGTTATTATTTGTGCTAATGATTGTACAATCTTCTCCTACATGTCTTGGATGTGTGAATGAGGGTACCATTCTTGTTTGCGTGCCATAATTTAGATTTAATAGAATTTTTAGCATTCATAAAGCCAGCTGGGAAAACAAGAACTCCTCTGAATGGTTTAAAACTGGCTTTTTGGCAATCCATAGGTCATTAAGCCCTTAAATACTTTGAAAGCTATGGAAAATTGAACACTATTCCAACAAATATAAAACAGAACAGTAAAATCAAGGCTGTGATTACTTTCATGTTCCTGGAGGAATAAGCAGTGTCAGAAGGAGCATACATAAACGGTATGTTATGTGCTTAATTTGTTTGCTGCTTGCTAAACTGAAGCATTCAAACAGTCAGTGACCTAAAGCATGGATGGACAACCAGTGCTAACAAGCAAACATCTCCTCATGTCCATTCCTCTCTTCTAAGGCCTCTTAGCGTTACCGTCTTCTGTCTCCTCTAAAACAACTATTCTGTCAGTGAGATCAGAGGCAATTTTCACTCACTCCAGGCAGCTGTGAGGTTAAGAGGGATTGCAAAAGTAATATTACGAAATCTAAGAGCAAGGTGAGATGGGGGTCTCTTCAGAAGATGATTGTAGTGGGGAAGAGTGTTCCTTGTTTGAGGTGAGGAGGGGCTGTCAGTGGTCTCTCAAGATTACATAAGGCAGATGTGAACCTCATGCTCTTAGCTTTTGTTTTAATTAGGACTGTAGACACCCTGGGGGTGAGGCAAGCTGGGAAGGGGCCCCTCTAGGAGTAATGAGTATTTCATGAAGTCAGTAGCCTGGAGAAACAATCCCTGGAGAGAGTGAAAGGTCAAGGAAGCCTTGGGTATTTTCAGGGAAGGGAAGTGGGTTTTTTTTTTGTTTTTCCATTTGACCTTGGCAGGCTGGAAGCTTTCAATTACCTCCCCCTATCCCTTTCTGGAGCTCTGGCAATCAGACATGCAAGGCAAACAATGTTAGCCACCTAAGATAAGGGCATTCTCTTGCCTACTATTTATGCAGAAGAGAGCAAAAGTGAATCTAAAGACTGTATACTCTCTTGATGATAGGTAACTTATCAGAGATTTGGACAGGGAATCATGGAGCAGTTACAGCCCGGAAGCATGTGCTCATTTGTTGTACCCTGCCTGGTCTGGGATTCTATCAGTTTGGCAGCTGTTCATCATTCTTCAAACTTTGCCCTGAAACAGTCAAAATCAGCTCCCAGAAAATTGATCAACATTGCAAACATTCACAATTGCCTTCCTTGACCCATCAAAATGTCTGTGACATTTGTACCTGTGAGATAGCTGGATATGCTCCTGATATGCTTGATCATTTGAATTTAATTCCAGTGAGTGCACTTCATGCATCCGGATAAATAAAAACATATAAATGTTGAACAGTTTTTAAAAATTCAGTACTTAACAATAAAAGGAAGGATAGCACAAGATTTAGAAGCCAGCAATGCATCTGGTCTAAATAGTTCCCCTTGCTCCCAGCAATCGTTTCAAACCCTGGGAAAGTTTATTCCTGATGACATGGGAGCTGTGACAACTATTAGCCATGAGGTAAGGAAACTGCAGAGTGGACAAAATTGTTCCCTTCCTCTTCTGTCAATGGAAACTTTCCAGGGATTAGAAAGAACTGCGGTGGGGGTGGGGGAGATCTATGACTGTCAGTATCTTTTACTGGTGGATCATTTGATCCAGTCCATGGTTTAATGACATATACTGCCAATTTAAAGTTGGGGGTACTGAATTTTTAAAAGAGTCATTTATACTCTGTGGGTAAGAGAGGAAATCAATTCTATATGATTATGCTTTTGTCAGTTTTAGTACAGCAGTTGCTATTACGATCTTGTGATAGTTGTGATTTTTGACAGGCTTTAATTTTTTTGTGTGAAATTCCAAAAATTGTCAGCTATGAAAGACTGATTACAACTGTATGTTATCTGTCACATGCTGACAGATAAAATAGTACCTCAACCATACAGTACTTTTACATACCAGTTAAGAAAAATGTCAGATGTGAGCTAGTAGTAGTTTCCAAACTCTTCCAAGAAACTAAGGATACTTTTGAAGCTTTTTAGGTGTTCCTCAGTGAGATCTCTACCCAGCACAGATTTTCATTTTACCCCTTCTTCAAGGGGCTCGGAGTTGCATATGTGGTTCTCATATCCCCTATTTTATCCTCACAATAATCATATTAGTAGATGTGAGAGGACAGCCAGCATAGTATAGTGGTTATGAGTGGTGGACTCTAATCTGGATAACCAGGTTCATTCCCCACTTCTTCACATGGAGCCTGTTGAATGACTTTGAGCCAGTCACATTTCTCTCAGAACTCTCTTGACCCATGCAAAGGCAGGCAATGGCAAACCACCTCTGACATCTCTTGCCTTGCAAATCCGGCTATGGGAGTTGCCATGATTGGTCTGTGACTTACCAGAACTCTACACACAGATATGAGGGACAGTGACTCACCTAGGATCACCCCTTGAACTTTATAACCAGAAATGGATTTGAATCCAGTTCTGACTAGTCTTTCTTGCACAGTGAATAATGGTAGGGGAATGCTGCCCATGTTCTTCTAGGGCCCGCTTTCCTTTCACAACTGTTAAGGCACAAGGCAGCTTGTGATAAGGCCCAACAACACCACTCTATGTGAACTGAATGTGCATCAGCGAACAAGTTCTGGAATATTCTGTAGTGCACAGAGACTCATGTCACTCTAAAGTTGCACAATCAGTGCTGCAGTATTTCAAACTCAGCCCTCCGGGGATGGGGCGGTATAAAAATCCAATAAATAAATAAATAAATAAATCATGACAGATACTAGTCATGATACAGAGGATACTAGTCTAATTTATCAAGCTTTCTCTACTTTGCAAGCTTCAGACTGGTGGGCTTGGATAGAGAAAAAATATTATCTTTATGCTTCTCATTAGAATCTTTGACTATGTTGTCTCCCAACAAAATTCTCCAAAACCTAAAGTTGAGACTATGTGATCAGGAATATCAGAATCTAACTAGTGATGTCAACAGGTCTTGCTCCCCTCTATTCTTAGGAATTCCCCTCAGTGCAGCTAGCATGGCCAAATAATTACACCAATTAACTTGCAAGACGTAATTGTTTTACCATCAGCAGTTATGCTAAGGAGATGTTAAAAAAATTCTATCCAGTATTAAAAAATCTTGTTCAAATATTTTTATACAGCTCTAACATTCTGTTCTTGACAGTCCTCTAGTCAGATAACTCATGGTGTCACCACCAGCCATGCATGGAAGGTTAATCCAGCCTACTGGAAGAGGAAGCACCAAAGTTAGCTGCACAGGGATAAAGATATCAACATCAGGGACTTCACAATTCTCAGCATTTGGCACTAAGTCTCTTGGAGCATTGCTGCTGGCTTTGGCCAAGGCAGTAAAGATCTCAAAGACTGCTTTTCTCTGCCAGTGACTTCTAGAGTTAGGTCTCTGAACAGATGTTGGTAATGGAAGATGACACAAGCCACAAGAGAGTAGTAATGGAATTTCCCATACTATTTATTTATTTAGATTTCTTTTAAAATATCCTAAGTACTTAGGTAGCAATATTTAAAACAGGAAGTAAATTAACGGCATGTCAATTTAAATTGATTTCAGAAAACAGCTTAGCCAGAAAGGTTTACTAGACTTCCTGAAAATTCTTCCAGGGAAAGCTGCTTCACACATTAAGTCAAGAGGAAAGGTGGGTTATAGGTAATTTAATGAATCTAAATAAAATTGATAAATAGACCAATCCAGGTATTTGGACTTGACACAAGGATGGTATGCTGAAACTGGTACTCTCCATTGTAGTTTTGTTTCTATGAAATGCTCAAGCCCTCGTGGAAATGTCATCCTCCAACCTAGTAGCCTGGAATCTGAGGAAGGCGTGTTTGCACAGGAGAAGTGCATTATGCACAGAGATACTCTTTCCTTTATTACTGGTTTGAATATTGAAAGGCTGGACAGTAAGATTCCCTGGCTTAAGCCCTGACTCAGATTACGAGTTGTGTGTTTTAAGGGTGGCCACTTCTCTGCCTGAAAAAATATATAGGACAGTGACCCAGCTGAGGCTTCTCTTGCTCTAGTCTCATCTGTTTCTATCTCCCTCTTCCTCCACTGCCTGCTGCAGTCACAAATGGAATTCTGCTTGCTATAGCAGGTTCGCGAGAAGGGTGGACCAAAAGGACTAGGAGGAGGAATGATGTTGTAGAAGCGGTGACTGTATTAGTTTCCCATTTCTTCAAAATGTTTCTGTCGAACATCTATAAGGCCCCTTTTGCACACGGAAAATAATGTGTTTTCAAACCACTTTCACAACTGTTTGAAAGTGGATTTTACTATTTCTCACAGCTTCAAAGAGCACTGAAAGCAGTTTGAAAGTGCATTATTCTGCATGTGCGGAATGAGCCTAAGTGTATAACCAGGGAAACTAATACAGCCACCACTTCTGCAACATCATTCCTCCTCCTAGTCCTTTTGGTCCAATAGTTCAAAATGCCAGTTTTGAAACTATTAAAAGGGAGATTGCAGTGTTCTATTCCAGCCACAGCTTCTGAACCCAGATAGAGGGCAGTCCGGCATTATAAGAACATAAGAACATAAGAACAAGCCAGCTGGATCAGACCAAAGTCCATCTAGTCCAGCTCTCTGCTACTCGCAGTGGCCCACCAGGTGCCTTTGGGAGCTCACATGTAGGATGTGAACGCAATGGCGTTTAAGGCATTTGCAATCTCAGATCAAAGAGGATCAAGATTGGTAGCCATAAATCGACTTCTCCTCCATAAATCTGTCCAAGCCCCTTTTAAAGCTATCCAGGTTAGTGGCCATCACCACCTCCTGTGGCAGCATATTCCAAACACCAATCACACGTTGTGTGAAGAAGTGTTTCCTTTTATTAGTCCTAATTCTTCCCCCCAGCATTTTCAATGAATGCCCCCCTGGTTCTAGTATTGTGAGAAAAGAGAGAGAAAAATTTCTCTCTGTCCCAAGCATTTTCTACCCCATGCATAATTTTATAGACTTCCAATCCATAATCCCCCCTTAGCAGCCTCCTCTCTCCAAACTAAAAAAGGAGTCCCAAAGCGCATGCAGCCTCTCCTCATAGGGAAGATTATGCTCCAGTCCCTCAATCATCCTTGTTTGCCCTTCTCTGCACTTTTCTATCTCCCTCCAATATATCAACTTTTTTGAGATCACGGTGACCAAGAACTGGACACAAGTATTCCAGAGTCTTGGTCTAGCACCACTGCTGCTTTATATAAGGGCATGACAATCTTTGCAGTTTTATTATCAATTCCTTTTCTAATGATCCCCAGCATAGAGTTTGCCTTTTTCACAGCTGCCATGCAGTGTGTTTCAGCAGCAGTAGCCTAGTCGAGATTTCAAGAACATGCTTTTTATGTCTGTTTGCTAAAACTGTGTCTCATTTCATGCCATGTAATTCACTTTGTGTTTTCGCTACTAATGCATTGTTTGAATGGGATGTTTGGTCATTTAGGGTTGCAAGCTTCCAGGTAGGGTCTGGACTGGAGATCTCCTGGAATAACTACTCAGCTACATTGATCAGTTCCCGTGGAGAAAAAGGCTGCTTTGGAGGGTGGACTCCATGACATTATACCCTCCATGACATTATACCCTTTCCCAAATCCTGCTCTTTCAAGCTCCACCCCCAAATCTCCAGGGATTTCCCAACCTACAGTTGGTAACCCTGGTGTGATTTGATATTGCAGTGCAAATGGAATGAGAACTAAAAATGCACATTAGGTTTGAAAATGGCCCTCTTCCACTTATTTTCTCTATCGCAAATCAACAATGTTCAGAAGTGATACATTCCAGACTAAAAGGCTTTTTTTTTGGTGATAACTCCCTCCAGATGGGAACCTACCAGGATCTGGTCAGCTCTAAGAATGATCTCGACGGATGAGTGAGCTTTCATGTTCTCAGTGCTCCAACAGAAACCAAAGTATGGAATTGGCATAAAGAGAGATGCTGAGCTATGGGCTGGGAACAGAAAGAAAAATCATGAGCACACCAAATCTTTACTATGCCTATAGCTCAGGTACAAGCATACATATAGAACTGAGCATAAGAGGGAAGCCAGAGCTGGCCAACAGTGTGTATGGGGCGGGGGTGCGGGTGGGAGTGGGTGGGAAGAGAATAAGAGAGTCAACATGGGAGAAGTTCTTGTGTTTCTTCAAAAGGCACTTCAGGCAGAGAAGCTTTTGCTCCCATGAAAACTTCACAGTGGGGAGAAACTGTTTTCTATTCACTGTGCCTTGCACCTACCTGGCTACCCCAAAATGTTCTGTGCCTCTGGTAGCTGTGTAACAATACTAGGTGAAAAATTAAAGCAAGTGACTTTATCCATCAGTGCATCTTCATGTCATGAAGCTCCTCATCTGTTGAATTGTTGCCAGTTTACAGCTCTAAGTTAAAACAGATAGAGAGGAAGGAAAGATTATAGCCCTATTAGAGGAACTGCAGTCCAGACTTGAGGTAACCATTAATAATGCCTCATTGCCATAAAATGTGGGGATGATATTATTTATTTATTTTGATTTATATGCCGCCCTCCCCACAAGGGCTCGGAGCAGCTTAGAACAATAAATAACATAATAAAACAATTAAAACAGCCATAATAATTAAAATCTAATCTAGACTAGATACAATATGTTTAAATTAAAATCAATTTAGAACTTAAAATCTGAGTTAACAGTTAAGACTGGCCACATGTGTTATTAAGAGACAGATGCAGGATAAAGGTTTTAGGGCTGACAACAAATGTAATTGAAGTTGAGAAAAATTTCAGTTTCAGCCTCAACCAAAAGCCTGGTAGAACAACTCTGCCTTAACAGCCTACAGGCCCTGTGGAATTGCATCAAATCCCACAGGGCCCTGGTTAGGTGGCAGAGTGTTCTACCAGGTAGGGGACAAAAAAGTCCAGGCCCTGGTTGAGGGCCAATCTGATAATAGAGAGCCGGGGGCCACCAGGAGGCTTGTACTACTGACCTCAGGTTTATCTGCGGGAAATATTATCAAGAGGATCATCAAGAGGATCCATGGAGCAAGAGAGAGGTTACTATTTCCTTTTTAATGGTCTCTGACTCTGCTCCTTTAAAAGAGGATTGATTTCCTGGAAACAGCTGGTGACTCTGTCTCTGCATCATAAAAAGCTTCACTTACTGGTATCTGCCAGTTACACTGCTGTTAAGGCACATGAGCAAGCCAGACTTATTGTTTCTGAACTGGCAGTCCTAAACATGAGAATAATTGTTCCCATTTATATAGCATTCAAAGCATTTCACCTAATTCACTTGCTGGGATCCTTATAACACCCCTGTAAAGTTGTCCAATATTATTATCCCCATGGAAGTTTGAATTCTGAGAGAGAATGGCTTGTCATCCTAATGAGTTTGTGGTGGGGCTTATTTTCAGGAAAGTGCTCTTAGTTTTGTAGCTTTTAGTATTGTATGCTCCACTAGCTCCTAGCCTAAACATTTATTTTAAATATTTATACTCTGCATCCAGTCACATGTGACTTGCAGTCAGGGAGGGTGACAGAGAAGGCGGACTTTTAGAACATCACAGGCCTGCAAGATGCTGGTTCCATTTTCATGTACTTATCCCTCCTCTGGAGAGAAGAGCATATATCACCAAATCATCTCTTCTCTTAGCTAACTTGAACAGGTGCAGATATGTTTCCTTCACTTTTGAAAATGTAACTTGGCTATAATGTAACACAATGGCATGATGATTGGATGGCAGAAACAAATGCACCTTGGTGGGTGGTGCAAAGTGTAACTATGATCCTAAATTTGAAACTGCATGGAATCAAGAAATTGAGAATTGTTTCCCCTATCTATGTGAGTTCTGAGCAACAGCCGTCTATGTGAACTCTTGAGGTTGGATAGATATAATTCATGTACAGAGACAGGGAATGAACACTGATGTGACTGTTTAACTATTTTGGTCAGATCTGTGCTTCTTCCTGCAATTGCTGGTCAGGGTCAATGTTCTGGTTAGCACTGTGTTTTATAAATATGTTTTATTTTTTTAATTTTCTGTGTAATGCTACGGCTGTTACCTTTTTTATAAACATGTTTTCCATTTGTCTTAGTCTTTTTTGGCGTATGAGAAGATAATACCTCTTTTTTAAAACAACAACAACAACTGTGTGGGGGTTAACAGACTCTTCCTCCTTAGTGTTATTTATTTAGACTACAGCCCTTTCACCAACGGGATAAAAAGGTTAGCTCTGACATTTTGGATTTTTCACCACTGTCCTAGTTAGATCTACAATAGTGATGGGGAGCAAAATTATAGTTTTACATTCTGTAGAGAAGAAGATGGGGCTTGATTTGGTTGTTATAACTACAGGAAAGAGTTTCTTTATTAAGATTCCTGGAAGTAGCCTGGTTCTGTGAATTTTTTTCTGAGCTCCTGTCATTGACAGCAAAAGACAAGCAAATGAAATAAACACAACCCCTGTTCATTCAAGTGTTCACAGTATGTCTTCCTTCACTAACTCAAGATCAGAAGGGATACTGGTGTTATTTTCCTCAAAAGTGTGTATAGACTGTATGGTCCGAAGGTCTCCCTCTGTTTTTGGCAGTTGTATGACAGGCAGAAATTCAACAGGTGTCACCACAATAGTGAAGTGATAGGGAAAGTTTCATATGCTGATTTATTGTAAGTCATGAAGCTGTTCATAGAATCATAAAGTTGGAAGAGATCACAAGGGCATGGCATGCAGGGATACACAATCAAAGCACTCCTGACAGATGTTAAAATCACAGGAGTCTTGCCAGAAAGTGTGGTGGCAGCAACTCTGGTTGACTCTGAGTGTGGTGTGACTATACTAGATGCCACACCAGTTTCTTGTACTGAGTTACTGCCCAAAGTTCAGGCAGCTGCCTGGTCCAACAGAGTCTGCCAGAAATGTTCACCTGTCCCCACACCTTCCGGGGTGTGTGTGCCATGTTGGCGAAATTGTTTATTTATTTATTAATTGGATTTTATAGACCACCCAACCCCTGAAGGGTTCTGTTACCAAGGGCCCTGTGGCATGACTGAAAATGGCTAGCATTGGGTGTCCTACAGTGGAAAAGAAACGCAGTGCTGGAATGATGAGAAACCAAGTTGTTTAGGGGAGTGAATCAGGCGACTGAAGGGGCACATACAGAATGCAAGCATACAGGGGGAGATCTGGAGAACTGATCCCATCCATGGGACAGAAGACTGACCACACTCCAGTATTGGAACCTGATGCTGGTGGTTTTATTTCAGAAAGGCTAAAAGTTTGTTAGCAGAGTTACATCTTTCAATGTTCCTTGATTTCAGTGGACTTACAGGGTTGTTTATCTGCTGAGGAGGATGGCTGTACAAGACACCCATGGCAGAAATACACACTGCAGACTGTGGTGCTGACATGGTGGGTGATTCTTAAGAGAGGCTTCACCTTGATAGCTTTGCCCTGCTAGCTTGATTTCATCAGATCTCAGAAGCTAATCAGGGTCAGCCATGACCAGTATTTGGATGGGAGACCACCAAGAATACTAGGTTTACTAAGGAGGCAAGCAATGAAAAACCACCACTAAACTTGTCTTGCATTGAAGACCCTATGGGGTTGCCATAAGTCTGCTGTGACTTGACAGCAACAACAACAAAAAAGTAATAGAAGTGACAATTAAGAAGGCCTCTAAGTGTAGCAACTCTAAGAGGGTGGTTTTACTGATAATTAATCTGTCAACATAATGTCTGAGCCAGCGAGAAGGGGAGAACAGTACAGGAAATCACCTTTGCTCTTGTCAGCAGAATTTAAGTGAGGTGGCCTGGTACATTTTGCCATTGTATCTCAGTTCAATTTTTTAAAACTTTAAATGGGTAGACAGAGTTTGGTCATTTGCAATGATTGCCTGGTTTATGACAACACTCTAAAAGCTGTGTGGTTAACTTGATGTGCTCTCTCATTGGTATCCCACTTTTGATATTTGCAAAAGTGGGAGCAGTCAACAGTCTTGTTGAGGCATGAATGGATTCCTTTAGTTCTGCTCCATTACTGTTCCTCCTTTGTCTTGGGAGATTAAGTTCTCTTAGGCCTCTTCCACACATGCAGAATAATGCACTTTCAATCCACTTCGACGCTCAATTTTACTGTTCGGAATAGCAAAATCCACTTTCAAACAGTTGTGAAAGTGAATTGAACGTGCATTATTCTGCATGTGCGGAAGGGGCCTTAGCATGGCTGCCCCACCCCCATCATTCCTATAAATTAGCCTCTTATCCAAAATTCAGTGCCCAGTACTTCTGTGCTAACCTTTAGTTCAGTTGTGCTGTGGGGCATCTGGTTTTGCCCTCACCATCTTGAAGTTCAGTGAGGGCACTGGGACTCCTGACTCCTCCTTCAGGAACGGGTAATATTGCCCATGTTACATCCCCATTTCACCTTTATTTTAATATTTTGTCTCATTTATGTATTTTATTCTATTTATTCTAAAACTCTTTGTTTTGCTATGTACATGCCAATAAAGGTATTTGACTTTGATATTTCCCTTTTAATCCCAAATTCCTTCGCTTCCACAAACCTGTCCACTCAACTCTATATACATGTGTGTTCTTCTGCTTTGATGATTGTGTGCTTGTATTTTAATTATTTTTCTTTTAATAAAACTTTTTGACTTTTACAAAGTTCTCCTGAGGATTTTGTGGGAAAGCAACCTTTGGTGACAACCAAGCATGGGCAACCAAGATTCCGAATTTGCCCACCACTCATTAAGTAAGGTCTGCCCTTTACTAATTCCCCAATCTAAAGGGGCAGACTCCAGCATTTTGGGTAACAATGGGATATATTCTACATATTGATCTCACCTTCGATAAACATTCCTTCCCATTAGCCAGTGGTGTTAGCCCTTAACATCCTGTTATGATGCAACATCCTCAGGCTAGTCACTAATTTTATAATATGCTCCAGTGTGTTACAGGCATTTTTCTCTCCCTATTGAATGGCAGTGTGAGACAACCATAGACATGAAGGTCAGAACTCAGAGCAAACACTTGTGAGCTTCCCTGAAGTTAATCTGGTTAAGATTCCTTGTTTCCCTGTAAGATTCTCTGGTTCCCTGTTAAAATAATCCAGGAAGAGGCACTGAAGTGAAATTGGCTTCCAGTACCCCTATCTCTGTAACTGATTGGTATGAATATTTGACTATATACCTATTGCGGTAAGCAGGATTTTCAAATAGGAAACTGGGATGCCTAGAAACATTAATCGATGAGGTCAGTTTTGCCAGAAAATAAACAGATGTAACACTGAACACCTTCATTAACCCTTCAAAGGCACAGTCGTATCTCACTGTGAATTTCACAGTGAAATCCATCTCGCATCACATATCAAGACCTGTATAATAAGCAGGAAGAAAAAAACACTTTTGTTGCAGCATGTTGTACTAGGCCCGTTTTTAAACTATAAATGAAATGCTCAGTTCCAGTGTGGAGAAGGTATGTGAGGTAACCCTTGTGAGGCAGTTCTTGTAAGGTCACTTTCTGCTTCTAGAGGCAATGATGGTGTCCGTTGCCCAAGTTTTTCCTGGCTTGTTCCTTTGACCATACCCTCCTCTTCTTGGCATTGAGTTGTTGGCTCCCCAATTCCTATTCAAGGCTGCTTAGGGAGAATCTGTGAAATGTAGATGGTTTCGAGCAAAGCTGGATAAGCACCGTTCTCTAGCTATGTAGGCCTGGGATATCCTGTCTTTGGCTTGCATCCCTTCTAACTTCATGATCCCGCCAGAAACATATTGCAACACACCATCCATTGCAGAATGTTTGCTTTCTTCCCATTAGCCAGCGATGCTAGCCCTTTATATCCTGCCTACTTGAAATGTCTCTATATTCTTCTGAGTTTTCTTTCACATTATGGAGGCTGCTTAGAATCCTCACCAAAGCAGTTTTTTGTGCAAGTGCCAGTGGAACGTGAATTGAAGAGTGAACAGCCCAGGCAGAAACACAAGTTAGCTTTTCCATTTCTTCCTAACTCCACTGTCACTTAATCATTGCCTCCATCTAATGTTACCTATCCTTCCACTTTCTATGCATCTGCTTTAACCTGAGATCTGCATTTGTATGATTCATGAAATCTTCCACTGTTGTATTTGTTGTCCTGTGTGAATCCTCTGCATCATGGAGAGATGCAACATTAAGTCTCAACTGTGGAGTAAAAAGGAGGAGAGGGCCATTTTGAAGTAAAAGTAAAACTGTAAAAGTAAAAAAAGTAAAACTCATTATCGAGCCCTTCGGGGAAGAGGCGGCCTACAAGTCTAAAATATAAATAAATAAAAATAAATAAAAGGCTGCAAATCAATCTAATTCAGCCTTGACAAAGTTATGAGCCCCTTGAGTTATGAGTTTCCAGGCCTGGGCAGAAATGAGCACCTAGCAGAGAAGAATGGCCTTGCCCCTGAGTATTGATAGGAACATGGGTGCCCTAAGGCACATGGCCTCTGATGCTTGAATGCAGACCAATCCATATAGGCTGTGAATTAGAATTCAGAATTTTCAGTATCTGTAAAGTACAAATTGCTCAGACACTCTAGACATGTGCTGGGTGCTTGCTTATAAGCGGCTGTGTAGAACATGATCCAATTACTGTGTGGAGATTGGGGATGACAGAAATGACCCCTTTTCTTCCCCACTCCATTTATTTTTACAGTGTTTGGCCATCTGCACAAATGCCTTTTTATATTGTGTGTGTGTAAAGTGCTATCAAGTTGCAGCTGACTTATGGCAAGCCAGTAGAGTTTTCAAGGCAAGAGACTAACAGAGTTGGTTTGCTATTGCTTGCCTCTACGTTATGACTCTGGTATTCCTTAATCTCCCATCCAAGTACTAACCAGGGATAACCATGCTTAGCTTCTGAGACCTGATAAGATCAGGCTAAGTTGGGCCATCTGCAATTTTTTTTATAATGAGCATAATTATTTTTAAAATACCTAGCATCATAGTATACTGGCAGGGTAAATTTCTAGGTACCTGCAGGGCTCAAGCTTATGTACACTGCTGATCTGGAAACCTTGGTCTTTGACAGCAGGTGATTAGTGATGGGTGCTGGTTACTCAGTAGTCATGACTTTTTGAGAAGGATGCTTTTTAACAGATACTTCAAGCAGGGCTTTGTATTTCTGCTGGAGCAGTTTCAGTAGATATTTTTCTCTTGTCCAAGCTGTGGAAAGTTAGTTGAGTCTTTCCAAAGTTGATTTCTGTAAGAGGAAATAAAAGCGGAGGCTTAATGACATACTTGTGAAAATATCTTTATGCACAAACAGAATGAAAAGGTATGTCTGAATGCAGCCCCCCAGCATATGACACAATCAGAGCAAACCAGACTATTCCTGGCAAATCTCTGCTGTCTGAACTCTAGAGAACCAGTTCAAAGCTTCTTCTGCAGACCAGGAGCTCATTATCCGTATCTGTGACTTCGGGAAAACTCCCACCCATTTCCTGTGGGTCGCCAGCAAATATGCTTGTGGCTTTTTCGGTGAAGGCAAGAAGTTTAGAGTTTTCAGAGCAAGTAGTGTTGCCGGTGGATCTGGGGAAAAGTTCTTGGCCTTCAAACTGGGCTTAATGTATGGAAAGCAGCCTGTTGACGCTTTTTAATTGCACAGAGATAAATAACATCACTTGGTAAATAAACCTGTGTTCCATTAAACCTGTGTTGAAGGGACTAGAACTAGACACTTTTCTTCATGCCTGTTGACGACCTGAAGAGCAAGGTCCACACTGGGAAGAATCGACCTAACTAACATAGGCTGATTCCGCATGGGCCAAAAACAGCAGTGTGAAAACGGTGTGAAAACGGTGTAAAAGGGTTTAAAACAGTGTGAAAGGGTTTATACTGTTTTCACACCGTTTTCAAACTACTGTTTTTGGCCCGTGCGGAATCAGCCTTAGTTAGTTGGTTGGGGTTTTTTGTTGAAATTTTGCATCTCTGGCATAGATCCTTGCTTCAGTCCTGGAAAAGGTATGTAAGCTGACCATGGCCATTTCTACCCAGGTTCAATGCTGTTGGGCAGTGCAGTGGAGTATTTTTCCAGCTTCTCTACAGCTTCCTGGCACATTCATGCAGCTCTTGGTGTTCCCCTGGCTGTTCTATGACCTTTTGCTTTCCTGCGAGGTTTTGAGAAAGATCACAGTAAAGCTTTGTGTGGGAAAGTTTGGAATTTGTTTGTGTGGGAAAGTTTGGAATTTCCCACCTGCATGGCAGCCATTTTCCCTCAGTCTATCCCTGGGGCAGCTATTTCTTCCCTGTTTCAAGGGGCCTTTTTTTTTTCCAAATTGGCAATTTAAAAAAATACATCTCACCTCTTTTGTTGTGAAAATATAAGGGGAAACAAATATCTCTACCGCTAAAGGGACTTTTAAAAAAACTAAAACTGGGAGCTCACAGAACTTGGTACAGTTATTGTTGTAATAGTATAGTGATATAACAATGTGGAGTTGATGATTCTTTAAAAAAAATGGGAAAGCCCCAATGTCCCAGGGAAGAAGGGCCGATCACCTTCCACGTGGAAGCCCTGTTACAGCTGCACTGTACTGGCAGTATTGGCAGCCACAGTAGCAGCTAGGAAACCACACAAGCCTGTCTCTATGTAGGGATATATGGAGGTAGGCAACAGGACTCCCACTCCTGACTTCTGTTCAGTGAACTTATGCATAAAGTTATTCTTGCACAAGTGTAAATGTGAATAAATCCACTGTAAAGTGTTTTATTTGTTGCGAAAGCCATAGAAAGGGATTTGGCTAACTGACAGTGACTCAATTTTGCTAGATTATGCTCTCCCTGGGACCCCTGGATGGGGGGGGGGGACCATATTCTAGAGTACCTTAAATATTTCTGTCCTGCCTGCATAAAGAGTGGGAGGCAGTAGTTTTAGATTTCTACCATGAAGCATATACAATTAAAATGAATTTTCCCTAGAAAAGATTAGTTTAGGATATCCCCCCCCCCAAAAAAATTGCACACTTTTAATGTCTTTCTTTTCTTCTGCTAACAAAAAAAAGATTGCTTGAGGAACTCCTATCCTCTCTGTCCCATTCAAGCTTAGATCAAAGGAACAATGGCACAAAGTGTTGATGACAGAAGTTTGGCTAAAGGAGGAAACTCATCAAGTCCCCCAAAGTGGGGAGGATGCAAGTGAATGGGAAGGACCACAGCTAGATTTTTCCCACCCTGTGACCCAGGAGAAATAATACCCTTCGGGGTAATGTTGTGCAGCATGTGCCTGAACGACCTGCATGAGATCATTTCAGCTGAACAGGCTGCAGAGTTTAGTGCGCAAAGCAAATAGATGGAAGAGGGGATTATATGGATTCTAAGTGCTTGGCAAGAATTCAGATATGGCTGCTTATTGCTAACTAATGCTGCCTTTATTAAAGGGATTTGTGGGAAGGGGTTAAGAGATTGGCCAAGTATATATGAATAAGCTGGAATGGAAAATAAACAAATCAGGGCGAACGCTAGTGAGAAAAGTGTGAAAAAGGAGGAGAAAGGCAAGAAGCAAGAGGAGCAAGCTGGGAGTGTGTGAGTCAAGGTATCAGGGTTGTCTTTGTGTTATTGATACTGTGATTGATTAAAAGAGATACTCATTCTTAGCTATAGTCCCTGAAATTATTAGCAGGCTGAAGCCTTGCTGGTGGCCAGCATACTTGTCTGTTTTGCAGTATCAGAGGCTATAGCATAATATCCAAAAACAACAGCAAAGTAATACCTTATATTAGGACCAGCCAAAATGTGATTCTGAAGCGTTTGGCATTTGTATGTCATTTCCTCAGTTCAACTTTATCTGCTGCAGGAGACTGCCCCCTAGCACCATGCTTGGGTATTTCATTAATTGTGGAATTAACATCGTCTTCTTCTGGAGGTACTGATGAAAGCGTTCCTTCAAAAGGTAGAAGAATCCTTTAGAAGATGGAGTCTTCTCTGATTTTTATTTGGATGAATTAGGAGTAATCTTCTCTTGGATTTATAGCTATCAGGAACACCGTATCTTAAAACTTAGAACTGGCCACTACAGGTACTAGAGGTGATCAATCTGTTAAAATGTGGGAGTGGTATCCATTTAGAATCACTCACAGATTGCTTTCTACATATACGCTATATGGGAGACAGCAATAGCTGCAAAATCATGACAATCATTCACTATAATCATTTTCAATATTGAGGCAGAGATACATGGAACCAAAGAAAGTACCCCAACTGCATTCCATGCTTACAAAATAGCTTGTTTTATCAAAGTCTCTAATAGTCCCCATTAATACAATCTCTTGTTACCACATGATGAACCATACAGTTGTTTGCAGATTCTATTTTTGTTTCTAATGAGGGGCTGGTTGAGTCCTTCAGAACTTTATGACATTATATCCAGCTGAGGCCTCTCCCCTCTCCAAGCCTTCCCCGCCTCAGACTCTACCACATACTCTCCAGGAATTTCCCATCCTAGAACTGGCAACCCTAGCCAGGCCAGGCCCCAATGAATTCTCCCTCGAAGGCTAAAATAGACCTGGAAAGAGCCTTTCCTCCCCACCCTGACTTTTAACCAGGAATCTGTGATTGCTTCGATGTTCCTTTCAAAGCTATGGCACCAACAACCTAGCAACAGCCACTGAAGGAATCCATTGCTTAAAGCTACATGAACTCCATTTATCATTTTGGCCTTTTAAAAACTCCCCAATAATTTTTGTTAAATATTTTACTTTTCTGCAAACCTGGGACCCTCTTTAGATTTGTGGAAAGATCTATCGGTATCTTGCCCATTTACAGCTTAGTCACTGGATTTAAGCTCCTCAGATTTCGCTGACGTGGCTATAGTATCTAGATCCGTGGTGGCGAACCTTTGGCACTCCAGATGTTATGGACTACAATTCCCATCAGCCCCTGCCAGCATGGCCAATTGGCAGGGGCTGATGGGAATTGTAGTCCATGACATCTGGAGTGCCAAAGGTTCACCACCACTGATTAATGTGCCAGTCACATTTCTGTAACTACATTTAATACAGTATTCATGTTAACAATGAGTGTACTTATCAGAGGATAGGATCACATTTTTCTAAAGATTACACACAAAAATAAGAGCATGTGATATTTCCATAATAGCAGCATAACTTAAGGCAACAGCATTGATCTGAATGATGAATGGCACATATGTGGAAGCTACAATTCTTTTGTGTTACAACCTCATCATATAGGGGAAACCATAGTGGCTAAGATAATCAGTTCCCTGTCCTAAACAAATGCATGTTTCCCAAGAATTTTATGAGAGTTTGGTGCCATACGTTTGAAAGGAACATCAAAGCAAACCAAAAATATGGGAGAAGATCCAAAGCTACCAGAAGATTCTTGATGAGAACAAGAGAAACTAGAGAATGGGGCTGTAACTGTTTGGGCTAGGTCAGCATTACATTCTGATACCACAAATGATGAAGAGGATCAGAGCATCTCTACTCTATGATAAAAAGCAGCAGAGGCCCATGGGCAGCTTTCGTCTCCCTCCATGGACCTTACTAGGCAGTATTAATCAGCTGCGTGGACAGCTATGGCAGCAATCTTGACTGAGCTGGAATGTGCTAACTGGAATTTCATAGCTGTGATATCGCTCTCTGAAGAATTGTTGTGGCATGCTATTGTGAACTCCTCAACTTTCAGAGTTGATGATGGGGCCTGCAGTTTTGCTCTGAGAATTATGCAAGTTTGTGGGAGGAAAATAGCCTGTTCTGAGCTATGCAGACGCCCACATTTTCTGCAGCACTTGAAGCAGTCTCCTTATATCCCTCTTCAGAAAGTTCTAAACAGCAATTCTTATGAACTTCCTTTCAAGAGAGCATGGCCGGGATTGTGAACATGGGATGAGGGAGATCAGTCATAAGTACATTTACAAGTACATAAGTACATCAGTCTCTGAGAAAATGTTGTTTTCCTTTTTTTAATTCAGATTCTCTATCTGTCTGTCTGTCTGTCTGTCTGTCTGTCTGTCGAATTCATCCTTAGGATCCCTTTATGTAGTACAGAGCCAACAATGCAACTTGATTTATTTGCAACTTGTAAGAATTTGTGTAGACAATGACAAGATAACAGTAACCCTTAACAGTGCTCCCAGATGCTCCTAGATGCATCAATGAAGTGGTAGTTCTGTTTACTGAAAAATTAGCCCCATTGACTGCAATGAAACTAATCTTCAAGTAAATGTGCTTATGACTGAGCAGCAAGGAACAGAATTAAATCTTGTCCTCATTTATTTTCTGTTTAAACCTTGCCTGGGGAATATAAAATAGAAAACATCTGCAAGACCCTTTAAGAGAAAAAACCTGCTGGTTAATGTCAGTAGAATAATGCTTCTTTCCACCCAAATTCCTATATGGAACAAATTCATATATGGAACAATGACAGCCTGTTGGGTTCATTTGAGAAATATTTTAATTATCAAAATGCTTCCCATAAAAATGCACCCTTTTGTAGGGGGCCACAGGAATATGGTAAAGTTGTACAGCTGTTAGTCTGGCCAGAATCTTTAGCATCTCTGATATCCCTGCTGGTCCACCAGTCCAAAATACCTTTTACCTTTCTTCCTCCCTAAAGTCCCTCCTTCATGACATACTGAAATGGATTGCATGCTGAATCTCCTGCACTCCCTTGCCTTGTTCAGACATCTGTTTAAAGCATTTTCCCTGAGATTTCAGCCTTGCCTGCAAACGTTTCTGTCTCTTAACTATCCACTTCATGCACAATGCAGCATCCGTGCCCCACTACTAATCTCTTTGTGAATATCTCATCTGGCTGGAATGTGAATGAAAATGCCAATGAACAATGCCAAGCAGGTCTACTCCATTTAGCCAGTAGGGGTTACTCCCAGGGGGGCATACATTGAAAATGCTGGGAGGAAGAATTAAGACTAATAAAAGGAAACATTTTTTCACTCTTGATTGGTGTTTGGAAGATGCTGCCATGGGAAGTGGTGATGGCCACTAACCTGGATAACTTTAAAAGGGGCTTGGACAGATTTATGGAGGAGAAGTTGATGTATGGCTACCAATCTTGATCCTCCTTGATCTGAGATTGCAAATGCCTTAGCAGACCCAGTGCTCAGGAGCAGCAGCAGCAAAAGGCCATTGCTTTCACATCCTGCAAGTGAGCTCCCAAAGGCACCTGGTGGGCCACTGCGAGTAGCAGAGTGCTGGACTAGATGGACTCTGGCCTGATCCAGAAGGCTCTTTCTTATGTTCTTATCTCTGGGGCAACTATGGTCTTTTCCAAATGCACAACTTACCATTGATTTTGCCAGTGGTTAAACCTTGTGATTTTGCCAGTGGTTAAACCTGTCCCCCCCTTTTCTCTCTTTCCCCTCTTTCTCTCTCCCCCTTCTCTTCCTTCCTCCTTTCCCCCCTTTCTCCCATTTTCCCCTCTCCCCTTCTCTCTCTTTCTCCCTACTTTCTTTCCTGTTTTCCCTCTCTCCTGTTTCTCCCTCCCTCTTCTTTCTCTTTCCCCATTTTTATCTCTTCCCTTTCTGTCTCTGTTCCCAACTTGTTTCTTTCCCCCTTTCTCTCCCTTTCCTCCTTTCTCTTCCATCGTCCCCCCTTTCTCTCTGGATGGGGTATACACTACTGAGTGACAATGTGTGTGAACAAGATCTTGGGGTGCAGGTGGACAGTAAATATAAGCATCCAGTGTGATGCAGCGACAAAAAAGGCTTATGCAATCTTGGGCATATCGATAGAGGCATAACATCCAGATTGCAAGAGGTGGGGTGGGGCACAGTTTGACAACTTGCCCCAGGCACAATTTTCCCCTGAGCCTGGGGCTGAGTTACCTTCTATCTGAGCCTCAGGCACCGTCATTTATCATGCAGTCCCCCCCCTCCCATCTTCTTGCCTTTCCTTTTCAAGATTGCAAGTGTTAATAAATTAAATATTAAAAATATGAATATATATGCAATGTAGTGTTTATCTATACATATAAAAAGCTAACAGTGACTTTGTTACTCATGCCCTAACGCGGAAATGGCTGGACGGATCGCCCCCAAATTTTCACATGACGACCCTCCCTGTTGTGGCCAGGTAATTGGCCCTTTAAATTGCCAAAAGTCCATACCTGAGCCAGGTAAAACGTCTTTTTTCTGGCGCACCAGGCCATGAAGCTGCCTGTGTTTAACTGTCACCCTTAGAATGTTCGTGCAGCATATCTGTGGCCTGAGGGGTTGATATGCCCTTAGAATGTTCGCGCAGATGAGCAGTTAAAACAGTAAATAGGTAATACTGTTAGGTAATACGAGTGGAAGTGAAACACATACACACTTTGCCATGTGAGATGTCAGGTGGGGTTCCCCCCCCCACGCAGGTAACTTTCACTCTCTGTGCCTCACCCACTGCTACCACACAACACACATACTCTCATACACATCCAGCTCATCCTCACACACCTCACTCTGCCCTCCCTCACATCCAACCACCACTTACCCACTTCCTCACCCATATTCACCACAGCTCTCTTTTACTAAAGGCGAGCTGGAGTTTGCCTTTTTCTTCTAAGAAAATCCGCGGGGTGGGGGCGAACCAACTCTACGGGCTCCACTTCTTTTGCACATGGCTCTTTAAGAACCCAGGGAGCTGACCTCGATCTGAACGCCTCACCACCCTGCCTCTGCTGCCTGACTGGTTGCGTTTTCCCACTTACCTTTTGCTGTGCGCAAGTAGCGCGGGGTCTCCTGCGCCTCCCCACTACAGGGACGGCGACAACGCAGCCGCCCCGATGCTGCTGCTGTTGTGCCCCCTCAGCGTGCGTCTTTCCAGGCGCTCTTTGCAACGGCGCCTTTTTCCAGGCGCTCTTTGCAACGGTGCCTGCGCGGGGTCATGGGGAAGCCAGGGCGCGCGCCTGGAAGGATGCGCGCTGAGAGAAGCGCGCAGCAAAGCGGAGGCGAGGTAGGTGGGAAAATGCCCTGGGATGGCCTCCTTGCCCCAGTTCTGCCTTACCCAAGCCAGGACTGTGCATGTCAACCAGCCTCATGGACAGTGGGATTCGCACTCATGGACAGTGGGATTCGCACCTTTGTGGAATGGAAAGGGTTACCACTAAAAAAACAAGACAGCACCATATAATGATGTGCATTGAAAAGGGAAAGAGGGATTCCATTTGACCACCTCAAAAGGCTATGCTGCGGATCATTGGACCTGTATGGACAACTATGTGGGTTGCAGACTGTGATGAGAAGGACAATTGCCACAGCAACGCGTGGCTGGGCCCTGCTAGTGTTAAATAAGAATTAACTTGAGCTCAGTTTAGCTGTCAAGTTTCGAGTGTAAATAAATATGCACTGTTCATCTTATTATTCCATTGCTTTCCATGCCATTATTGGGTCATTTATTTGCCCTTACAACTTAAAAAAAATTGAAATAACAGCAACTGTACTAATTACAAACATTTTGCCAATATGGGGGTACAATATCAGGGAAATGGGCTGCCAGGTAGTGAATGAAAAAGGATTAGGAACCACTGGTCTACACTTTGCCCCCAGGAAGCTGGGTGCTCATTTCCCCTCCCCTCCCCAGTCTCCCGCCAAGGATCAAACCCGTTCGCTTCGGGTGCGAATGGGAAACAGGCGGGCAGCGGAACTATAGCAGGTTGCCGCTGGACTCCGAGCTGTTCCTTCCAGCTCTGCAGGAAGAGAGAGTCAGCAACAGGACTGGAGAGTATTAAAGCACCACGCGCGCGCAGCCCGGAGGATGGGTCCTTCTTTTGAAGCCCTCAGCGGGCGGCTAGCTCAGCCGGGGCCGCGTGCCGTTGCCGGGAAGTCCTGGCAGGCGGGCCTTCCTCTTTCCCTCTCATCGCTTGTTCTGTGGCCGTCTCCTTGCAAGGAGCTGGGTGGAGCCCTCGAAGCATAAAACTTTGCAGCAGGCACACAGCAGGCTGCGCTCCTTAGGGCAAACGGCGTTTTGCAAGGGAGAGGGAGAAAGCGCGGGCTCTCTTGGAGCCTTTCTGGCCGGCTGAGGCTCTGGTTGTTGGCGGTGAAGCCCTGACGAGTCCGGAGCGAGGGACTGGGCTGTGCAGAGTTTGCATTCAACTAGGGCTTCCTGCAAGGGGAGGGCAGCCGTGGCAGCAAGAGTGGAGAGAGACAAGTGACCATGCTGCGTGCATGCATCTTCTTTGCTGGCTTGGCCCCTTGGTGGTGGCTCCTGGGGAGCCTCTGTGCCAGCTGTGACGCCACCAAGGCCAGTGTGCCCCGGCTTCGTCTCTCATATAAAGGTAAGCAATCTGTGAATCTCTTTCAGGACTGAGCATGGCTCTCTCTTTAGTCATATTCTGCAGATCCCTTGGTAGTCCCATTTCACCGATGCGGAACTGAGGCTGAGAGAAAGGGCACCTTTTCAAAGAGACTAGGGCGGAGTTGGATTTTGAAGCCTAGTTACCCAGGGCCAAGCATCCCCTGCACATTTTGATTCAGTGGATCTATGATGAAAATGTAAAACCTAGTTTGGCCAGAATCTACTGTAAAACTAGTCTGGCCTTGACCAGTCCAAGCAGGGGTGACTTCATACCCATTTTTCACTTGATGGGTTCTAGATTCATTAGTAACTCCTAAACCCATATGGAGATTGATTTATTTTTTTCTGGACAGAGATCCAAATTTTTAAAAGATTTGGGAAATGTTATACTTTAATTTATATTTAATATTTATATAATTTGTCAGGTTCAGTAAGAAAAAAAATAGGAAAGATTTTGACATGTGAGAAGCAGAACTTGGCTGGTTTTGTAGAAGGTGTTCCATGGATCAAGAGTGCAAATGTAATGAAAAGTGTGGGTGTGTTTTGGTTACATGCAAACGTTAGGGAGGGGGAACTGTATGGACTTTTAAAATATATCAGGGTTCACATCTGCTCCCCCTTGGTGTGATGTCATTTATCATTCACGCAGGAACACATCCAACAGCGCTTTTTTCAGTACACGTATCTATACATTGCACAATACACAGGAAGAAAAAAACTTTGAGCGAGCAACTGGCAGCACATCTTAAAGCTCTTAAATTTTTTTGGCTCAGAGTAGTAGGAAGCCAGTCAGGTATCCTTATATGAGGAAAGGATGAGCAGAAGGGCCCTTGGTCCCTCAGTGTCTACAAATGTGAGAAAAAGACTGGTTGTTGTGGATTTTCTGGGTTGTAAGGCTGTGGTCTTTCCCCTTTTTGCTTTCCTCCTTTCTCTCCCATTGTCCCCCGGCCTTTCTCTCTGGATGGGGTATACACTACTGAGTTACGATGTGTGTGCTCCTAATGTTTCGTCCACTTCTGTGACTGGCATCTTCAGAGGTATGCCACAGTGAGATGTGGTTCTCTCTGTGGCTACATCTCACTGTGACATACCTCCGAAGATGGCAACAATATATGCGGGCCAAATGATAGGAGACAAAACTACCAGACCATAGCCACACAGCTTGGAAAACCTACAACAGCCATGGAAACCTTCAACAATACATTGAGAAAGAGACTTTGAAGGCATGCTCGTACAGGTGAGGGTTGCCAGTTGATTATAAAAATGCTCTTGTACCTTTAATGGCAACCTAATATGCGGAAATAAACAAACTAAGTTCTTCACCTCATTCAGAAGGAACTTTGCTGTTTGCTCATTTCTGCTTACCAAGCAGCAGCAAAGTCACAACTTCCAGGGTCAATAAAATAATTGACAGTCTTTAAATCCACCCTGCTTGGATTTGGTCCCTTCTCTTTTTAAGAACATAAGAACATAAGAAAGAGCCTGCTGGATCAGACCAGAGTCCATCTAGTCCAGCACTCTGCTACTCGCAGTGGCCCACCAGGTGCCTTTAGGAGCTCACATGCAGGATGTGAAAGTAATGGCCTTCTGCTGCTGCTGCTGCTGCTACTGAGCACCTGGTCTGCTAAGACATTTGCAATCTCAGATCAAGGAGGATCAAGATTGGTAGCCATAGAAATTGTCATGGAAAATTTCATACTGTTATCCAAGGAAAATACACCATGTTATCAAATCTTTATTTTTAGGTTTACTATTTGTAGCATGACAATTTCTTCCCCATGACCCTTGGTACAGTAAATCAAATAGTCAAATAAGGGCCAGTTCAAAGTTAATGGCTCCACATTATTCTTTGAGGAGTGTGTGAGTTTATCATTAGCCTCGTGGATGGTCTTTGTTCATATGGTGATGCTAGTCATGTGAAATGGTGTGACTTTCTTCATTGGGGTTGTCTATACTGCTGGTTCAATTTACAGAATTATGTTGGCTGAAAAAATTACTGCCATGGTCACAGACACCATGACGGTCTCATGCAAATAGTGCAACCTGTTACTAGGAGACCAGAAATACAACTTATAGTAGGTTAGAGAATTAGTAGAGACTTTATGTGCTTTCCCAAAACAAGGTCTGAAGAAATCTTATATCAATCTGATGAAAGAGTAGACAGCATTTGACAAGTCAAATCACTGATCTGATTAGTCCAATCATTGTCTATTCTGATTGGCTATGGTTCCCCAAGTCTGACACAGAGGCCTTTCCCATTCTGGCTATTTAAAATCATCTTGTTCATTGGGGATGTCAGAGATTTAACCTGGAAACTTCTGTATGCACCGCTCTGTTGCTGAGCTATATTGCCTCTCCTATAGTCTGTTTTCCTGAAAAAAAGTTTTATCAGTTTTGTTTTAGTTGTCAAAGATCCGTTGTCATTGGCCCAAGGCGGTGTCATTGGCCCAAAGCCTGTATCTTAGAACAGGGGGCATGAATGGGAAGGAGATGGAATGCTTTAAGGAAGTATCCCAAATCCTTGTAAGTTTCTCTGAAGAAACTGCTCAGCAATGAGTCATTAGTCCTGGGATGTAGTTCTGGGATGGCCGTCAGCCACTCAGAATAAGTGAATAGTCCATTCTAGCTGTCAGCATAGCAAAGTCTGAACATGGCTAACTCGGAGATTCTTAAGCATGCACCTGCTTTAAATGCCTGCATTGTATATTTATGTGTTGTATATTTCCTTAGCTGTACAGTGATAGAGTAGTACATGAGCTAGGATTGATGGCTTATTAGCAATAAGCTTCCCACCCTTCTTCATCACTCTACAGCCATCATCATTCCTCAAAAATGACTTTAGATCTATACTATCATATTGTCTGCATTAAGTATGGTGCACCAGGGCAATGACTGGTTGTCAATTGCTGTCAGTCACAACAAAAAACATTTCTAGACTAAAGCTAGGATTTCTTGGAATTATGACAGATTCCCAGTAGAGAAGCAGGACAAGGATACAGCTGCACGCACTCTTCTAAATATGGGATCTCTCCTTGACTTCTTGCAATATACCTTTTGTATGTGAAGTAGTATAGTAACCATTATTCCCAGAGTCCAAGATAATGACCTCAAAGGCTGAGTTGTGTTTTAAAGCCTGGGACAGGAATTCCTGGTGTTTCCTGATGTTTCAGGGTTGGCAGGGTTCCAGCCAGAAAGACTCAAGCTCTCACACTTGAGAATTGTTTTGGAGAACCTATGACACAAACACTCAATAGGAATCTCTTCTGAGAATGGAAATCCTGGGGTGGAACTAGGGTACTACAATTGCCATGCGTGATGAAAAGTTTTAGCACTTTAGGATTTCGCAGTGAAAATGGAAGAGGATATGAAGAAAAAAGTGCAATAAGTAGGACCCAGTGACAAAAGAATTGGGGATCATGCCCCAGCAAGTGGGTGGGATTTTTTGTTTTTTGATGGCTGGTTCTTATGAAAACTCTTATGGAAGCCACATTGATTCTCATGGGAATATGTGGAAGAGTTTATTGTTTGTGAGTAGTGTTAGATCCCAGTGAGATATTTCTACAGCTTAAATAGCAGCTGCACATGTGTAGACAGAAACTTTGCTTTTTGAGAAAATAGAGGACTCTTCATTGATCCAGGATCCAACTGCATGTAAAATGAGAGTCTGTAAGCCTCAAAGTCTCCTTAACCTCAAACAGCCTAAGGGAAATGGAATTGGGGGTGGGGGGGGAGAGGCGACCGCCTTTAAGAATTGCTGAAGGACTTCAGGAAACACAAAACAGAAGAGTTGGGTTTGTGCTGTCTCTGCTAGGATGCTTATGCAGAATTTTCGGAAGACAGATGTGGTATTGGCTGAAACCCAGCCTGATGTGGATTTTGTAGCTTACAGTCTGAGAGTCCCAGAGCTGGGAGAGAGAATGAGTTCATTTCTATAGATTCTTCACTGGAGGTTTCAGTTGAAACCTTTAAGATTTCTGTGGTCATGGTCATTTGCCTTTTCAAATGAGCAAGGACCACTCCTGAGTCCTTAATTTCCCCTGGAAAGGAAGGAAGAAATTAATCCCCTCTCTCCATAGAGAGAAATTATTCATCAGACCCATGAACCTCTGCTAAGGAGTTCAAATGTCAAAGAAGTTGTCCTGAGAGCCCAGGATGACTGCAGGCACCAGAAACCTAGCAAAACAGGGAAAATCAAAGTGAGGGTTTTTTTTGTTGAAAAAACAGATCACTGCAGAAATGTAAGGCAAAAAATGCAAAAAACTAACCTCTCAAATTCAGTTTGATATATTGGCATTCTAAAATCTTTTAAATCACAGTAGTAAATATAAAACAAGCAGAAATATGAACATCTGCATGCAGTGTCAAACTAGGAGGCTATGTTTGACAGTTTGTTTTCTGCAGCTGGTACATTTTTGGTGGTCTGCTGCAACTGAGATGACAGTTGCAGAGAGTAGACCAGTATAGTTCTTAGGAGAAACCTGCTGAGAGCCATCATTGGCTTCCAGATAAAGAGGCACTTTGCCCAACTCCCTGGGCCCCAAGGGTAATCCAGGCCCCTGGATTTTGTGCCTTTAGTACCCCCTCCCTTTAGCAGACCTGCGTCTGGGTATCCACTGCCCACAGGGAGCCCTGCATGACATGAGTTGGAGGTTTTCCTAATCACAGTATTAGAGATGCAGTGTACCTTAAGGTCACCTCTCCTCTGCTTCCTCTTCTTTTGAGGTTCATGATGTATACAAAGGTAGTGTAACCATACTCTTACCAAATAGAGACCTGCCATTTAAAATATATATTCCCAGTTTCAAAACAAGAAGAAAAAGAGTTGATTTTTATACCCCACTTTTCTCCATCTTTAAGGAGTTTCAAGGCAGCTTACAATCACCTTCCCTTACCCCTCCTCACAATGGACACCTTGTGAGATAGGTGGGGCTGAGAGAGTTAGGAGAGAACTGTGACCAGCTCATGGTCACCCAGCAGGCTTCATGTTCGGGAATGGGGAAACAAACCCAGTTCCCCAGATTAGAGTCCAGTGCTCTTAACCACTATACCCCATTGGCTCTATATACCATGCTGACTGTGAATCTTCTGTTGGTGTGCCTTTGCAATCTATTATCTTTGGAGTTCCCACAGAACCTAACAGCCCTGTTTTTGTGTGGAAATCTACAGTTGCTTTCCCACCCATTGTTATCTTGAGTTACTTATTCACATTCTTAGGCATTGCTCCAACTGCCTTGATTATGACTAGAGTAGTTTGTAGGTCCTGTTTTAATAATAGCTCCTGTTATTTTTCTGTGAGCATTTGTGTACTGTCATATGAACTATGGGTAGTTTCTCTTGAAGAGATGTTGAAAGAAACACAGTTTGAAAACATCCAATTTTGGTATTTTAATAGGTCAGGATAAGGGGCCTTTCTTTCAGTCTCACCCTTGGAAGCATCCTAAATTTATTTTTATCATACCAATCACTTTTCTAAATGCTGATTCAAATGTTACCTCACTGGTGTGGCTGAGCGCCTCTGCTGAAAAGTACTCCCTTTGAATGTGAAAACATTTAAATTTGCTTTTGGTGTGAATTGCCTGAGTTTGAAGGGATTCACAAATTATCACAGCTGTGCTGACCTTACAATATTTACATTCTGGTGGTATCTAGTGTTCTTTCTCCCAATACTTGTTTATTTTATGACAGAAGAATAGTAATAATTGCTGAAGTACATTAATATTTTACAACTGTTTTTGACTGGTGTCAGGTTTATTTCCGTAAAGCCCAAATATGTATCTATATATTTTACCAGGAAGTCTTTTTAACATAAAAAATAACATGTACATTATAAATTGTAAAAAGGTTGGAATATGATTGTGAAACATCCTTTTTCCATATACCTCAGTTGATTCTGAAGCACATTAGAATTGCCTTTGCGTTTTTCATATGTGCACACCAACAGTAGAAAAAGTGTTGGAAAGTAAGTGGCATATGTGAATCTGGCTATGGAAGACAACGGACTGGAAATACAATTATATTTAGCAATTTCTTTCTATCAATGTGGTTTTCCACTTATTACACTACTATAGTTTTATAAACCACTAATACTAGTAACATCACAAATAAAATGCAATGACTTCATTATTTTGTATATTTCTCTCCAAGGACTACAATTTTTTCACATTCTAAGTACATTACAGGATTAAGTTAATTCATCAAACCAATAATAGTCTAGTATACATAAGATGTCCCAGATTTTGCAAAGACACAGTTAGGAGCAAAAACTACCAGACCACAGTCATACAGCCTGGAAAACCCACAACAATCATATGATACTGGCCATAAAAGAGTTTGACAAGACATTCCTGTCCTTTACTGTGCCCATATGATTCCTGTCTAAAATTGAGGTATTGAGTGGTTGTGAAGTATCCTAACTGTGCCATCCTTAGCACAGTGTACTCTTCTAAGTAGGGTTCCTGGCAATGGGTTGGGAAATTCCTGGAGATTTTGGGGGTGGGGCCTAGAGTGGGTAGAGTTTGGGGAGGAACTTCAGCAAGGTATAATAATGCCATAGAGTCCACTTTTCAAGACAGCCATTTCCTCCAGAGCAATTGATCTCTACATCCTAGAGTAGACAGCAGTTGACATTCAGGGAGCTCTCCAGCTACCACCTGGAGGTTGGCAACCATACTTCTAAGCTTTTTGAAGTTTGTGGGTGTAGAAGTTATCACTGTGCTTATGGTGGCATTGGAAATGACATGACCTATCTTTAGCTTTGTTTATCATTTCCACTCTATATCTTGCTGTTCTTCCATTTGCTCGTCATTTATTTTGAAGGATCTTGGAGCTTTTTAATGCTTAATTTTGCATGGCTTTTCCAACCTCCCAGAGAGGACCCTTGCCATTATTTGCCCAAGATCATCTACTATTTGTGAGGAAAAGCTCACGTTGAAAGCCATCTATTACAACTTCCTATTCTTTTCATACTATTTGTTTCTTTGTTAGGAATGCACTCTTTATATAGTTTGCATAAAAACTGGCTGGAGAAAACCAGAACAAGTTTGGTCAAAGATTCAGAAAACTTTGAAAGCCATTTAGGGGAATCTTGATAACTACTACATGGATCACTTAGTCACTGAATCATAGGTGCAGGTACCATACTATAGCTGTGTCTTGGTTCTCTGTAAAGAAACACTGTGGAGTTGTAGTAGCAGCCTCTGGATGTGTAGCAGATCCCTTTCTTAGAATGGGGTGGGGGGTGGGAGTGAAATGAGAAGATCATTTCACATTGGGAGCCTGACAAGGACCAGCGGGGACTGAAATCCAATTCAGCTTTGGACATGGGCGATCACACTTTCTCAGAGTAAGTGTGTGTATGGGGGGAAATGAGGGAAGAAAAATGGGCAGGATTCAGTGTAGTAATGCACTGCTGATCCAGCAGCACCGTAGTAGAACGTTGGGACGCCAACGGACCTACGGCCTTCTGGTCGCACCGCACCCCCACTCCTCATCCCCCTATGAGTCACGGGTCATGAACTATCTGGCTCAATCACCGGGCGCAGGGACAATGGTCTTGGCCCCAGGTGAGGATTAGGCTCCAGACGCCACGCCTTCCTCAAGCACGTAGCCAGGTGAGATCATGTATCACATGATGATCTCCCGAATTCTCCGCCTCCCGCTCTCCCGGAACTCCCCCCGGTCCTCCCTCCTACACGCCCCCGACAGAACAACAATAAAAGGTGCCAGGAACCAGCACGCGGGAGACTCGCTAGGAACACGGACCTCCGGGCTCCCGCTGCTGGCGATCTCCACCAGATGTTATCTCCGCGTCTCGTCTCGTTCTTACGCTGACTTCACGCGGGTTTCCACTAAAAGCTGGTGCCGTAAACCCGGGAATCCTCGAACCTCCACCCTGCTCACCGCCGCTTCGGGAAGGGTCGCTGATACCGAAGTCCGCTGGATCGGGCGCATCCAGGGACCACCGTTTCGGTATCGCCTGTCCTCTGGATCGGCGCATCCAGAGACACGCGCCCTAGGACACTCTCTCGCCCGACGGAACACCGGGTGGTGAGTATGGGAGCTTGCAAAAGCAGGGCTTATGACAAGCACGTTGACTTAACTGAAAGCGTTAGCAATAATGCGGTAGGGTCCCCGTAAAGAGAAGGGAGCTGCGCAAATTGGTTGAGGAGATTGAAGCTCAGTGTCCATGGTACCCAGAGGGGGGGACATTGAATCTTAATGACTGGGAAAACATCGGGCGCACTTCTTCGCGACAGAGCCTCGCTACCGATGTCACTGCTACTGACGTGGAGACAGTGTTATGTCGCCATCAGCCTGCAGACCTATGGCTCCCTTGCTGTAGGCCGCCCTCCTTTCGATCTTTCACCTTCAATTTCAACCCCGGAATTTTCTCTATCCACTAAATTGGACGCCTGTCCTCCTTCTGCCCCCCTTTGCTCCTCACCATTTTCAAACTTCTCCTCGCTGGCCTCAGTCAGCCTCCCTTGTTACTTCGCCTTCTTCTTCTGAAGCCACTGCAGACTCCATTAGCGCCATCGCAATGGCGCTGGTTTCAAAACTCGCGCAGAACGTATTAGCCACGACATCTGCAGAAGAAAGAAAACTCCCTGACGGAAGACTTTTATGCCGATATTCTTGCATTGTGCCCCGCCCATTTCACAGATACCGAGGGGGAGGGTGGCGCCATTCCTCGGGTTGTCGAAAGTATCGCCTCTTAAGTTATAACATCCTCACTCGAGCTCCAGAAAGCGGTGCGCGGACGTAGGGAGTCACCAGTCCCTATGTGAGAGGCATGCTAGAGGCAGTCGCCAGGAATCACTTAATGGTTCCGGACGACTGGAAGACCACCTTCCTGCGATGCTCCTGAGCCCTGCACAATTTGTGATCTGGGAAAAGCCGAAATTCCTCGGCAGTGCTTCAGTAAGGCAGCCGCCTCGGGCGGCGCCTACACAGTCAGCTCAGCTTTACGGCTTCGATGCTTTCGCCAACCCCAACGATCAGATTGTCCTGCCCGAGGCCACCCTTATGGTCGCCTCTGAGTGCGCCTATAAGGCATTTGTCAAGGTCCCCAATGCCGGCCAGCCCACCCAGAGCTTCTCCACCATCCGGCAAAAACCCCAAGAACCCTATGCCGAGTTTGTGAGCAGGCTCCAGGAAGCTCTCAAAAGGCAGGTTGACAATCTAGGAGGCTCAGGGCGAACGCCTCCTTGCCACCTTTTGCCAAGGAGAACGCTTCCGCTGAATGCCGCGAAAGCAATCACAGGTATAGGTAGGAACCCTGAACTGGCCGACATGCTTAAGGTTTGCTTGTGATATCGGGTCCTTCGCCCACTACGCTGACCTCCTGTCACGCATTCTCTCCATCGCTAGGAAACAGCCCCTCAGGCAGATGTTTCAATTGCCGCCAGTCCGGACACTTCCGTGAGAGATTGCAGGCTGCCCAGTAGGGGGGCCTGGGTAAATCTACCGGGGAGGGTCTCCCCCCAAGGGGAGAGAACCCCCCAGGAGGCCCGTCCCCCGGGCTTTCTCCACCTTTAAACAAGAACTATCCCTTTATTGTAGGGGCCACTGACCTCGCTAACCCGGAGCCCGCGACACACACACCCTGCAATGTGGGGCTGGCATCCTGCAGGAACGCCTTCATCGAGGGCAGCCGCACGACGCTGGCTCCTACGCCCCAAGAAAGCATCCTCAACACTTCACACAGTTCAGAGGCCCAGGTAAACCCCAGGGTGCAGAGAGCTCCGGCATCGCCATCGGGCGCAGGGTGGCCGGGCGGCCTGATCAGTGTCGGGCTACGCGCATTTAAGCATCTGGGAAGAGGGAGGGGAGCAGGTTACACCGGAAGCCCCCCCCAGGACTCGGGCGGCACCATCGCCCTCCCCATTGGCGCGGGAGAGCTCGAGGAAGTAGGTTCCCCACTGCCCTCCCCCTCACATGGACCACGAAGACCCCAGTATGGGTAGAAGAGTGGCCACTGCGGAGAGAAAGATTGACTGCCATGCACCAACTCGTGGAGGAACAACGGGCCCCGGGCCACATTGAGACCTCTACATCGCCATGGAACACGCTTCGTCTTTGTGATAAAAAAGAAGAGTGGTCGATGGCGACAAGCTACAGGATCTCAGAGCAGTAAATGCCTGCATCCAACCCATGGGCCCTCTTCAATGCGGTTTACCCAACCCCAACCTCATCCCCTCGGACTACCAGGTCCTGATTGTTGACCTGAAGGATTGTTTCTTTTGTATTCCCCTCTCTCCCGAAGACCGAGTACATTTCGCCTTCACGGTAATCGTGCTTAATCATCAGCAGCCCACGGCCAGATACCAATGGAAAGTATTGCCCCAGGGAATGCTCAACAGCCCCACCTTGTGTCAGTTTTTTGTCCATCACGCCCCTAGCCCCGTTTCTCGCCAAAGCTCCCGGAGCCATAATCATCCATTACATGGATGATATCCCTAGTAGCCGCGACCGACCATCCCCAAGCAGTGGATAACGCTGCTGGCCGACACATTAAAAAACAGTCAGGCCAATACATCGCACCCGACAAGCTGCAAAAGAACGAGCCATTCTTGTATCTTTGGGGCATAAACTCCTCCACTCCTACCTCGCCTCTGTCATACCAGAGATGCAAATCCCAGACATGCCCACGCTCCTCCAGCTGCAGCAGCTGTTCGGAACCCTCAACTGGGTCCGTCCCTTCTTTGCCCTCATCAATCTTCCTTGCTCAGCCCCCTGTTCTCGCTACTCCCCGCTCGCCAAAAACCCAGGGGACAGGATCCAACTCACCCAAAAGCACAAGGACGCTTTTCGAAACAGTAAGGGCGGTCCTAGCCCGCCGATGGGTGGATCGGGTCCCCCCTCAAGGATCAACCTCTCTCTCTCTTCCTCTTGAACACCCCCCCTCTCCCAACCGGAGTCCTAGGGTACACTCGACCGCCACAAACCTTCTTGGTCGAGTGGCTCTACCTACCTCATGTGCCCGCAAAAAATCTCTCCACCCCCGGCCAGCTTTACGCAGATCTCATCAAACTGTTGGCTAAAGCGCACTATGGTAACGGTGGGGTGGGACCTCCCCGAAAAAATCACATGCCTCTTAAACAGAGTAGAATTCCAGCATCTCTTGAACGCTTCTTCACCCCCTCCAGCTGGCCCTGGAGGATTTCGCGGGGAGATCCTCTTCCGTTCCCCCCAGACCCTCGCCAATTCTCTCCACTCTACCCCCCTGTCCCGCCTTCGGCCTTTAGCTGCCTTCTGTCCCACCTCCAAAGTTTCCCACCATCTTCACGACGGGGGTAAGCGCTGCCGGGCGCCATTGCATTTCAACAAAATGGTCAATGGCAGACCGCTTACACGCCGCTTCAAGCCTCCGCCTTCAACGGAGCGAACTCGCCGCAGCCATTCTTCTGCCTTTCAAACTTTCCCCCAACCCTTCTTCAACTTTTTTGGTCGGCTCCCTTTCAATACGTGGCGCACGTGATCGCCCACCTACCCGGAGCTTACGTGGCCCCCCGAATCGACCCAAACCTCATGAGTCTCTTTTCCTGACACATGAACCTACTAGCATCCAGAACCTCTCAATACTTCAGAGGCCATATGCGCAGCCACACGCCGCCCTCAGGCCCCCTCAGCGAGGGGAACCAGCGCGCAGACAACGCTACCCATTATCTCCACTCTCTTCTCCGACCCCTTCCAGTCACACTATTTCTTCCACCAGGGGGCAAAAGCACTCGCCCGATCCTGTAGCATCCCCCTCAACCAGGCACAATCTATCGTTAAATCTTGTGCTTCAATGCTTCACGCCTTTGCCTCCTCACAGACCCCGGGGTAAGCCCGAGGGGGGCCCTGGAAAATGACTTGCGGCAGATGGACGTACCCCTGGTCCCGGCTCTAGCCCCCTGGAAGCACCTACATGTAACCAGATACCTACTCGGGATACGTCTGGGCCACCCCACTCGGTGGCTTAAACAACCAATCACGCCATCCAGCACCTTCTTTTGCATGTATAATCATTATGCGGCCGCCTCCTCCGCCTAAAAACGGACAACGCGACCTCGCGATATTCTTCCTCAAGAGCCATGCTCCAGTTCTTGCACCAACTGGGGAATCGCGGTTAACACAACGTGAATTCCCTACAACAGCACCGGGCAAGCGATCGTTGAGAGAGCAAATCGTTAACTTCAAAGAAATTCTAGCCAAACAAACTCCAGCAAGGGGGGTAGCCCCCCCTCATTTAGCTCACATACAACAGACAGTATCAAAAGTACTCTTTCACCATCAATCATTTAAATCTGCTCGCCCTACCATCAGGGCAACAGATCACCCCCGTAGAAAGACATTTCAGGCAGTCAGACCCTCTCCCCCACGCCTGCCTACTACCTCAGCTCCTAGATCGAGCCTGGCGGGGACCGGCCCCCCTCATAACCTGGGGAAGGGGGTATGCTTCAGTCCTTTCTCCCTACAGGTCCTCTATGGATTCCAGCCCGACATGTCCGACCAGCTCGAGGAACTATGCCAAACCCGTTGTGGCTACACCACGAAGATGGAACAGGTCCCCCCGGAGTACCCCGCCCTATAGCTTCAGTAGACTTACAATCAGCATCGGAATCCACCCGAAGATCCAGAGGATCGCGCAGAGGCGCCTGGTGAGCTACGATCAGCCTAACCTCAAGACTCCCGCAGCAGTCAGTCTTCTAGACACCCAAGAATCCTTAAAGTTGCAGCCTCTGGCGGCTATCGCTGCGGATTTTACAGCCATCAGCAACTACTCACACAATTACCCCCCACCGGTGACAATCCGTCACCCCCTGCAGGATCTTTCATCTACAACCGCCATCCTCTTTTCCCTCCCCACCGCCCCCCGGCTGGAATTTGAACTTACAGCCGGGAACATCCCTGATAGGTGCCACCCTTGGAACTCTCCGCTGCCAGCCGCTTGAATATTGTCGGAACACGCCTTCTTCTCACAACCTTGCTCGCGGGAGAATCACTGAACCTTCCTGCAATGCTAAAGACTATGAGCAGCTCTTTCTACCATCTTAAGAAATCTATGGACTCTAACGCCATCACTCTGTAGTTTTGGTAGTCAAACAGCAAGAGCCATGCATTGGACAATTACTATTTCACCGGGTTGCCTTCTCCTTCCTGTGACATCATCTCAGCCTATGTATCATTTAGCCATGTTTTATTGTTTAAATTTATTGCATGCCCTAATTCTTGAAGTTATGTTATTTTGTTATTGCTGCATTTCATTGTCTGTCTGCCGTGGGACTCTCTGCTACCCTAGGTTTCCAATTCTTCAGGAGCTCGGACGCCGCCAGCTGGCCGCTTCCTTCTGTTTTCGGACTCTCCTGTCGGAGCTTCTATCGTGTCAGCCTCTCTGGAAGCGGAGTTCGTCTCCCTCGCAACTTCCCTAGTGGGAGTCCCTCGACTCGCTTCTACAATGCTAAGACTATTGGTCAAGCTGGCCTGTGCTCCTTGGCGGGTCCATCAATCCTACCTCCACCGCTTCGGATGCCCTGGCCTCCTCGGTGAAAGCAGCAAGGAACTGGCCGTTTAGCGATTCTAGACAATCGTACGCTATTGATTACTTGTTGTTACTACATCACCAAGGTTGTGAGAATGTACATAATATGTGCTGGTTTTTAATCTTTCTGATAATTCCCACTTCATTCATATGAAAGAAGGTGAGCTGCCAGCAGTGGTATCTAATCTGAACTCTGATGTTTTGCCCCATTGGTGGTCAGCCCTCTGGAGCTGGCTGCCGGGAGGATGGTTGAGTGCTATTGTACAGCTCTGCATTGGTTTAATTCGTGTGCCTCAAGTATCGGATCTTGTTTCGCTCTCAATGTGTGTCTAATATTGCCTGTAACGTGTGTAAGAAGCCCCTCGAATTTCCCTTACCCCTGCTAAACTTCAAGTTCTAATGTTACATCAAGCAGCTCGGTCAGCTTGACCAGACGGCGGAGGAGACAAGCCGCCCCTTTAAATCGGCCCCTTAGCATTTCTCGTCCCCCCTTTCTAAAATGTAAAAAAGCGAGGAGATGTAGTAATGCACTGCTGACTCCAGCAGCACCGTAGTAGAACGTTGGGACGCCTAACCAGGACCTACGGCCTTCTGGTCGCATCACACCCCCACTCCTCATCCCCCCCTATGAGTCACGGGTCATGAACTAGAGCCTGGCTCAATCACCGGGCTTAGGGACAATGGTCTTGGCCCCAGGTGAGGATTAGGCTCAGACGCCACGCTCTTCTCCTTATACGTAGCTGTGTGAGATCATGCATCACATGATGATCTCCCGACCTCCCGCCTCCCGCTCTCCCGGAACTCCCCCCGGTCCTCCCTCCTACACGCCCCCGACAGAACAACAATAAAAGGTGCCAGGAACCAGCACGCTGGAGACTTCCGCTAGGAACACGGACTCCTCCGGGCTCCCCGCCAGCCGCTGGCTTATCCTCAGATGTTATCTCCGGCTGCCTCGTCTGCTCTCTTAATGCTTCGACCACGTGGGTCGACTAAAATTCAGCTCAAACAATACAGATCATTCCATTCCTTTCAGGCCCATGATTCTATGACAGTGGGAGGCTAAAGAAGCCCCTCTCCCAGTGCTTTAAGACATTTCATTCTGCTGTGTATCTCTCGTAGCTACAAGCTGCTCCCAGTAGTTGACAGCAGGCTGCCTCCAATTGTTCTAGCATTTAGCAGAGGACAAGCTGGGATTCTGGTTCAGGTGGTAACTATTTTACATTGTTCTTTTGTTAAACTCTGTCCTGTAAGAATTGTCTGTATTTGTGGGGTGGGGAAAGCAAGTCAGTGTATTGGCAAAACAACCACAGCTAACTGCCCCATTGGGGTTTGGACTGTGTCCCCGGGCTAGTTGCTTGTGAATGGTGTTCTGATAAGGAATCTCAAGCCTCATTGACACTTATCTGCCTTGGAGGAAACAGCTGTTTGTGGCAGGCGCTGCCAAGATTTTTTCCCACAGAAAGGGAGAGGTGCATGTGATATAATATATACACTGACTTTTGCTAGATATAAACATGAAATGGGGTTTGGAAAATGTTATTCCTAGTAGAAAATAAACTCTTCCTTTCATATAGAAGCGCTTCTAAATCTTAAAAGTCCTGAATGAAAAACCAAGAGACTAACCCAAAGTTGTTCTGGATTGCTTCAAAATTCAGATTCAGAGCTAGAAAAGTAGAGTCGCTATGTGTATCCCCTCTGTGTAGCTGTAACTTTGATGCTTGGGTCTTGTGTTGTCTGCAGCTGCTCTGTGCAGGTGCAGCTAAACTCTGCTGCATGGCTGTGGACATTCCTCAGGAATGCATGTATTGCCTTGTCCTTCCTAACTGAGTCTAGGATATAGCAGGCAATATAGCATTGTGCACAGAGCACATGAGGGAAGGATTCAAGCTTTGTTGCATGTACAAAAAGGGAAATTTTATGTTGAACATATTTTAAAAGTCAATATAAAAAATAGTAAGTAGTGTGATTTCTGTGCACTCCAAGAGGATCATTAGTAGCCTTTATTATCTATCTTACAGAAAGGCACCTGATTCACCAACCCCTTTTCAGGCTCAATGGTTTCTTCTATCCCAGATGGTCCTGCATTAATTTCAGTTTAAATAAACTCCTTCACTGTAGCAAACTAAATGTCTTCTAAAGAACTGAACTGGTTTGCAAAACTCTTCTCCATTTGCCTCCTTCTGTCTTCTGTTCCCTTGTCTAGGATTGCTGACTCCAAATTTGGAAAAACTTGGGAATTTGAGGGTGAATTCTGGGAGGGACCTCAATTGGGTATAATGTCATAGGTCTTTTATGCATGCACTAATTACTCCATGGCTGTTTCTTTCACATTGGGGTTTTCCTGCATTTTTTTTGGTTTGTTTCACAAGGATTCTTCTGCTAAATGTCCCTAGCTGAGTCGAACCGCCATTTTGCCTACCCACCACGTCCTTGTTCTTTCCATACTAACTCCATTTAAAGAGGTGGCCTGCTGCCTTTTTTTTTTGCCTTTTTAGGTCTAGCATTATTTAGCTAGAGTCTAGACCATTTCAATTTCATGTCAGTTTAAAGGATCTATTGCTCCAACAATAGACTTTCAGCATTCTTTTTTTTAAAAGAAAGTTTGGTTGATTGTTTTGAAATAGTGGCCCAGGGAGCAGGAGAAACTGCTCTGAGTGGGTGTGGGGAAAGTGGAGAGAAGCAAGAAAACCCAAAGTAAGCTTAATGCACAGCTATCTCCTGTTAAAGTTGCACTTTAACAACTTTAGGAAACCTTGAGGATTCTCTGATTTGAGAGTGATGTGAGTTCTGAAGAAGGGAAAACATGTGTGTTATGAGAATTAAACCCAAAGGGAGCATATCCTCAATGCGAAGGAGACCACAGGTGCATAAAGGGCCAAACAGTTTACCTTCCAAGGCAGCCTTTTTCTACAGGAGAAGTGGAACACATGTTTTAAATCAGTAATAAATAAAGAAACAAACAAACAAATAAATAAATAAATGATATATGTAGTTTAAAGATTATTTGTAATTCTGAGAGCTCTCCAGGCCCCACCTGGAAGTTGGTAACCTTACCATGGTCTCTTGGTTCTAATCTCTTCTGAGTTTCCAGATGTCTACATTGTGTTGCCTATGTTTTCAGGACCTGACAAAGAACATTTCCTTCCTTCTAAGTCCTTTGAAGTCAATGAGTACAATTCAGTTTAGAGGTGCATGGATAGTTCTGTGCTTGATGCATTATGTCAGTACCTGCATGTACTTTCTATATCATATTTGGTCATGATTCCAGGTGCTGGTTTTGTCCTAAATGATTTGGGACCATCCCTGCTGACCATTCCTATCACGATTTCTCTGCTCCCTCTCCATAAGGACCTGTTTAGTGGAAAAGTGGTCTTGGTGGTTGCTCCTTAACATTCCCCCTCTCGATTCTCACCAAATATCAAGCCTCAATATCTTGTGATCAAAACTGCAAAACCTTGTTGTTTTGTACTAGAATGGAGATATCGCTGGTTAAAAAAGATTGCTTTTATCATGTTTTTGAATTTTAACTGTTTTATAATATTTTGATGGTTTGTTTTTCTTATTAAATTTGACTCTTTGTAACTAGGCTAAAAGTTAAGAAATGAATATGCGACCTCCCCTACTCCTCTGCTATCTGTTCTTCCTTTTGAATCCAAGAGGATTGATTGCCCTTGGTGGGTTCATTCTTCTTGGGACCTTAGTGCTCTTTGGCATGCGGCTCTGTTATTGCAAATGAACCATTTCCCCTACTCTGGGACTGATGAGAATCCTAGTCCTGAAAAGCCATTAAGTGTATTGGGCCACATAATTAAACATGTGAAGAGCTGCAGTAATATTTCTATTAATCTCACTTCTGTCTGAGAAAATGGCCTATGGTTAAAGTCATAAACCCTTACAGCTTTAAAAATCTGAATAAGGATGTAGAAGGAGAGGTCTCCCCATTCCGTTTATCTTTTTGGGCTACGTTACATCCTGCATTGTCTTTCTAACATTGGTCATAGAAAGACATCTGTAGTATTTATGAATCTTCTCAAGGGCAAAAAAGTGAGTAACAAAATCCAGGGGATGGAATGCTGAGATAATAATGCAGGAGATGTTGAGTTAGCAATTCCATGCCCAGACTGTGGTTTCCCAGACTATGTGGGGCCCTTGCTCTGGCAGTCCCACATTTGTCATGCCAGCAGCAGACTCTGATCAGCCTATGGCCATGTTGTTAGATGAAAAAGAGACTGTTTAAGCAGAGCCAGGTTTCTGTCTTTTCCCAAAGTACCCTGGAGACACAATAATGTGGCTGGGAAAGGGGCAGTATGAGGTCTTGTCAAAAGCCAAGTAGATATTTTGCAGAAGGGATGTGTCAACAGCACCCCAGTGAGCTGGAAAGCAGTGGCTCTTTGCTTAGTGGTACGGGTCTGTAATTCCTGACAGCAGCAGTCCTGTCTGTAAAGGAGCTCTGGGCACAGAGCCCAGGCTGACCTCACATTGGCAGATTAGGTGATGAAGAAAGAGGCCATTATTTTAACTACAATGAACAGGGTAGAAAACAATGCTGAAAACACAAGGTTCTCTTTGGAAGGGCTCAGTCCTTGCTTCTGCTGAAGCAATAGTTTCGCTCACCTGTAGACCATTTCTTAATTCATCCTAAGAACATAAGTGGAACCTGCTTGATCAGACCAGTGTACTGTTTTACACAGTGACCACTAGTTGCCCTGGAGTGCAAAACTCCCCTCTGGGGTTGCCTTCCGTTCAACATACTCTTGGGGCAATGATTTAGTGATCAACAGAAAACTGCTGATGGTTGGTGCTCAACAGACTCTTCCATCTTTTTGCTACATTTTATTACACCTATTGCAGTGAGCTATGAAATTATAGGGACCATGAAGTAGTAGTAGCTCCTGTTGCCAGATGAGGTGTGACTATATTATGAAGTCTTGGCCTAAATGATATAATCTGAATTTCCACGGAAGGAATCATCTTGTCTCAGTGGGCTGGCCTTGGAAGGGTATAGGGTTTCAAGTGAATCATGGATATTAGACACAGTTAACTTGATGAATGCATTACAGAGACACTTGGTGGAGTCTCACTACCTCAGAAACTGAAGAAACTTGCAGTAACTTCATTGTGACCTGACATCTTCATCACTGAGGTCTCAATCAGAAATGTGGAAGGAGCTCTTAAGAAGTGATCATTATGAATGATGTCACCTTCAATGAAGTTTCTGTTAATAAATGGATCATTTCACAACAGATCTGTGATGGGGGAAGCATTTAGCTTTCCACATTGTACAAAATCTTTCATGATTTTTCCAAAGAGAATGGATTTCATGGAATCGTCCCACTCTCGGAGAGGATCAGGTGAAATCTCAAAATCTCATTCATGTAGTTTGACCCTCATCCATCCTTTTTACTATTTCCATCCTTAATCCTTTTCTCTAGTGACAGTACTTGAGCGGGAGGAAAGTCTTGCCAGATTAACACAAATAGAAAAGCTCCTTTTTGAAAGAGGAATTTGCTAGGGGAAGTTTTCTTAAACAACACAAGCCTGTGCCAATGCAATTCTGAGACAGGAAAATATTATTTCTGTTCAATAATAGAAAAATAAATGGCTTCTTCTGAAGTAGAGCCATGTGAGGCTTATGTTTCCTATAAACTTTTTCAGAAATAGACAGGCAATTACATGATTGGGAGCAGATCTAAGTGATTCAAGAGCCTTCCCAAAATGATGAGTATGGATTGTGTATATTTGTTGCTCATGCAGTTCAGATAGTTGGCTTTAATGTGGTAGGGTTATCCCATTTTCTGAGCACTCAAACCACACATTTGTTGCTATTTTGGAAAGTACTTTTTCCCTCTCTGCCAGTCATTGCAAATGCATTGTATTTGAAGGATCGTCTCCTTCCACATGTTCTTGTGCGCCAACCACAGTTGTCAGGCAGCCATCTGGTTGCAATCCCACCATGCAGGGTGACTGGCCCGTCTGACATCATCCAGAGCTCAGGCCTTTTCCATCATGGCTCTGGCTCTGTGGAATGGGCTTCCTGAGAGGGGATTCTTCTTTGGAGACCTCAGGAGTTGCTGCAAGACCTGCCTGTTTGCCAAGGCTTTTGAGGGGGTTTGACTAGCAGGCATCTTTTAAGGGGGGAGATGGGGAAAGATTTGGGGTTCGCTATTTTATTTTTGCTTTTGACTGAGAATATTTGTAAATATTATTGTAAGTTGGCTTGAGCAACAAGGAAAGGCTGGATATGAGTGTTAATAAAATAAATACATTGTATGTGGAGGATGTAAAAGTTAAAGACATTTGTTTGGCAGTCTCTATGACCTACATGGTGACTGGTATCACAATTTTTTCACACATATCTTGTCTGTCTGCTATTTATTGTATTTTTGAGGATTTAAAAATATTTTCTGGAGGTGTTCCAATTTGTACAGTTCAAACACACAAGACATGACATGGCAGTCTTTCTCAGTTTAAAAGGCTGGGTGTGGTTAGTGCTGGGGTGGAAATTGCTGTATATAAATTATTATTATTTACTTCCTTTGTATTCTGTTTTTCTATCTACCGAAGTCCCAAAATAGACATTATTCTCTTCTTCCATTTTATCCTCACAACAACCCTGTGAGGTAGGTTAAATTGAGCTTTTGTGACTGGCACAAGGTCACCTATAAAACTTCCATGACAGAGTGGAGATATGAACCAGCATCTCCCAGATCCTAGTCTGATTCTGTATTCGCTGTGCCACATTGGCTTTCATTGTGCGTGATTGTGTATGCATGAGAACCCTGGTGGACGGCAGGATAAAAACTTAACCAATTAAATAAATGCTCATTCAATATCTAGCTTCCAGTTATTATTATTTACAAAATTTATACCCTGCCTTTCTGCCTTCATAAGAACCACCAAGGTGGCTGACAAATTAAAACAAATTAAAAGCATAAAATTGCTAAACATAAAAAGCATAAAAATCCTAAAAAGCATTAAAGCCATCAAAAACACATCATGTAAACTGGCCACTGTGATCCATGCCACGGTCACCTCTAGATTAGACTACTGTAACTCGCTCTACGCGGGCTTACCTTTGGCCATGATCCGGAAACTGAAACTCGTACAGAATGCGGCAGCCAGACTCCTTTCCGGAGCAACAGCAAGGGACCGGATTACTCCGGTCCTATACCAACTGCACTGGCTGCCGATCGAGTACCGGGTCATGTTTAAAGTTTTGGTTTTGACCTTTAAAGCCATTCGCGGCCTTGGCCCTGCTTATCTAAGAGACCGTCTCTCCCTATATTCAGCTTCTAGGCCCTCTCCTCGGCTCACTCGAGGCGGACCTACTGGTGATCCTCCTTGGCCCCAAGCTTAAGGATCCGGCTGGTTCTTTCTACAAGGGCCAGGTGGGCTTTTACGGCTCTGGGCCCAATTCCTTACCTCCAGTGGAACAGGCTTCCAGGTGAGATCAGGCCCCCGCGTGGATTTTAAGCAAAGCCTCTGCAGGGCCTGCTAAAACGGACCTGTTCACAGGCGTTTGGCCAGCCGGGATGATATCAACTGCAACAAAAGCAAACATCTGGCCTCCCGTGGGTTCATAAAAGGGGGAATAGAATAGCTGAAGCCATCTTTAGTCTAATATTTTATGTATTTTAATTAATTTATATATATGATGTTTTAACTTTTTATTTTGTTGGAAACCGCCCTGAGCCTTCAGGGAGGGCGGTATACAAATACAATAAATAAATAAACAAACAAACAAACAATTAAAACCAGTGCTAAAATACACATACAAAAACATAAAAACAACTAAAATAAAGAACAGGAAGGAAAATCACTGAAGGAATGCCGAACTCAATAACAGTCTTCACCTGCTGGCGAAAGATTGCAACAGAAGGGGGCAGATGAGTTCTGATACAACAACTGAGAGGGCCCTCTCCTAGGCTGCAACCCTAATCTTAGAAAGCAAGGGCACCTGAAGCAGAGCTTCCATAGATGACTGTAGTAGTTGGGTAGGTTAATAAGGGAGTAGGTGGTCCTTCCTCCTGAAACAAGTTGCCAGACACCTTTGGGAGCAAGGAATTCCCTACCCCTACCTCCCAGCAGCAGATGGAGGAAAAATAATGGCTGTTATGCTGACAGTGTGGCATCACTTCTGAAAAACCACAGAAGTGGCATCAGTCCTCTCTAGGAATTACCAAAGACTATGGCAAAACCATAACCTTCCTAGTGACTCCTAAATGTGTGGTGTCACTTCTAGTTTTTTCCTGAAGGTGATGCCAGGCTATTGTAATTAGCTCCCTCACCCCCACCTCCCCCTCCCCCACTCCTGCTCCTCCCCTGCTGGTTATCCTGTGATATATGAACTACAAATAAAATCATGAATGAATCAATGGGGTAAATCCTACCTGCTTATCCTACCACTCTATTGAACAAATTATGTTTGTGTGTGTGTGTGTGGGGGGGGGGGGAATACCTTCAAGTCGCAGCTGACTTATGTCAACCCTAGCAAGGGGCATTCTAGGCAATTGAGAAACAGGTGGTTTGCCATTACATTGAAGGAAGAACCACTTATTTGCATGAAGTTCCCTTAGGCAGGAGAAAGGCTGCTTGAAGGGTGGTTTGTATTCACCTCAATAGGAATGATACTTAAGGGGTAAAATAAGGCTGGAGGATGTGATGGAATAGAATTTATTATTGTTAAAATTAAGTAAAGAAGAGGATGATGGAGCTTGGGACAATGAAGCAGAAGTGGATGTTAGCAATCAGACTCCTCTTATTTATGTACAGTATTTTGCTAGATTTCCTTCTAAAATATCTACCTGATAAATCCAAAAAATAATCTGTCAAACTAATTTTGAGGTGATTGGAGGAGAAACAACCTTAGTATGGGGGAGAGTGCTGTGTTTTCTGTCAGGAAACAGGCAACAGTTTGCTATAACAGAGTCTGAATGTTATCTTTTTGTACTTCTGGCATCACTCTCAGCTGGTGTGATCACATTTAAAAAGCTTCTGGCAGTTTAAATTTCAATTAAGTGCAGTGATGTTGTCTTTGTTGTGGTTCGTGAAAAAGCTGGAAATTCAGATGCTCACAAACATGCTCACATTCTAAACTTTCTTTTTTGAGGTTAACATTCTTTTTCTCATTTTATGCCCTTCATTTGTGCATGTTTATGTTCTGTGGGAGTGCATGAGAATGAGGATGGAGGGCAGGGGTCTGCCTCTTACGAAACAGCTGTAAGACCCCGGTGCTGGTGCTCTGCCATTCAATAATAATCCTTCATGAGGTGATGTGTAAGGGAGGAGACTAAATGCCATACACCCAGCAGGAGGAATGGGGCCAGGCCAGACGGGTAGCAGCTGTCAGGATACGGTTCATGCTGGGAATCTCTGGGATCAGCCCCTTACAAGTCAGGAGGGTCTACAACAGTCTGGAATCTATTCCTGGCAGTGGGAATTGCAGTTGTCAGAGGTAAAGTTAGGTTGTACAATGGAGGAGTGGTTATGCTTTTATTTAAAGCAGTACCCCAGAAATAGAGCTGAACTGAACATAGTATGGTTTCTGCATGAAGGTTTCTCAATCAGCATGATTGAGTGTCATGTGTTTGCCATAGCATGCCATTTAGTTTTGTATCATTTGTATTGCACTAGTTTCTTTTATAGCTTTAAACAAAAAAAATTTGAGTGTATTGTAGTCTCTTTGTAAACTGATAAGTATGAATATTGTTTGTGCAAAGGGCTATGAATAGTGTTTACTATACATAGAATAATATTTCATTTACCCTAACATGTATATCCTGTATTGTATATGCTTTTTAATCTGTTTTTATTATTGTTGTACTGCTGTCTATGCCAATAAAAGCTTGCTTAAAAAAAGCAATATTTCATTTATAATTAAATTGTTGTTCATATAGCAGGTTTTGAGTGTTTTAAGCACGTCAAACAATATACCGGCAATAGTAATCCTTAGCAAAACCATCAATAGTGGATCAATATTTTTGAACTCTGCATTCTAGATGTGAGGCTGAGAAGTATTGGGTTGTTTAAGGACACTGCATTCTATTATTTATTTAAATGTTTTACCCCCATTTTTCTCCTGTACTGAAGAAAAGTGGCTCAAGGTGGGTTCAAATGAAATCCATATAAAAATACAACAGATAGATTTGATTCCAGGAGCGCCATAGAGACCAATAAGATTTTTGATGTATGGACTTTGGAGAGTCAAAGCTGTCGTACACAGACATCTAAAATTAATTTAAATGAAAATATACAACCCTATAGGCCTCTAGGGAACAACCTTAGGTCAGGTAATGAGTGACAACAACATCTCAGTTCCACTGGCATAGCTCACCCAGTGTCACACACCAAGGCTTTTGGGTCATGACCCTGACTAAGGCCAAGTTTCCAGTTCTTGCATAAAAGGGGAAGTGCAAATGCTCAGCCTAGGTCCATCAGTCTGTCTTCCAGCTTGGCCGTGGGACAGAAACACTGCTTGTCGCTCTTACAGATGATCTCCATAGACAACTGGATTGAGTCAAGTCTGCACTGCTGTTATTTACTCAATGTCTTTGTCCTCTAAATTTTGTTTCTGGGTATCAGCAGATCCTCAGAAATAGCACATTGAGAAGATAGATGAGAATTATAAAGGGAAATGTTGGAAGGGAAAAGAGGTGTATGGCACCATTCAAGACAAAAAAGGGAAAAGAAATGCATTCTGAAATTCATAAAATCTTAAAATTAAATTTGCTATGGAAACTATGGTGTATGCTGTTGGGCATCTTGCCCCCAAATGTTCTAAAAATCTTGGAAGAACTAGTTGGATTAAATGATAACAGTAGTCATAGTTGTATTTGCTACAAAATGGAAAGCAGAAGATTTTCCATGGCAGGAAGATTGAGAAAGTAAATTAGTTAAATACGTAGTAATGACGAAACTAACAAACTTTGTGAATAATAGATCACCCAAAGAATTTCAAGACAAATGAAAAGCATATCAAGAAATGATATATATTAATTACTAACAGGTTTTTTATTATATTGTATCAAAAAGATGTTAAGGAAAAAATTCAAATATATAGTGGATAAATGATAGATAATAATATATGAACTTTTATTTTTCAATATCTGGGAATAATTTTTAGAAATTCATTTTTTAGATTCATGATAATAATTATTATCACTTCAAGAATAAATTTTATCACCATTTATTCTCTAATGTTATTTAACATTATTACTGGTATTATCAAGTATTGTATAGTACATTATGTGAATATTTTCTCTTATGTTTTTTTCTTTATAAAAATGGACTATGTCTTTTCTATTTTATATCTTTCTTTTTTTAAATTGAGAAAAGGAATAACAATGTTTGGGGTAGCAGTTGCAATTGGATAAAGAATAATTGGAAATTGCAACCCCCATTAAGTCTTTGGAATGTGATCAGATTGTGGAGTCAGGTTGCCCACTATGATCACTCCAGACTCGAGGCTGCTGCTGCTTCTGGAGCAGTAAATATAATTGGTAGTGGTGGTGGTGGTAGGGAACAGAAGCATATTATGACATTGCTTCTAGTCGTATACTTGGAAGTGACTTCACAGCATCACATGATGCTTTAGCAATTTCCTAAATCTCTATAGAGCATCATAGAGATTTGGGAAATTCTTACAGTGTCACTCAATGCCATGACATCACTTCCAGGTATGCATCTAGAAGTGATGTCACGGCATAACATTACACTAGTTCTGGAGGCTGTAGTATCCCCCACCTCACCTCGAAACTTCTGGAGTCTACCAGCCAAGTGTGTGCTGCTGTAGTGGAACACCTCTTGCTGGCAGCCCACCCCCCGACTCCCTGCTGTCATTTGGTAGGGAAGTGTGTGTGTAGGGTGGTGGTGGTGGTGGTGGTGGGAAAATTGGCAACTCTGTGGTGTGATTTCTGGGACAAACCCAGAAGTGGCATCATCATGTTGGCATGTTGCTCTAGAATTCACCAGAATCTCTATGTTAACTGTAGAGTCTTCGGTGGATCCTAGAATATTGTGTTGATGCAGTGTCATCACTTCCTAGTTGTCCTGTGTCTTTATTACAGCTACCAATCAGATTCTGGCATTACTCTATGCAGATGATGCTATTATTTTATCCAGGTAAATAACTGCAAAAAAATAGATCTAAAATTATGGTTTTCAAGAGATCCCTCTCAGTTTTAAGCAGTTGTCTTGGAAGTCTTTCAAGCAAGTATCACAGTATTTCATTCTAATAATTCATTATGAAGTTTCCCTCTTGTGGAGTGCTCATAAAGAGCCTCTTCATGGGCTTTCCCCAGAAGTGATGTTATGCCATTGCCTATGCTGCTGATTTTTTTCTTACACTCACTGCTGAAATGTCAACAGGCAACAGTCTGCTGAGGGTGGGAGATCTCTTTCCTTCTGTAGGCATTTGGTCTTTGTAGTTTAGAGATCAGTTGTGATTCAGGCCCCATCTAGAGGTCAGCAACCCTACAATAAGCTGGGAGAGCCCTTACATTATTTTATTTGTTTTTATGTTATATTTGTCTTTATACCCCACCCTCCCCAACAGGGCTCAGGGCGGCAAACATCAATGTCAAAAGTTAAAACAGTAATAAAAACATAATTAAAACCATTAAAACATGAACATTAAAACAGCAATAGATGGCGTCAAAATCTAATACAGCTATTACTCCCCATGGGAGGCCAGTGATGGTACCTGTCAGGCCAGCTGGCTAGATGGGAAAGCCTGGCAGAAAAGCTCCGTCTTGCAGGCCCTGCACAACTCATTCAGGTCCCACAGGGCCCTAATCTCAACAGGGAGCTTATTCCACCAGGTGGGGGCCAGGGCTGAAACCCTGGCCCTTGTAGAAGCCAGCTGGACCTTCTTTGGGCCATGGATCCCCTCCGACGAATGGAGGGGCCTGATGGGGCAGTATGGGGAGAGCCTGTCCCATAGCTATGCAGTATCTATATATAAAAAGCAAACCGTGAGTTTGTTCCTGATGGTCTAGCACAGGAACTGCTGGGCCAATTTCTCTGAAAATTCCCAGCAACTGTAGTCAGCCAGGTGAGAATGTTTTTAGATGTTCACATACCTGAAATTTCACACCTGGCCCAGGTAAAACACCCTTTTCCTGGTGCTTCATGGTGAAGGACTGGCTGTGTGTAGCTGTCACCCTTAGAATGTTTGTCCCCTTAGAATGTTCGCTCAGATGGCCAGATATGAGCAGTGGAAATGGTACATAGGTAATAACTCGAGTGGAAGTGAAACCCATACACACGTTGCCGTGTAAGACATCAGGTGGGGTTCCCCCCTCACATGCAGGTACCTTTCACTCTCTATGCCTCACCCACTACTACCACGCAACACACATACTCTCATACACATTCAGCTCATCCTCACACTCCTCACTCTGCCCTCCCTTAACTACTTCTTCACCCATATTCCACACCCATATGGAACAAGCTTGAATGTAAAAGACAGCTGGAGGGAGGGAGGGAGAGGGAAGGGACAGAGGGAGAGGCATGCAAGGGAAGAGAAGTGAGGGAGGGGAGAGAGTGAGGGGTGGCATGCAAGGGAGGGGAGGGAGGGAGCCCAGCATCTGGAAATGTCCCACCCACCCTAGTGGGGAGAAGGGAGGGAGGGAGGGGGAAGGGTGGCATGCAAGGGAAGAGAGGGAGGGGCCAGCCAGCCTAGATTCCCTGAATACTGCAGTTACAGTTCAGACAACCAGGCACCAACGCTACTCAGGAGTAAGCTTGGAAAGCAACCGTGACATACTTTGAATGGCTGCGTCACGCCCCTGAGAGGGTTTACTCAGAAGCGACACCCATTGCTGCCAACCAAACTTACTCCCAGGTAAAGGATCATGACCAGCCAGCCTAGATGTGTGGGAGGGGTGCCTTTCCATTCCCCCCAAGGAATGCGGTCACACACACTCAGTGCGACACGCATTGTGTATCAGGCTGTAAGGCTTCCATGAGGTTAACATACTGCTGGCCTGTGCAATTGATTTGCTGCTACTGTTCCTTTCCCATTTCACCACAGCAACTTCGGGGATGAGGCGGCCTATAAATCCAACCAATAAATAAATAAATAAATAACCCACAGCAACGTGTGGCCGGGTACTGCTAGTTATAAATATAAATATAGTATGCTTAAATGCTGATTTAGTATATATATTTCTTGTATGACTCTATACTCAGCCTTTCTGACAATATATAGTTCAATTTATTTTATGTGATTTTTTGGGGGAAGCATACCTCTGGAATCAAAGACAAGCTTATTATGTTATCTAAAAGAAAATATAGCAACCTCTTATACACAGCTAGCTTTCAGCCTCCATAAAGCTGCAAAGATGGCAATAACTGCAAACTAGAGAAAAGTAGAAACCTATCAAGAAGCAATTGGTTTAATTATATCTGGCACATTGTGGTGTTAAAAGAACTGAGGTATTATTAAGGATCTCAAAAGAAATAATGTTCAAAGTACAGATAAGTTTGGCTGACGGATGTTATTTATTATGATTGGGAACAATCAGATAAAAGATAGTCTTGCCAATTAGCTTTATAACTGTTACAACTTGGTTTGCTTGCCTTTTTTTCTTGGCATAGAATTATTTTTACAACAATAAAATAGTATGTTAACAAAAACAACAACATGCATACCAGCTCAAGGCCTTGAGACTGAGGTGAAACCAAAATATATTTTAAAGAACATAAGACCACTTGAAAGGAACATCCTAGCAGTAAAATTTCTTTCAGTGCTATAAAGCTCTTATGAGAGGAAGATGAAGTGACCATGTAAGCTGAGGACAGATTGTTCTGCCCAGTGACCTTCCAGTGACGCCACATCTGGAATTAGAACAAGAGCTATCCATTTAAATTCACTGATGTCCATCCCCAGAGCCTGCTATATGTCCCTAACAAAATACCATAAAACTTTATTATAAAAATAAGGGCAGCATGCCCAAACTTTCCCCTTAGAGTAGAAGCACAAATCAGACGAGGAGTATTATATGAAGTATGAAGGTCAAATGTTGAATATGACTCCTAAGCAAAGACACAATAAGTAACGGAGGAGAGAGATGTCATTCCATCTTGGAAAGGTTGTTGGTGTATGATCAATACCCCTCTCCCCATTAGAATTGACAGCCTTTATTTTCAAAAACTCTGGTACTTAAGGCTCCTCTAAACAGCACAGACATGGTTAACATAGTAACCAACTAACCATTCCTTTGTTAGGCTAATTGCTGGTTGAATAGTTCAGGGTGATCAGCTGAATGGAACCTGATTATAAGAAATGGTTTCTTTATAAATGGGGATCATTCCCCATCATTGGGAGTGCAGTAACAATGGCAGCTTGTAATAAACAATTCCCTCAGTAGAAGGAAGAGCTGTTTGTAAATTATGCAGAATTTAGTTTTTAGATATAGGGAGCCAGCTTGGTATAATAGTTCAATCACAGCTACACTTTCCTGGGACTAAGCCCTATTGAGTAGGATTCTGAATGGACCTGCTCAAGATGACACAGTGTAAAACAGACTGCTCTCTGTGATACACCTCTGGAGATCCCAGCCACAGATGCGGGCGAAACATTAGGAACAAGATTCACCAGATCACGGCCACACAGCCCAGAAAACCCACCACAACCTGCTCAAGATTGCTTTTCAAATGTTGAACTAGATTCTGGGAGAACCAGATTCAAATCTCCACTTTGCCATTGTTACATCTATTGGGTAACAGTCTATGTTCTCAAAGATTCAGAGGCCAAATAAGGCAAGAGATCAAAGTATAAAAAATCACTAGTTTATTAGGATACCTTCTGCAGCAAAGGTCTCGCTTCCAGAGTAGAGGCAAAATGACAGCGAAAAGGTGCAGTTTATATAGGATTTTCACTATATTGGTTACATCATTGATTACATTTCAAAGCATTATTAAGCTTGTCAGATGTTGCATCAAGGTTGTTCCTTTCTCTCACCATGTGCAAATGCCATTATCAGTACAACGCCAAATGGTCAGGGTAGGAATAATGTATCATAGACTTCTGGCACAGACAGAACCGTCTAATATAAAGAATCAAAACTATTAATTAAATTGTAACACAAGTAATAGATACAATATATTGAGTACAGGGAGTATATAAGACATAGTCTAGTCTAATACATAAGCAACTAACTAATAAGCATAATACTGAGTGGTACAAAGATGCGTAAACTCATGCAAAACTAGGAAAACAAGGAAGCCTAAAATCTAATTCTGGGGTGACACCAGGGGCATAACGAGGCAAACTGGAGTCCTGGGCAAAACCTGAGTTGGATGCCTCCCCATGGGCAGTCCCACCACTTGTCTCTAAAGCTGCCTGCACCAAACAAACAAGTGCCTGTGAAAGTGGTTTTAGACATATCAGCACCAAAATTTCAGCATATCATCAGGAGACTGTCCTTATGCTACCCCCAAGTTTGGTGCAGTTTGGTTTAGGGGGGACAAAGTTATGCACCCTCAAAAGGGTAGCCCCTATCTCCTTAGCTTCCATTGGAAAGAATGGGGGATGGGGCCCCCCTTTTGAGGGTCCATAACTTTGACCCCCCCTGAACCAAACTGCACCAAACCAGGGGGGGTATCATCAAGGCAGTCTCCTGATGAGACCCTGAAAGCTTTGAGGCTGTGCCTTCAGAAATGTGCCCCCCCCAACCTGCAACCCCCCACTGACAGCAGTGCAGAAAACTCAATGCAGAACAAATATTCTTGGGCAAATTTCTGGGATGTTCCTGCAGGGGGCTCAATTTTTTTCATATCGGCACCAAAATTTCACCAAAACCCTACCCCCTGCATTCAAAAAATGGAAAAACACTAAAAAATACCCAAAAACAAACCCTGCATTTTAAAATTTCACAGAAGTTTCCAAGTAGCTGCCCACCTTGCCCAATGGACATTACGCCTCTGGGTGACAGTACACCATGAAGTTTATTGGGTGACTTTTGGGCTTGTCACACTCTTTCAGTTGAACCTACCTAGGGTTACTATTAAAGATAAACAATACCCTGTTCAAAATAAAGATGGTGGGAGATTTGTGAATTTATCAGCCATTTTCTTAACCATCTTGTTCTAGAATATTCTGCTTGGGTCTTTAAATCAAAGTTTTGGGGACAGAATTAGGAAAATCTTCAACCTGCGGAGCATTCTAGAGTGTAACCAGGAAATGGTGGTTTGAATTCACAGATCTCTTGCCATCTTTATCCTGAACAGGGTATAGAATGTAACGTACATCACCCTGAGCTACTTGTAGGAAGGGTGAGATAAAATGTTGTAAATTAATAAAATATAGATAGAGTTTAGGTGGAACAGGAGATGCTGTGAGTGGGGCTGCACATGTTGTACTCTGAAGATCTTCTGCTTGCTTTGCGAGTGCTGTTTGCCTCCATTTATGTTTCTATATAAAAAGTATAGTGCTATGGTGACTCCCCAGCACTCACTTGTTCATAACTTTATTGTACTATATTAATGCTGCTATCTGTGAATTGTTTTTAACTTAATTTATTTATTGTGTGTAATGTTCTTCCTGGCCTGTTGTGTGTAATGTTGTTTTGGGCTGTTGTACACTGCCCAGAGCCCTTAAGGGATGCGCAGTTTAAAATCTAATAAATAAATAAATAAATAAAAATAAAGTCAAACTAGATCTGATGCAGGAGTTCCATGATTAGGAGGACCTTGTGGGTTTTACTAATTAGCGTTTGTATAAACCAATAGTAGAATATATCCCACTATTGGTTTTTAGGCAAGCTGTGCCACATTTATTGCTGCTTTCCTTTCCTAATGTCAGCACTTTTGAATTTATTCATAACCTCTGAAGTGTGTTATCTCACCCTATCTCTGGGAATTATTTTCCCTGCTTCTCCTTCTCCTTCACAAGTCTCTTGTTTATTCTCCTCTCTCTGTGCTTGTTCTCAGTTCGGTTGACAGGATGCTTGTTGTGGTCCCCAGCTGGGTTATAAATGTTTTTGTGTGTCTGGTCTCTCACAGGATCAGGTGACTGTGGCCCTGACAGAGCCCAGCCAGTTTTTCTTGAGAAATAATTACACAGTCCAATGCAAATAAGCAAAGAGTCAACTGAAAATAAATGACACAGCTAAAGAAAACAAAACTGGGATTTGTGGGGTGGGGGTGGGCTCTTAAAACAAACTTCATTAATAGGAAGGGAACAGATATATGGATGGGAGGCTTTGAGAGGGAATTGAGCCCTGAGGGAGGAGGTGGACTGAAGAGCAGCCTAAGGAAAAAGATATTAGTCTGAAGCTAGTAATGCTGAGCTCCAGCTCTTTTGCAAATTTTATCTATCCTCATTGGAATCTGACTGTACTAGATTAGAGTGCAGTTATTTGACAGTAGACATTTTCACAATTTTCTTCATGGCTTAATTCTAACTTAGCCTTTCATTCTAGTAATGTTCTTGAAAGACTCGCATTTTTAGGTTACCTTCCATGAGGTAAACAGCAGCTGGGAGAGAGGGCAAGAAAAATTTGCACTTCCTTCCTCAATCCAAATCTGTCCACGCCCCCTCCCTGTTTAAAGGGCTTCTCAAATCTCTATAAATTTCCTGATGTGGCTCAGCATGGTCTGGGTCAAGATTTAAACTGCAGTTAAAACTGGACTGGACTGGCTAAGCCACCACGGAACAGCCCCACTCCACCCCAGTCCCGCCAAAGCCCAAAGGCTAATAACACTGGCTGGGTCAGTGTTCACTGTACCTCTTCTCCCAAACTCCATGTGGAGTTGGGGTGTGTGTGTGCAGTTGTGAGGTGGGGGCGGCTCGGCAACACGTCCTCCACGTGACCTGCCCAAGTGGGGCCTGGGGTTCCTGGCCCCCACTCTCATTATCTACTTCATGCAAGACAAGAGAGACTAGAGTGGCTAGGAGAATAGGCAGGGGCAAACTACATTTTCATGTTTGAACTTAAGGGCTTATTCCTGTCTAATATACACATGTACAAACCATCCTTGATAACACCATCCTCCCTTGGAGGTACAAGTAAGTTCTTAGAGTAATAACTAAGCAACATCATTGTTTGTAATTCATCCTGCCATATGCATCCTTCTCTGACAATTTTTCCCTGGTCTATTAAGTGAACAAAAAACACTTTCCCTTCTAAGATTTGTACTACTTGCTCTATTCCCTTTGGCTGTGCTTTCCACAAGGGGAGGAAGAGAGTGCTATCACTGGCTTATATTGATTTCAGGTGACTTTACCTTGAAGCAGGTAATGTGTAAATTGGCAAAGGCCTCGGGTAGCACTGATCTCTCATTATAATGTGTAGGATTTTTGGCATGTGACACAGCAGTACTTAATCCACAACAGGGTGGTTTTTGATACTGGCAAGTGTTTATGACACTTTTGCAGTGTGACAGTCAGGTTTGCAAAGAGCTGTGACCCATCTGCCTTTACTGTTTTAATAGCTTGCTTCCCTGTTCTATCCCAATTCGCAGTTGACAGCCATGAAGAGGAGCAAAGCAATACTTCTTACAAGGCTTGGCAGCAAAGCATGAAATATCTTTCCTTTTATTGGAATTAGGATGTGTAGTCTATCAAACCCATTCCAGATGTGTGGTGAAGAAGACTTGTTTGCTACAAGGAGGCTGCCCAGTGGGAGGGCAGGAGGGAAAGAGGCCCACATAGAGGCGTGACAGTGGAAAAATTCCAGTGGGTTGAGAAACATGGCAGAGCAAAATGACCCATCTTTGCTTTCTGCCCCAATTTGAGCAGCCTCATTCCACAAAGATACAATCCTTGCAGAAAAGAAGCCAAACTGAGAAATAGGAGCAGCTGTTGCAATTGGAGACTCTGGCGTGGTGTCCGTGGAGAAAAGTACTGTAGGGCTGTATCCGAGCTATTCCATAGAAAGATATTTCTTTGGCCCAGTTGAAAATTCCTCTGGGAGTTCTGCAGATGGTATTTCAGCTCCATAAATGATGGTTGCTTGGTGATGATCACACTACCTGCATACCTTCACATAATTAGGAGGATTACAGCCAGGGCAAAACGCCAAAGGTGTTTGTTTTATTGTTTACAGCTGCAGCAAGGCAGCGAAGGATCCGATGTCTGGCATGATTAGAAGAGTTCCGTTCTCCCCATGCAAAATAGGATTCTCCTGATGTATATCCTTCAGGCCCAGTAAAATTCAGCTGTAACTATCCCATAAAGATTAATGATAAATGGGCCATCTCAACTTCAGATGAGTGATGTAAAGGTGAAAGCTTTTGAACGGTGTGGCCACAATAGAATCCCAGTGTGCAGTCTTTGAAATTTTAATGGTTTGGGTATACAGGCAGCATGTGGGAATGAAGTAAAGTCAAGATTTCTTTAAGCCCTTAGAGACAAGCAAGAGTTCTCAATCACTGAATAGTTTTAATCATCATCTGTGCCAGGGTGATTAGCATGGTCCTGGCGGACCTGGGTTCAAATCAGCTGTGCTTCTTAGCTTCTTGATTATACATCCCTTCTAAAACACATTTCAAACCTCCTTAAATCATTGCATCTTTTCTCTTCTTTTTCATTCCTCCTATGGCAAACACTCAGAACTTTATTCCTGGTTTTCAGTAATGTGGTACAGGAGAGTCTTGTTTACAAACAAAAATATTTCATAGCATCAATGAATACAGAGTCTGTCATCCTTTAGATCTGCCTTAACCATGGGCTTCTTTGAGCTGCTTCTGTCCTGAAATTCCTTGAGCATAGTTGAAGACCAGTTAAGAAAGTGCACAATAAAGTTAATCCAAGATTAGAAAGTAATTTCTTATTTACAATGCTGCAACTGTTGCAGCAAACTTCTTCGGTAGCTGAACATACTATTTTCTACTGTCTCAAGTAGAAGTTAGCTGATTCCCAGATCTTCTGATTCCCAGATCTGTTCAGCTTTGCTCACTGGATGAAAGCAGCTGGTGAATAGGAGTCATCTCCTAAACTTTTTGCTGAGTCCCAGCCTTGCAGGGATCCATCAAGGAGATCAGAAGCCAAGTTCATCTGACACTCCCCTTCCCCACAACCATCTGGGAGTTGGCTCCTGTTCTTGTCATCCCAAAACATTTTACTATATCTTTACTTAGCTGAGAGTGGAAAGTCAGCTTCTGTTCTTCCCTCCTGCTTCCTGCAAGGCAGGGAGGCAGTAAGATATTTCCTGTTTGTGCCAAACAGGCATGACCAATCTGTTGATAAATTGGCTTCCTGATCAAGTGTTCGAGCATCCCTACTCCTATTATTTTACTTCTGCCACATATTGCATAGTAGTTGTATAACTCGTCTCCTTTCTCTACTTCTCTCAGCTCTGTCTTAATATTCGTGCTTAGTTCAGAAAACTTCCACTCCAAAGGGAAAAAAAAATACTGTGTTTTGGAGGTTAGGATGAGCTGGCAGAGGAAAGCACTTGTGAATTAACCAGAGTCCTTGTGTGTCTATGATAAATATGTCCTACAAAATGTGAACTGTTCTGTTGTTTCTGTGAATCAATGGATATGTATTGCTCCTTAAATTATCAGGCTGAATTTGAGTAGTGACTTTAGGGTTTCATATGTAGTTCTCTAAAGAGATGATTGGTAGCCATATTCTTACCACCTGTCTGAAAAAACATACCAAAGTATTTGGATTTGCTTCATGAAGTTATAGCTGGAAATAGTTGCAATCAACAAAAATACAGTGGGCTGATGCCTTCAGAACAGCTGGAATGCTGGTCCCCACATTTGTTGTGCACATTAACAGCTGGGGAATGTTTTAATGTTACTAGTGCCTGACTCCAACCTTAGGGATGAGAATTTGCTGCTGTTACAGGTGAGAAACTCCTGCACGTATCGTTGCAACAATGAACTGTACAATATCATTTAATGCTAACACAGACTTTGGGGTCTCAGATGGGGACAGTAGAGAGTTAGTACAGGGGTAGATATGGTGCTGTCTGATATTTCCTTTGTCCACTCCTGCTGATATCCCTTTGTTTCTCAGAATACTACTCTTAGGAGTTCTTTCCATTTCTTTTCTCTTTCTTCCTCTGTCCACTATGAAGGATGGATATGCTTTCTATAATCACACCCCCTCCTAGTTTAGACAGACTGCTAGAAGCCTTTACTCTGCCTTTCCTATCTAGTATGGAGCTCTCTGACAATGAAGAACTCCTGTTTTCTAAGGTCAAGTCTAAGAGTGAACTTATTCCTGAAACAGCTAGACTGTAGAATTCCACGGTGCAGACTCAGATCTGCTTTCACATGTATCAAATAGACAATCCCCTGGGGGATTTATATTCTCAAATCACATGCTTTATCACTGTTATTCAGTGGAACTAATGTGTTGCAGAAGTGACGCAAATCACCTCCACCTGGCAGGGGGTCATAGTTTATGTGAAGCCGTGAAACTTCCTTCTCCTTTGTTTCTTCTGCCTGGAAGCTGTCTTCTTCCCACTATGGATGTTTCTGCTCCAGTGCTTCTTAATCTTGAATCCTTTTTGCAAACTGCCCACTCAATATGCCAAATCATCCAATGCCCTCCCAAACAAAAAAACTAGGATATGAAGAGAGCCCTAAAAAGAAGGCAACTTTTAATATAGGTATGTTTATCCCCACTTGTGATGCTTGCCATTTCTGTAGTTCCCTACACCTGAGATATTTAATAGTAGTTTGAATAATAAACGATCAGTTCTGCCTCTTTGCAAAAAGAGTTGCAGCAGTACTTAATAAAGCAACATCAATAATTATTATTGTGTTTTTTATGTGTGAACTGTAGCCAGTGTTAGCTTTGTGAAGTCAAAGCTGTCTTTCTCCCCTTTAGGAGCCCAAAGAAGCTTACATCATTCTCTTGTCCTCCATTTTATCCTTCCATTAACAACCCCATGAAGTATGCTTGGTTAAAAGGATGTGACTGGCCCAGACTCACCAAACAAGCTTCCATGGCAGACTGATAATTTGAACCGGGGTCTCTTAGATCTTAGTCACACACTCTAATCGCAACTCCACACACTGTGTCTTGGACTTACACTATATAATTAGCCTTGAATCGGAATGAGAAAGATGGAATGTCAATAACAAAAGTAAAACAAAACAAATTGCAAATAGCATAAGGATATTCAGGAGCTAATCTGCACCAGGATGATCCAATTCCCTTCATTTTTGGCACTCCCAAGTTCCATCATCATCCTGAAACTGGTGGCCAATTTTGAGATTCCAAGCTTCATATTTAACGAGTCATGCTTGTCACAAAGAACCTTAGCATCCATTGCAAATAGCATGGAGGTGGGATAAAGTTGCCAACCTCCATGTGGCGGCTGGAGATCTCCTGGAATTACAATACCAGGCAACAGAGATAAATTTACCTGGAAAAAAAGGCTGCTTTGGAAGGTGGGCTCTATGACAGTATATGCCATTGAAGTCTTTCTCCTCTCCAGAACCTGCACTGTTGAGGCTCCACTCCCCAAATCTCCAAGTATTATCCAACTCAGAGCTGGCAACTTTAGGATAGGAATTTCTCAAGATAATATAAGACAAGAGACCTCAGTTCCCTTTATTTCTGTCACTGTAACTCTCATAAGCCTTCTGAAAGTCTCATCCAATTTTGAGGTGCCTCACTTTATTTTCTAACGACTTATGCTTGAAAAGGAGGGACACATCCTTTTCTTATTATAGATTCATACATTATACAGATCTCAGGTGTCATTCAATGAGACCTTTGTGCCTGATGGATATTAGCCAATTCCTCTATGTTTGGCACACCATCCCCAGCCACCTTCAAGCTCCCACACCCATTGAGATTGGGCTGCCCAACTTGTTTGTTGCATGCCACCATTTGAATGACTGGTAGTAAATGGCTGGTGTAAGCCTGACCTGCAAAAAGGGGTCTTCCGTGCCAAAACTCCTCAGGGGGCAGATTAAAGTTGGTTCTGCCCCTGTAAACACCCCCAGAATGCCCTTCCATGCTGATGCTGCCTTGACCAGTGAAGAAGTGCCAGCCCATGGCTGATCAGAAAACCATAACTAATTCAGGCTAATGTATGCTAATCAATACATACATACATACATACATACATACATACATACATACATACATACATACATACATACATACATACATTCTAACCACAGCAGAATCATCCAAATTATTACAAAATAGTGTGCTTTTGAGTTGGAATTCAAAAGCTTTTCATTTTGTGATATTTTAATTAGTTCTGAACTAAATTATTATAAAGGGAAGTTCTGGGTAATTTTTCGTAAAACAATCTGTCAGCCCCAGTGTACTATCTGTAATACAAATATTAAGAAATTCAATTTTAGCCCATATTTTAGTTACTATTTCCTGTGACCACAGCTGAGAAACAGTTGTGCTTGTGGTGAAGGTAAATTTAAGAGACCTGTTAGTGTCAGATCTCTCTTGACCAACTCTGCTCTCTTTTCCATTGGTTTTTGGGGAAACATAGCTCCTGCCTGTCTCCCTAAGAAGGAAGGAGAAAAAGGATTTTTCTAACATAAAGATCCTTCAAGAATTTCTGATTGTTAAACAACTTATTTTTGAAGTGGTCATCAGTTTTTGTGTAGGGATTATATTTCTGATTTGGGTTCAAAAAAATGAATACATTTTACAGTTCAGGTTCAGTTCTGGTACAATAAACAAAGCATCTCCAACTCCATTTTGAGGTTGGATTTCAAATCTGGTTGAACTTTCTCAATCCGCCACTTTGTTTTTCGTTTGTGGCTTCCATGTCACTCTTGGGATAGTAAAGACAATAAGAGGTTTCACTGCATAGTTAGTGTGTGTGCACTGTGGATTGGCCTCCGGTGTCTTTACTGAGAGGTTCTGCATGGCTCAAGCAATGGTAAATGTTTGATGCAGCACAAATGGTGTTGTGCTGAAGAAATATTTGCATGTAAAGTTCCCAGATAGATGCTTCAGCTTCTAATGCTAGAAGTGAGAATAACAGAAGCAATACGTTCCATTAATCCCTTATAGTGATATTGGCCCTGCCATTCTGTGCACCTGCAATCATTGCCCCACTTTGTCTGCAGTGACTGTGGATCAGGACTGGATTTTCTATACTATGTAGACATGTGTTGAGCATCTGAAACTTTCCTGATAGAGTTTAGAATGGGCATTAAAAATTCATTATAGTTCATTATATATATTTCTGCACAAGGCCCCATCAGTTTGGTGTTGCTGCACCTTGAGTGAATTGAGGGTAAAATCCTATCATATATTGAACCTAACAGAGCTGGCTTACACAGTAAATGATGCTCAAGGAGCTTGGTCAGATTTGCCCCCCCCCCCGTTATCACTGCACATCTATCAGTATCACTTAGTCCAACTTGGCGAAATTCCATGGATTTCCTGCATGGAATTGACTAGTGAGGCACTGATAGAAACTTAATGTAGGTACTAATAATATTACTGAATAAATCAAAGTGTACCTCACAGAAGGAAATAAACCCACATTCTGCCTGATAAAGTAGGAATCCTAATATTTGGCCCAATATGACTAGTAAAGATTATCATCCACGTTCTTGTGTTCTGTAGGTGTGGGGACAAAGATTGGATGTGTGTATGCAAAAGGAATATGGGAGAGGGAATGCACTTCAGATGGAGTTGATTATATGGCAGTGTTAGGACTGATCCCTTCTTATTCCCTTTCCCCAAATCCAGGAGGATATGCAGGGGTTGAGCATATATTGCCAAGTGCTTCAGGGCATCAGTTACTCAGACAGTGGATAAAGAGCTTAGCAGTCAATTTATGCTACAATCTTATTATGTGAGATTCTGGAAGCTGTTCCCTTAACTGAGAAGCAGCTTTATTTAAATTGCTGCTCACACTGATGGCCTAAGGGTACTAAACCACTTATTCTAGAAGATTTTTTTATTGGGAGACCTTCAGGCTTTTGAATTTTCCCTTTCCCTTGTTTTCTGAGGCACTTGCTTACCACACTGCATTTTCATTTCTGTTTATACTCTTAAGATGAAATCATCATTTGTTGATTGCATTGCTTGTAGAGATAACTGAAGAAAATGGATAAAGTGACACCATGGTCTTCTAATGCTTCGGTGCTCTGCTGAGGCTGAGTAGGATTCTGAGTGGACCTGATTAGGACTGTTGTCTCAATTACTTGCTGAAAGACCATCTCCTAAGTTGAATGCCCTTTCTCAAATCTTGTATTTTATTTTGTGTCACTTTTTTGACCAAATGCCCAGCTGTGGCCAGGGGTGGGGGTGGAGTTTGGGGTGCATATGTTTCTGGACATGATCTTGAACTATTGCATTTTCAGGAGCTCTTCTTGTTCTAGGGCTATATTCCCCTTGAGGGGGTTAGCATTGACATTTTCTTTGCCAAATAGCTTGATTTTGTGCATTTTCAGGGGTAAGGTTGACAGCACACATGTCTTCAGCAGTGCCGTCCATACACCATTTCTTTCGTCTTCCACCTGGGTGGTGGCCTCCAGAGTCTAAGTTTAGGGCTGTTTTTTTGCAACAGAAGTCTCCTCCTGTAAATTGCTTGAAATGCTAATATTAACAGTTTCAGGTACATGCATTTCCCTAAAACACATTGTCTACATTTTGGCATGTAGGTGTGAGGAATTCTTGCATATAGGAGCATTAGAAACAGTGTAGCAAAAACTTGTTTGGGTTATTCTTCAGTTAGGCAATTTCATCTCTACATGTCCTTTCCCCACAAAGCCCCAATGTTGCCCATTTCGCTTTCCTTATTGCACAGTTGCTCTTATGTCCTTTTACAATGCCTCACACGCAGAGTCTTCAAAAGCTACCCCAGCTCTCAGCAGCAGCTGATAATTCTCCGCCCCTGGCAGCTTCAGGAAAGAATGGAGATAATCCCTGTCACACTGATGGACTTCTAAATAAAGCATTTATCTTTACCCTTTTTATCAGCAATAAATAGCCCTCCTGTCTTCACTCCTAGATAATGACAGCTTCTTCAAGTCATTCAGATAGAGTGCTGAGTTCTGTTCTGAGCTGCAGAAATTGCTCGGTGACCTGAGTCTCCTGTCTGGCTGTAAAAAAAAACAAAACCTTGCAGGCTGGTGAGATTAATTCCCAATGGATTATAGTCCACCCAATCCAGTTCTGTACTTATTCCACAGCCAACTTGCTTTGTTATTATTCTGGGTAAGATGGAAAGTTCAGCTAATGTTCAGGTCTGTTTTCTGCTTCATCTAGGATTGCCCATAAGCCTGGGGAAAATATTCTGTACTTTTAATAGAAGCATGGTGTCTGCAAATGGGGAGATGAAGCTTTTCATGGCATGCTGGTAAATAACATCACCTGCTAAGTAACATTCCCACTAAGCTTCTCTCAAAGGGAGAAGATGCTTTTTCTCCAGGCTGTTGGCAACTAACATTGTCCAGTTTCTTTGACACTCCTCTCCCCACTTATTTAATCAAGAAAATAAACCATTTTGCACTAGAACAGCCTGACATAGATATATATCAGTAACCTCTGCCCTGTGTCCTGTTCCCTCTACTTGCCACTGAATTACAGTTTAATAACTTCATGGAGTTGATAAGATGGTTGTATGTATGTAGCTATGTTAAAAATATCCATATTTCTCAGCCACATTATAATACTTGCTCTTGCCCCAGTGCAGTGGCCGTATTCTTTATATATAAACGTACACCTGTTTTTTCTTCCATCATAGAAGTCAAGGCGGCATAAATAGGTTTCTGAGGATGTTTCCTATCAGACCCCAGTCATTTAGTTTCAGCAAGGTTGCTGCATTTTGTGTCTCAAGTTGCACTCATATCTGGGGACAAACTATAACTTCTTATGAACACGTAATGGGTAGGATGTGATGGCCATGAAGCAGTGGGAGCAGCCTGTTTTTCTCCCTACCCCCATTAGAAGGTCATGAGTTTTATATTTGATTGCTGTAAAATGTATTTTTGAGGCTGAATGATTTGTGTCACAGGCTGATCTGTAGTGAAAAAGATTTTTTCAACCTTTAAGTAGATGGCTACACTGAATGGACTTTCTGGTATGTCTAATTATATAATTTTATGAGAACAGATTTAAACACACACACACACACACACACACACACACACACACACACACACCTAGTGCTGTTTACTCTGTAACCAGTGTCTGTTATGGGGTTGATTACCGAGGGATTGTGATCATTGTTAAAGTTATTTATTCCTTGTAATTTGTATTGGGTGAATTCTGAGCAGTTGGGAAATGTATAAACAGTTGGGAAATGTATAATGGGCAAAATCCAGCAATGGCTAATTACAATGAAACTGCTTTGAAAAATAGTTGTACCTTTTTGTCAGTCCTAATTGCATTTTTGTGTGGGAGTTAGGCTGAATCCACACATGTTACTTAAAACGTTTTTCATCCTTTCTGTTACTGTTGTGCAGAGCACTTACGAAAAATAGAAAAAAATAGTAAATGTGAGGATGCTTGCACTGGCTTCCAAAACTGATTGATGAACATGCAGAAATTTCCTTTCCAAACTTCTTGCAGTTTATGATGCATGTGTGATTTCAGTTGTAAACAATTTGTGTCAGGCTATGCCTGAAGAACATCTGTAACTTCCCAGAGTGAACAAGTACTTGTTGGTTTACGATGGAGACATGTACTTTCAATTTCTTTGATATCACCTGCAGGTTTCTATTGCCATTTGATTTCTTTCTTCCTTTTAGATCTTTTGGCCACGAACAGGTCTGTCCTGTTTCTTGGCCACCGGGGAATTTTAGACTTTCGATCGTTATACCTTGATGAATACCGTGATCGCCTATTCATTGGAGGAAAAGACACCCTGTACTCTCTTCGACTGGATCAAACCAATATGGATGCCAAGGAGGTAATGCTCACAAGACACTAATGCATGCAACCCTTTTTATCCCAGTGCTTATTCTATCTCTAGCGCTTCTTAGAGATACTCAATATTTCATATACATGCTTTTGTCCATTTTACTTATAACAGCTAGTTAAGGTACGTTAGCATTACTATCCCCATATTATGTATACCAAGTGATCATGCCTGTGAATTCATAGGAAGGGTGAAGGACTTTCAGCTCATATGTGTAATTACAATATACTATGTATGTTTACACAAGATAGGCACATATTAGTAGTGGGGGATACTCATTTTCCATGGATTTGAATCATGGAAGGCGTGTGGGGGGGTATGAGGGGGAAATAAATAGGGCTACCAACTCTGGGTTGGGATATAACTTGACATTTTGGGTGTGGAACCTGGGGAAGGTAAGGTTAGTGGAGGGGAGGTACCTTAGCAGAGTATAATGCCGTAGAGTCCACTCTCCAAAGTAGCCATTTTCTTGAGGGCAACTAATCTTGGTCATCTGGAGATCAATTATAATAGCAGGTTACAGCTGGAGGTTGGCAACCCTATAAATAAGCGAATTTGGGATGCTGCTGGTTTAGGACTGGGATAGCACAAAGAAAGCTTTGGTTCTCCAATTTCACACACGGAAAAAAAAGACGTAAAAGTGCATACAAGTCACTGATGTAAATCCCTGGAACTGCTGTAAAGCAGCTGAGTACATGTGGGCTAGACATTGAGTATGTGCTTGTGTGACATTATATCTATTGAATGGTAAACCAGTGTGGTTTATCATTCTTCAGTGATCTGTGTAGCTACCCCAACGTTGAAATTATCCTTCAGAGGAGCTCTTTTTCCCATAGAAACGTGAGATGAGCAGAAGGCTCTGTTGCCTACTTTCTGCATTATGGCATGTCATACCTTAAGGCAGTTTTTGTGTATTGTTTTCCAGTTCAATCATCCTAGGCCTACTTCTTTGTTTTCCTGTATTATTTATACTGTCTGGTCAAATTTGAGTCTCATTAAGAAAGGAGGGCTATAAATGAAGTTTTAAAAAAGGAGCTCTTCAAATCTAGACTTTATCAGGCTTTAGAGCCCAGAGCAAGGAACTAATTAAATAGAAGCCAGAAATCTGATACCAGCCAAGACTGGAAGAGAAGAGGGGGAGATTCATATTAGGAGACTTCTAGCTCAAAGGAAATTATATTGCAATTAAATATAATTGGAAAATTGGAACCATGGGGAGTCTGGACAAGTTATGTAAAATTACTATACTATACTGAAAGATTAATCAAATCATTTATGTTAAGTGATTGAATCAACTGCTGCATCGAAACCCAGCAAAATTGTGACAAGAAAAAAAATTAAGGTCAGATTTTTCTTGGAGAGGGAGTACTATAAAGTAATTGTTGGGTGTATTTTTGCAGTAACTCTGTGGGATAAAGCAATTTAACTCAGCTGTGCAGCTTCTGTGCTCCAGCGTCGCTTCACTGCTTTCGTATGCTGAGCTAGAGTTCTGTGCCAGCATAAAAGGGGGTGGGACAGAGGTGGAGAGAAAGTTAGTCTGCTCCCTGGAACCTTCTGGTGCCTGGAAATACCTCCTTTTTCAGGCTCAAACTTATGTTATCAAAAGTGATGGATCAGCCCTGCAGACTGACATTATAAGGTTTTTAAACATGTCCCCCATCAGCACAGCATCACCTCCATGGTTGAAAAATGCTTAGGATACTGAATAAGGGATTGACCAATGGGGAAGCTCCCTGGTGCAGGCCAAGTCCCCTCCCCAGAAGCCAATGGGAGCTCCCCTGACCAGTAAACCACACACCTCAGAAGATAAGGAGCTTGGCACAAGATGCTGTTTAACAGTTACCTGCTGTGTGGTCTTAGAGTGAGTAGTACAGCACTGTAGTGGTGGGAAAAGCACAGAGACAGCACTTTGTACAACAGGGGTAGCACTTTTAATCAAAACCAAGCCTGGAGAGCAAAGTCCATACTGTGGGTGAAGTCTTCCATTTAAGCAACTGTTCAGGTACTCCAGTTTCTTAGGTGGGACTCAATGGGGTAGACATGCAGTGACAGGTAAACCAGGGAGTCCTCCCCAAATCTCTCCCCCCTTCCTTCTTGCACGGCCAGGAGCCGGGATGGCATCTCTCACTTTCATATCCAGCATGCAGCAGGGATGGCTGAAGACCCAGAAGAAACTTCCCCTCCAACTTGACCTCCACAGACAAGAGGGTCTAGTGCAGGGGTCTGCAACCTGCGGCTCTCCAGATGTTAATGAACTACAATTCTCATCAGCCCCTGCCAATTGGCCATGGTGGCAGGGGCTGATGGGAATTGTAGTCCATGAACATCTGGAGAGCCGCAGGTTTAGTGCGTTGGGACTGGAATGGAAACAACCTCTGTGGGGTGTTCAGCCAAGTGCACAGCTATGCCCAGATCTCTCAGCTTTTGTAGTTATTGGCAATCTCAATAGATATTGAGTGAGGAGATAGGGGTCTTCAGAGGGATCCCTCTGCAAACAAGAAGAAGCTCTCTGATTTATCACTTCATATTCATAAAGTCCACAAATTCCAATATTTTCTGCTTTTGGTTAAGAAGATAACTCCCATCTTCTTCCCTATCTATTTGTATTCCAATATATTAGTGTATATTTCACTATTCAAACGTTAAACTTTTTAATCACCGTTCTCTTTACTTTTATAGAATAGAATTAGTCTCAGATAATCCACATATATCAAAATGGAAGTCTATTTGTTATGTCTGTATCTTGAGAAAAGGCAAGGTTCTGCTTTGTTTTGTTGAAACCCTTATTTGGTAAATGTTTCTCATTCTGGCATCTAGCAGCTTGTTCTAGTCCACAGATGCTCTTTATGTTGCTCAAATACTGGTAGCTGTTCCATGTTTTATTTCTCCATGTAGAAAGGCAGTCTTTACATCTAGACATTCCATTCGCATCTTTCTTGCTACTGCAGTGCTTAAGAGTAGTCTCACTGAAGTGTGTCTCACCACTGGTACGAAGGTTTCATTGTAGTCCGCTCCAAACTTTTGACAGTAGCCTTTAGCAACTTAGCCTTATGCTGTATCTTCCTACTTTCCCTTCTGCTCCATGCTTGGTTTTAAAGATCTGTTTGCATCCTACTGCCTTCTTTCCAGGCAGTTCTGCAGTTCTTCCATGTATTGTTTTGAATCAATTTCTTCTGCAGCTTGTCTCTACCTTTCTGCTACTTTGGTAGGCATTCTTGAAATGTTTTCCAATGTGGAGGGCTGTGAAACACATTGTGCCTTTGCAAGATAAGCAAATCTCAAAGGTGGTACTCCTTTGCTAGATCTTGCTGAGCATCTGACATGTCTCCTTCCAGCTGCACAGGCTCTGTAGACACTTCATGTGCACTGTCCATGGTGCTTTGACCTTCAGGTGCTTCAAGTGCACTGTCCATGGTACTCGGATAGCCTGTGTTTGGCTGCTGCGCTTAATTTTGCTCTGCTGAAGTAGACTCACTGGAATCTGCTTTCTCCTTTTCATCAGTGTGGATCACCTTGCAGATTTTTGTTACATTTGTTTCTGGGTGGAAGATTTTGTATCATTTGCATGCCAGAGTATAGCCTACAGAAATCCCTTCTTCAGCTCTAAGATCCATCTTGGAGTGCTTATCATTTGGGATGTCACACTGGGTTTGTGCGAAACCACTATTCATACAGTATAGTACTTGCACCCTTTGTGCATAGTCTGTTTTGCAGGTAAGTTGCTGTATTAACTTTCGCCCTTTTCAGGTAATTTTGCTTCATGCAGCATGCATCTAGTCATTACAGTTAGGGAGTGATTCGTGTGCTGGGCTATCCCATTCATTTCAGGACAAAAATGCCAGTTGATGCTCTGTTCCACATTCTGCCAAAAAAATTCTTCATCTCATTTCCTGTGTATTCTCCTCTATTGTCAGTGTGTATGGCAATCGATATTCTCTGGAATTTTATTTATCAGAATAATATAACCTTAAATTTGTCCAGTGTTTGACTTTTCAGTCTAATGAAGCAGGTCACAATATACCTTGAAAAATCATCTATAAAAGTTAGAAAATATTTGTTTCCAGAAGGGGTTTGCATTTTAAAAGATCCACACATGTCACTTTTTTAATTCCAGAGGATATGGGGTTCTACTTTTGCTCTGAAGTTTTTAAAAATTTAGTCTCAAACTCTTGCTTTAATGCAAATTTCATATTTCTGTTCCTGAGGGTATCAAACAATTTGCATATTTTAATTAAATTCTGGTTTTTAAGTTGCTCAATTGCATTAACATTTCTGTGTCCATAGCATATAAATTTATTCATTGTCTATGAGCACATCTCTGAAAAAGATAACTTTTCTGCATATATAGATTAAGGTGATATAGTCCATCCTTTCTTGCTCCCTGAGGGACATTAGCCTTGTCCCCGAAGGCATTTTTTGCCAAATGTAGTAATCATTCCTTGTCTTTTAAAGTATTAAAGTATTCATTGAAATAAAATTGTTTGCAAGTGAGGGGACAAAGAGGCTGTATGTAGCTGCGAACTCTCTTACAAATCCTTCTAGTAGCAAGCTCTTAATGATACCTTGACCAACTCCAACCACTTCTACAGGTTTATCATCTGCTATATACTTCTATGCAAAGTGTCAAATAATTTTTTATCTCCACATAAATGGCTTATGCACCTGCTGTCAAGGACCCATGTGTTTGTTTTTATTCCTCCTGTCTAGCTGACCACTTTCATACTCTGTGCTGGGTCTTCTCAGTTCCTTTACACACTAGACATTGTTACTTCCAACACTGCCAGCCCAGGCCCCACCAGGGGCTCCCATCCCTTTCTTGATCCCTTTAATGGACAGCGTTAAAAATTAAAGAGAAAACCCCTCCATTTTCCCCTCTAACCATTGCATGTCACCCAATTGGAAGCAGTTCGGCTGCATTGTACTTGTGCTGTGGTCAGCAACAGTGGAAATCTTGGGCCTCAGGTTGTGTGTGTTCTTATTTTGGTTGCCATGAATACAAATTATGGATCTATCTTAAGTTGCTGAATTCGAAGACTAAAACCGACAAAACAAGGGGAGCTACTCTTGACCAATAAAACAGGCTAGGAACCTTGAAGGTTGAGCCACAATAATTAAAAAATAATTTTACAAATGTTTATTTATTGTTAAGTGCAATTGTACTTTAAAAGAGGAGCGGCTTGATCCAGAGTCCTGGGTAGCCCTGCCGCCTCCAACAGGCTTTCTGGCAGTATAGGGAGGGTGAACCTCCCCCCAACCCCCCCCCCCCAGAAAGCCCTCCAAATGGATATGGGCTAATGGATAGAGCTAATGGATGTACGCCACCCAAAAGTGTAGCATAAGTCTGTGACCTGGGCTGCCACGTACCTGGAGACAATACTGGGGTGGAAGCTGACTAACATTGACATTGACTCCCTCTCCCAGCCACACTTCCAGAATGCCCTTGCTGGGCTGGCAGGGCTGGCAGCAGCACAGGATTGCTGATGCGGCACTTGGTGCCACATCCGGGTGACTTGGAGGGTTGCAGTGGCTGCCTGCTGCCAGATTGTTGGGGTAAGTGCCCTGTAGAGTGCAAATCTGCTGATGTGTCCCTACCCCCTCCCTCTCAATTGGGCAGTAAAAAACATACCCTTAAAAAGGTAAAATTTATACACAGAAGGAATCACATAAAACAGCTAAATTGGTTACACAGTAAAAAGGTTTTCAAGGCAAGAGACTAAAACAGGTTGTTTGTCATTGCCTGCCTGTGTATCAAAACTCTGGACTTGTGCCAACCCTGCTTAGCTTCTGAGATCTGATGATATTGGGCTAGCCTGGGCCAACCAGGTCAGGGCATGGATGCTCTAGGATTTACAAAAACTAGTTTTACAATAGAGTTTTTATAAATGATAGACTATTCAGTGACCTCACAGTTTTTACCAGAAGTGATGTCAGCGTGCTAGTCTAATGAATGAAAGCATGCCATTCCCCATTCTCTGATTGCTCCTGTGGCTAGCAACACTAAGTTTACTACATGACATGTAAAACAAACTTCATTAACCAGTTTTTGGCTTGGATAAACTGTTTCTGGGGTAAGGGGTTATGATTAAGGAGCCAAATTGAAGGGCTAGTTCAGGGATGTGTAATCCTTGTGTAACAATGTGTAATCCTTGTGTAATTCGGGAAACTGCATCTCAGTGAAACATAATGGATGTCTCCTGTTTGAGATGCAAGAACCTGAAGTCCCTTTTACTGTTGGAATGTTTACATGACATCTTTAAATTTATATACCAGAAGAAATGGCGCAAACAACCATTACAGGAAAAGATAAGGTTTTGTTTTATCCTTGGCACAAATACTGTGTAATAAACAACATTAGGAACAGATTAGGATGATGAATAAATAGCTGTTAATACCAAGTCTTAAGCCAGTTTTAGTTGCTTAATATTGACAGTACCAAAAAAAGTCTTGCAGCATCTTCAATATTATCAGATTGGCTGTGGCATAAGTTTTCGTGTACTGAAGCACTCATTGTCAGATGCATGAAGTGTTACACTTATTTGGCAAATCTATTGATAGCAAGAAAAAATGTTTACAACATTATTGTTCTTTTTTCTCACATCTATGATATAGTTAAAAAATGTAACATAGTGAGGGCAAAAAGCTTTGGCTTAAGCTGTATGGTATAGTTCCTTTGGCACAGCCGTGGCTAGAGTTGCCAAATCTGAACTGGGAAATTCCTGGAGACTTGGAGCACAGCCTGTGAAGGGCTTGGTTTGGGAAGGGGAGGAACCTCAGCAGGGCAAAATGCCACAGAGTTCGCCCTCTGAAGCTACCATTTTGTCCAGTTGAACTCATCTTTATATTCTGGATACCAGTTGTAATTCTGAGAGAACTTGGGGCCCACCTGGAGGATGGCCATTATTTATCTGATCTTTTATTATTATTATTTTATTTTTGATTACTTTAAATAAAATTTGCCTCTTTATAATATATATACATGCTTGATATGGATGATTCATCAAGTATTCTAAATCTTTTGCCCAGATACATGGGGTTAATTGATGTAATCCCCTTGCATAAAGGGGTGAGACAGGATATTTATTGGTTCTGCTCTAACTTATTATCTGCTTAAAGGATTTGGCTTCTCATTTGTCCAGCTATATAACCTATGGGCTAGTGCTGGTGGAATAGAAATTGCCACTATTGCTGTGTGCAGATGATATGATTCTATTATCATGCACTTTGCTTGATTTATGTATATGATTAAAAGCACTTTCATTTTTTAAAGTAAGTCCCTAGTACTTTTGGTTGTCAAATTATAAATAGAAATGTGCAGGCTTACACTTGTTTTAAAATGAAAGCTGGGACCTAGTACATTGTTGCCGTAAATCCATCATATCCTATATAATTGGTTTATGTCACGATGACGAACCCTCAGCTAATGGGAATGCAGGACTGCCCTCTGCACACCCATTAGTTCAGGGTTTGTCCTCACATGCAAAACAGTCCACTCCATTTCACCAAGGAAGCTGCCGTCACCATGGGAAATTATGCTTTGAAGAAGCATAACTTGAAAACCCTGGATTTCCTGCTCCCAGAATTTTCTTCTTAATCTGAGGGCCTCGTGTTCCTTACTTTATAGATTTACTGGCCGTCTCTCCCTGGACAGAAGGAAGAATGTTTTCGGAAAGGGAAAGACCCAGTGGTAAGTTACCTATCACTTGTAAAATATTCTGATGGATTTGCAGTAGCTTTTAACTCTACATTAATGGCATACTTTAAAAATGAATTTACATTGAAGACATTGTCTTCAGGGAATAGTTAACATATTGCAAAACTTCAGTTCCAAGGACTTTGTAGGGAAAATGGCAATTTGTATGAAATCAATATGTTTTGAGTGTATGTAGGGCCAGAGCCATCTATGCCAATATAGTCAGTAGATGTATTCGAAATCCTACAGTGATAGTTAATAGTCTCTTTGAAAGAAGAAAAAAGGAAATTAACTAATAGAAATTCACTAAGAAGGGTGTAACTGTTTAGGATTGCACTGTCATTATATAACAAATAAAAGATTTGGACTACTGTAAAACACACTACATGGAGCGGCCCTTCATGAAAAATGTGGTCAATTGTTTTGAACCTAATACACCTGTTCCACAACAGCTTCATTTGTTGCCCATTTGTTTCAAGCTCAATTTAAACTGCTGGTTCTTACTTTTAAACCCCTTTATGGCATGGGATCAACATATCTGAAAGAATGTTCTTCTTGGTAGGAACCAACTTGGTTTCTTCCAGTAGCTTCTGCTTTCTGTTCCATTTCACAGGACCTTTTCAATCATAGCCCCACTTATCTGGGACAGCCTCCCAAAGAAGGTGAGGAAGATGCCTTGTTTGAGTTTTAGTCTGAAAAGATAGCTGAGTTTCAAAGGGGATGTGCTGAAATTATACAAACGTAAAGTCAGAACAGTTGTGTTGAAGACAGCAGCTGAACCCATAATGCAGCAGACTAATTATTATCAGAGGCTAGGCAATGGGGATATATCTTGCCCATTTTGAAACAGCTACATTGGCCACCAGTTTGTTTCCAGGGTTCAATTCAAAGTACTGGTTTTGAATTTTAGAGTGCTTCATGGCCTTGGGCCCAAATATCTGAATGGTTGTTTCCTCCCAAGTGTTCCTATGCATCACCTAAGGACTGCCACCTGCTGGTTGCTCCCCCACTGGGCCTTTTCTATCCTGGCTATGGCTCTGTGGATTGAGCTTCCTGAAGAGGTGAGTGGGAGATCCATCACTGGAGATCTTAAGAAGCTGCTATAAGGCTTATTTGTTTGTCAGGACTTTTGTTGGGGTATGAACAACAGACATCTTTGGAGCATGATGGAGGTATTTTTTTCTGGTTTTGATCTCTCATGTTTTAAATATTACCCGTAAACCGTCCTGAGCCAAGAGAAAAGCTGGGGGTACAAATATTTTAAAAACTATGCTGGTGGCTTTTGTTGACTGGTGGCTTTTGTTGGCTAGTAACTTAGTGCTTAATTTTTATAATTGATAATAGTTGAAATATAATATATAATTGATAATAGTGATTTTATATGTGTTACGCTAGTGTTTAATAGTGTTTGTTGGGATATAAATATTTCCACAGGATTTTATCATATTTGTTGTATGAACCTATACTATGTTTAGTGAGTGCTGACAGGAAGGCAATCTATCACATTTTATCCTATTAGTATGGTTATACAATGGACACCCAGGGTTGTAGAGCCTATAGGTACCTTGGGAATTTTGAGAAAGGGTAGTCGGTGCCACCACAAAAAGTCTCCTGTGGAATGCAATCACAAAGTGTTGGGCATTTCCAAGATTGATTTAGGACCTCTGTTTTGAAATGGGCAATTTGCAGCCAACTTATGGTGGCCCTGTGGGGTTTTCAGGGCAAGAGTCATTCAGAGGTGGTTTGCCACTGTCTAGCTCTGTGTAGAATCCTGATCTTCTTTGGTGGTCTCCCATCCAAGTATTAATCAGGGTAGATCCTGCTTAGCTTCTGAAATCTCATGAGATTAGGTTAGCCTGGGTGGTCCAGGTCACTGGCAATTAGAAAACTAGCTCATCATACGGAATACGAGGGCCAATTTGGTGTTTTGCTCTTATAATTTGCATTATGGAAACAATTCAATTGATACAGACAAGTTTGTAGAAAGGAATCTCTAATGTAGCTTTTTAAGTTGTTTTGGGTATGTTTTATAGAAAGTGACTTTGACATTTATTTTTTAAAAACTTGTAAGGCTTTTTTCCATGCCATTATTTTGATGAATGGCTTTCCACTTGAGTATATGAAAACACGTGCACTTGTGAGTTGTAGTGGCTGCACGAACTACATATATCTGGAATTCTCTTCTTTAAGTTGAATCTAGGGACCATAAAACATACTTTAATTTTACATACTTCAGTTCTAATATTGGAAAAGAAATGTATAATATGGTCCACTTTTCCCTGTGTTAGCCAAAATCCTTGTTGCTGGTTGCAGTTTTCCTTTACAAAATAAACTTTATTAAGGGAGCAGCAGAGACTTTTCTTGGCATTCCGTGCAGTGCCTGGAATACAAATAAGCATGTCACACACCTAACTAGCAAAGTGGCTTACAATCTTCAGTCCTTCCTCTTTTTGTTCAAAAATACCCTCTGCCTCTCGTAAGAACAGAAGGAAATTTCCCAGTATTGGTATCATCTGAACTGCAAGAATCCTCTGAGTGGGAGGAGAATTCTCACAGAACTTGTGATGAACCCATGAGATCCTGGGCCACGTTTGTTTCTCCTTCAAGAGTGGATATGTAGAAAATGTGCAATGAATAGCTGGGTTTCATGAATTCATCATCATGATTCTTTTTTTTTTTGCCATGCTCTCTAGTCTTCACATTATTTGTCCCCATAAAGAATCAGTGAGAATTATCCATGGGAATGAAGACTGAAAGATAGTGACTTGTCCAGTGCAATCCAATTACTTTAGACTAGGACCTCAACCCAGATCTCCCAGACTGATTAGTCCCAAGTGATTATGTTGATAAAGCAAGGGAAAACATATTTATAGAGGTTGTTGCTGCAGGATTAATTGCACATTTTACTTCTCAGCTATTATTTCACAGTCATGCAAGTAGTTATTGAAAAAATGACTTGAGACAATGGGAAATTGAGGGGCCTAAGAGGGGAGGTGAACTCCTTGTTGACAGTCCATCCCAAAGTAATTGCTCCCAGGAGTGGCTGTCACTCATTTGAGTCTCCATATGTTTATTTTGCAGTCTTTCACCAATGGCTGCAAGCTTTAGGGTAGGCTTTTCCAATTCCTGTTCCTTGCTATTTTCGTTTCTCCTCCAACCCTTTCTAGGGAGTTGCTTTTGCAGAAGAAAAACACAAAAACACAAAACCAGAAAGATATAATACAATGTTAGACATAGAGATATAATACATTGTTCTTGCTCTTAACTGATTATGGGGAACTTGATTCTTCCTGAAACAGAGCCAGACATAGGCTGCAGTCCTAAGAACTCTTCCCTGGAAGTAAGTCCCAATGATTAAAATATGACTTACATCTTCTTGAAGACCTGTTCCCTAAGTACTAATACTGGGAATACTAATTCAGGGAATCTGCCGGAGTATGCATACATCAGCCAGGTGAATGATGTTAAAATGCCTTTGTCTTCTGTCATCCTGCAGTTTAATTAAAAGGAACATCTAGTGAAATATATTTTTCAGTGGATTTTGTAGCTTGAAGTTTTGTTAAATCTTTTCATCCACATGTTACCATAAACATCCTAACTTTTAAATAGAATCCTTCCACTCTTCCAACACGGCACTGTAATATATTTGACTTCAATTAAAAAAACTAATATATTAAGAGAAAATAATAAAGAGTCTCATAGAAGTTCTTTACTGACTTGTTCCTCCTCCTTTCTCTCAACAGCAGTTCTCTGCCTCAGGCCAAGCCAGACTAGCTACTGACTTTGAACTTTAGTACCTAGTCCATGAAGCACCTATCTTGGCTAATCCTTGTGAGTTGTTGATCTGTTTGCTCTGCCATTGCACCTTTAATGTATGAGGAGTTGGTCCTACAGATACCTTGAATGTAAAAGGGGGTTCTTTAGATCATGTCTATGGGTGCTTTTCAGAGGGAATTAAACTAAGACAACCACAGTGAACAGCAGAAATAATGATAAATTATCTGAGGAACTTCACATGTCTGTGAACACAGGAGAACTTGTACTACCACCTATATTTCTAAAGGAATGTAAATTGGTGAGGGAGATCAAGGCAGAAGAAAAGTAGAGGGTTGTGATGACTTCTCCATCTTGTGAAGGTCAGGATTTTATATGATATTTGAATAGAGGTAGTGTGAAGTTTGACCAGTGTAGTTTCCACCCCAATCCCACCTCACGAAGTGACCTCAAATGGCTTGTAAAAGCAGTTACTTCGTATGAGTGGTTAGGGAGACCGAAGAAAAGTAACTGCTATTGACTTCTTGAACAGGGGAATAAGAATACTACCGGTAATCAGAATCCTGAAACTATTTACAGGTAAAACAAGCAGCATTTGTTGGGCTTGTCTAGTTATAACGTTCCAGTTGTCAATTCCAGTATTCAGAGAATACTTATCAGCAAGCTTTTATTCTTGAGATGACTTGGGCCTTCCCAGAACTTTAGGAATGTCACGGTGTTCGCTCCTCCTGGAAATTCCGGTTCTTTAGCTAGTTTTCTCCTGAAACTAGGTTCTAAGACAGATATAGATTTCCTCCTCACTAAATTAGCTAAATTAGCTGGTTTCCTCCTAAAGTCAGCCTCTGAGACTACACAGTCTTCTGAGAAGGGATCTTACTGTCCAGAGGCCCAAACCCTACCTCCTAAAACATTAGCCATATTAGCTTCCTTTTTCCTTAAAGCCAGGCTCTGAGTCTTATAAAGTCTCCTGAAACAGAATTCTGCCAGTTACACTTCCTGGAAGTACAAACCCTACCTGACTAGAACTGAAGTTTTACTGCATTTTTTTCCTCATTTCCCTCTCTCATCTGGCTCTTCCAGCATTCTATGGATCCTGATTGACTGTTATCTGCTCTGTACGCCCACCAAACAGAAATAAAGGGGTAGAGGTTAGTGGAAAGGGCACTCTCTCCCTCCCACACACCCACCTATACAACTGGTTCCAGGCAAAGTTTGTATGTACATGCTTCTCTCAGGCCACCAGAAAACAGAGGCCAGTTTTTTTGTGGGGGGTGGGGGTGGGTGGGCTCTGAGAAATCTTTCACTGAACTCGCTGTCATTCCCACCTTTCACTCCATTTAATTTTATTGCTAGGAAAGGAAACTGGCAGAAGTATAAAAGAAAATTGTCTGTCCTCCACGATTCTTGTGAGATTTGTACTTAAAGTAAAACCACTTCATTTATCTGCTAAAATATCTTTCTATAAAGGATCATTCTGTAAGGTGATGCCTTGGAACTTCTGTAGCAGTCTAACTAGTTCAGTGATGGCGAACCTTTTCGAGATCAAGTGCCCAAACTGCAATCCAAAACCCACTTATTTATCGCAAAGTGCCAACACGGCAATTTAACCTGAATACTGAGGTTTTAGTTTAGAAAAAACTGTTGGGTCCGAGGTGCGCATTACTTGGGAGTCAGCTTGGTGGTTTGTGGATTTTCTTTGAAGCAACTGTGCAATGCTTAGAATGGGTGAATCACGACTCTAGGAGGGTTTACTCAGAAGCAAGCCCCATTTCCAGCAATTGAGCTTACTCCCAGGTAAAGCATCACGCTTTTGTTCTTCCCATAAAAATCAGTGGGGTTTAACAGCGCTTAACAGGGTTACCTACACTGTTTCCCCAAAACTAGGTCTTAGGTTTAATGCGAATAATCTCCCTGAAATAGTTACACTATTATCACACTGGGGGCCTGGCAGGGGAAAGGGGAGGGGTGCGGGCGGAGAGGGATGTAAAACTTTCACTTTCCAAAACCCAATAAACCCCCCACCACAAAATAGAAGTAAAAAGGCAGTCAAGGCAGTCAAGTAAGGCAATCCTAAGCAAGAATGCTGTGTGAGGGATGGGATAACTTCAGGAAAGCTAAATTTGTAGAGAAGCCATCTGATCTGCGGTTTTTCTTTCACATGTCATCACAGCACTTGACTTCCCACAAAAATGCAACAGGAACAGAAAAATAAAAGCAGTTCTAGCAAAGACCTTGATGTGCTTTTAAAAAAATCCTAAATGCATCTTGGTTCCTCCTCCCTAGGCTTAATCTGCCCAGATGATTGGCAAAAAATCTTGGACCTGAGCATTTCCTTGGTGTTTGGAAAGGCACACGTTTTGTTTGTTCAACCCCTCGAGCAGCAGCAGCCATCCTTCTCCAGCCTCCAGCAGGCCCTGCATGCACCCACCGCTCTGCCCTGCGCTGCTCTAGCGCCTCTGCTTCACTCCCTCTGCTCGAGCCTCTAGCAAGTCCCGCACGCACCGCTCTGCGCCTCTCTAGCATCTCTGCCTCCCCTGCCTCTGCTCCCCCCTCTAGCAGCAGCCACCTGGAGCACAGGCACCAGGCCTGCCAGCTGAGTCCTCCCTGCTCACCGTGGTGCGCGCACATCATGCTCAGCGGCCCAGGCCAACCTAGATGGGTGTGTGTGTGGAGGGGTGTTTTTCCGCCCCCCACGATGAACTCTGCGCACATGCCCACAGAGAGGGCTCTGAATTCCACCTCTGGCACCTGTGCCATAGGTTCGCCATCACTGAACTAGTTCATTCTGCACATTTAAAAATCTGATTTACCCAGAACCTTTGATAAGGCAGTAGTATAATTGCCAATCCCATGCTAGTTGCTCCTTCTTGAGCAGAATGCTAATTTTTGTGCTTTCATGGTTTCTTCTCATAGTTGTGAATAACACAACTTGGGAGAAGTGGTTACAGTTCCTCACTTTTCTTATGTATTGTTAACAGTGAGTTGAACTGTTCTGAGGTGAGCTAGTAATATTTATTATTACTATGAGATGAGCTAGTGATGATTGTACAATCATTTTGGTTTGCTGGCTACCTTTTTTCCCTAGACACTCTGTTAGACTTGAAGCAGATAGTGAAATCAAGCCAACTGGCCCAATGAATCTTAGTTTACTGAAAATGACTATATCATGTCCCAAACATTTCGCATGTCTATTGACTAATAACATTGCGGAGGGGGGGGGGGGGGCGGCAAGAGAGCAAGGAAGTGCTCTTTATTTTCAAGTGCTATCTTTTGCCTAAGAAAAACTAGTTGCTTTTAAGTACACTTTCAAGATAGAAATACCTGAAGACTTCTCTAAAACCAATAATTCAGCCAAATGAAAACAGAAATTAATCATGGTTGACAGGATTAAATAGCCTTTATTAGGACTCCTTGTTCTACTAGAAAAACAGCAGTGCTAAGTACTAAAGAAACAATGACTTAGGGGAAGAGAAATGGAAGTATTCGGGTAATTATAATAGGGGCAGTGAATGTTGTTGGTATATCTGCACTGTGAACCTGGGTAATTTGAGGCAAAATCCCTCTGTTTTGATTTAATTGAGAATAACAAGAGGTATAACTTCATTGGAATAGAATCTCAGTATTGCCAACTGACGTTTTTTAAAGTATTGTATTAATAATTGTATTATATATATTTAAAAATCATATTTTGATTTACATTACATTCAGTGAAGGTCTATAAAGTGAGAACTTAAATCATCTCCATTTCTAGATTAAAAAAAATAAAGTTAAAAAAATATAGATAGAAACTTAGGCCCCTTCCGCACACGCAAAATAATGCATTTTCAAACCACTTTCACAACTGTTTGGAAGTGGATTTTGCCATTCCGCACAGCTTCAAAGAGCACTGAAAGCAGTTTGAAAGTGCATTATTCTGCATGTGCGGAATGAGCCTAAGAAAGCAGAAAAAAAGAAACTGGAATCAAATCACGGGCCATTTATGCATACACTACTTACCACTTGACTGCGTGCTTCACAGTAGGTTTTCCCTTTTTTTTGTTTGTTTACACAGTGGATTGTTCCCCTTGCGAAGTGTCCTTAGCTGAGCCGGGCTGACATTTTGCCTGCCTGCTGCTTCCTTGTTCTTTCTGTGCAACCTCCATTTGGGCAGGCTGCCTTGCTGTTTTTTTAATGCAGTTTTTTGTCTAGCATTACTTTGTTAGACCATGTCAATTTCATGTCAATTTCAGGGTATTTTTGTTGTGTAATCTCCTTTTGACTTCTGTCAGTTCGCTTATTACAACTCTTTCTATGTTAATTTCCTTTCTTACAGCCCAATCTAGAGCCCAGGACTGTCCCACTGCCTCCAGAGGGCTTTTCAATGGCATGGGGAGGCAATTTTTTTTTAAAAAAACCCTCTCCAATGCCCCAAAACCCCTCCAATGGCCTCAGTGGGCTTACACTACTCAAAAGGGCAGTGTTTGTCCATGCCCCAGATGTCGGCATTCTGGGAGGCAAAGCTGGAGTGGAAGCCAACTAAGGTCAGCTCCGTCCCTGACCACGCCTCTGTAATGCCCCCACTATGCCAGCAATGCCTGTAGGAATTTAGGAGAGGGCTACATCTGGTCATCTTGTAGGGCTGCAATGATTGCTCACCAGCAGATTTGTCCCTTCACCAGGGTAAATGCCCTGGGGAGGGAAGATCCGCCAGCGTAGGGCCCCGATACCTCCACAGCTCCTCCCCCCTTCTAGGATTCAACTGTTAGTCTTTTTTGAAAGTATAAGTCATTGTATTTTTTTGCCATCATCTTTTATTTTTTGAAAAGACTTAATTTTCCTTGAACAGCTATCATACGTTAAAACGCTAATGTATTTCACTGCATTCGTATCATAATAAGCTCTATAGGTGACATTAGGGGAGATATTAGGGGGCTAATTCTTTTTTGTGTAGCTCCCCAGATTTTAAACTATCCATCTCTGATTATGTGGCTTCCATTTTGTACTATTTTGTACTATTCTTTCTGGTTTTGTACTGTTTTTTTTTCTGTTTTTCTGTTTTATTTTTCTGTTCATAAGTAATTGTGTAATCCTTCTTCTAAACCTTCCATTTCTAATTTTATTACTTTCTGGTCTGGGTTTCTAATCCAATCTGCAATCCAAACAAGACCAACTGCTTGACAGTATAATGTAGGATGAATTTGGTTTAAATCAAATCAATTTAAATCATGATTTAGATCACTAGTCTGTAAAATTTAAATCATGGTTTACTATATAGAGACTTGTTTTTGCTGGTATTATCTGAATATGTACAGCCAAATGAAGCTTTCTTTTTTTAGAATAATAACTTCAGATTAGGGTGCTGTGTGGTTTCCGGGCTGTATGGCCGTGTTCTAGCAGCATTCTCTCCTGACGTTTCGCCTGCATCTGTGCCAGCCACAGATGCAGGCGAAACGTCAGGAGAGAATGCTGCTAGAACACGGCCATACAGCCCGGAAACCACACAGCACCCAAGTGATTCCGGCCGTGAAAGCCTTCGACAATACATTTAACTTCAGATTAGTTTCATTAGTTTTAAAATTATATCAAAATTACTGATCTGGTTATACTATTAGAAATACACAGATGAATAATTATGAAATTATTGTGAGCTGAACTGTCTCCAGTTTCATTCGGGCCACCAGGCCTTTCATTTCTTTATTGCAGTGTTTTCATTTTACATGTATGCTTGCCTTAACCTTAGGTTAAAGAACTTCATTAAAATATTCCCTAACTGGGTCTCTTTTACAGCCTGCTGCCATTATAGATTTTCTTCTCCAAGGAGAGAATAATATAATAAACCTCAGGCTAAACACAAAAAGTTCCCAAGATTTGTGGAGTATTCTGCTCAAAAAGTTTCAATTTGATTTTTACTTCTTTCTCCTCCACCCTCACACTTAGCTCCTTGGCAGATCTATTCCACTCCAAACAGCCTTCTATTATTCATTGAATTTCTTGAAACTTAGCACTTAAATGGTAAGGGGTTGATTCTATATACATAGGTATGCAAAGGAACATTTTTTGCTAACTTTTTTGCTGTGAAGAACAACCATATTCTTTGAAGATACATATTCAGTTTTGAAAGCTGCAAAACCAAGCATCAAACCTATTATCTATGATAATAACTTTTAGATAGAAAAGCTGCCCAAAATATCTTACAGTAACCTCTGGAAGTCCATGACATAGTGAACAGATTAATAGAATTCATTTATCAGAAAATTTAAACAGCACAGTCTTTCTGTTCCCATTCCCAGTACAGATAGTTGGTCCAGAAGGATGCCATGCTCAGTGGTAATAAAAGCTGCTAAGAGGTGCAAGAGAATCAACAGCCACACTCCCTCTGTCCATCTCCTGGCACACGCCATCCACCCGGGCAAAGAAGGCTGTTTCAGTCTCATAACCAGGCCTGAAGGGATCTAATCAATTTGGAAGAGATCTAATCAATTTGCCTCATCCAGGAAGGCTTGCAATTGTCCAGCCACCACTCGCTCAATCTACTCGCTCAATAATGGAACATTTGAGACTGGTCAATAATTATTGCAAACTCCTGGGTCAAGGGTAGACTTCTTTAGAAGTGGACACCTCACAGCCTATTTCAAGACTGGGGTGACTACCTCCTCTCTTAAGAAAGCATTAACTACTTCACAAACCCAGTCAGCCACCACTCCCTACCCCCCAAAGATTTAAGTAACCAGAAAGGGCAAGGAGATAGTAGGCCTCAAACTTCCAAGGATCCTTTACACATCTTCAGACTGAATAAGTTACAAGTATCCCATGTGATTGGACAGGTCAGCACCCAGGCACCATCCAGCCCTATCACTGCTAATGTAAAGTCCATGCTGGAATGGATGTGAGAGATTTTATCTGCAAAGTGCTGAACTGAATAGTCACAGTGGGTCACCAGATAGTAACAGGCCTCTGACCACCATTCACTGGCATTCACTGTACAAATGCAATAGTAGGAGTGAAGTGTTGCTTGTTGCCATGACCACAACAGAGTATGCTTTAAAATGAGCTTTTACCTATGTCCTATCGGATTCAGCTTGAGTCTTCCTCCACTGTCACTCCAGCCATCTTACTTGTCTTTTTATTGCCAGTGGCCCACAGTAAAACAAAGGGCTACTTAGATTCTAACACCCGAGAATGGGTGCCCGGAATCGCTTCTGTCAACTATCAAGATCATTTCTGCATTACAGAGGCCAACCAGGACATCAACAGGAGCACTAACTATAGCAAAAGGAAAATACCATAGAGCCGTCAGAAAGCCATTTGTATCCATCAGACCCTGGAAAATTATTATGTGTTACAAAGGATTTCAAAGTTTCAAAGTAAAAAGTCCATATTGTAATGCTTTATCATAAATTTAATTTAAAAAAACCCAGAAGATTGAAAGCAATCTCACAATCTTTGTCTATAAAAGAAAATACAGATTTATCTGTTGTTGCTTAATCCACTGTCTGTTGTATTACAATACTTCGATGGAGAAAGTCATGCCAAAAGACATGAACTTGATTGTGGGTTTGTTAAGAACTGTACTAAGTAAAATTACTCATCTTTGGAAACTGAACAAGAGAAACAAACCATACAGATAATAATTTTTAGAGAGAAAAATTGGCATATTTTATGATTGGTCGGTAGGTCCTTGTTAAAGAATATGAGCTTTCCTGTTATTCTCTTTCTTGCTTTGCAGAATCTATTAACAGGATTTTTCAAACTGTTTGTTTTCAAAGGGAAAAAAACTGGACTTCTTGATTTGGTGAAGATGTGCTGTTTTCCCTGGAATTCCTCACAAATGCCTGCTGAAAGATTAATGTTTAAAAAGTGGCTACAATAGAGCTGTGGGCAAAGCTTGATGCTGGATACTGAACCTTTTCTGTTAGTCTGAAGCTGCTGATGCAGGGCCAACTGAGTGACCTCTGTCTGGAATGGGGATAAAGTCAGTAGCTATCAAAGCCAGCAGGACTGTGCCTTATTTAGACAAGAAATGATATTTGAAAACAGGTGGATAGTTGTAGGTTTCCCACAAGGGGAATGTAAAATGAAGTTGAGAGGACAATTAATTGAAGGAAATGGTTGTAATTGTTTCTTTATGCACAACTGCTAGAAAGATTTAAGGTTGACTAAAGAATTTATGGATTTGAGTACAATGTAAGTTTGAACAAGATTTATGTATGAATGATGACCATGTTATAACTAAGACGTATAAGCGTTTGTTGAGATTTGAAACAGAAGAATGTGTGAGGATTCCAAGCCCCAGTTGGTGTCAGCACATAGTGCCCGGGAAAGAGATGGAAAAGTAAACAAACGGAGGGAGGGACAGTAAAGCTGGAGGGGGGAGCACAAAAGGTAAAAAAGGGAAAATTGAAGATGGGTGAAACAGATGAAGATGGGTGAGTGGGTGGAGACAGAGGTTGGCAGGGGAGAAACAGGGAAGGACAGGTAGGTGGATGGGAGATAAGAAGGGAGAGGCTTCAAGCACTGCTAGGGAGGCAAAGGGAAGAGCAAGTGCAGGAGAGAATGGTTGTGGGACACCCCTCCCGTGAGTTCTCATGTGTGTCTCCCCCCCACTTTTATCTCTATAATGGCATGATTTATTTGTCTTCCTGTAGCCATTGATAGAGGGTCAGTTAAAATGAAACTACATATATTAAATCAATGATATTGACAATATATAAATACTAAAAGAGTATCAGTATTAAATTGTTCATATATAAGGCAAACTTTGTCTAAGTAATAAATTGGAAGATGATACCTGAGGTCATATTGAAGGGGAGACTCTTTTGGATAATGGATTTTTTCTGAACACATTTAAATCTCTTACATTTTCTTGGGTTGTAATGATGGCTTTTGTGATGAATATCTCTTTACAATAAGACATTTTATATTGTTTCCTTGTACTAAATGGGTACTAACTTTGGCCTGGTTTTGAACCCAAGTATTATCAGCAAAGAGTTAGTAACCTACGATTTAGTCTCTTCCTCCCCCTCAGGCATTTCATTTATCAATGAAAAGTGATGTAGCTGTGATGGAAATCAGAACTGGGAATTAGTACCTCTTATTGAAGAAGGTGACATGGAGAAAGAGACTGGAGCAAGATATTAGGAACAGGGGTGACTGAAGATTATACTTTGCTATGGTAATGGATGTAGCTCCTTCTGTGTATTGGATGGACAATTTTAGAGGCCTTTGGGATCTGAAGGGGACTGACTATGTCCTTTAATTCTGCATGCTTATCTGCCAGTGATCACTGCTCCGGAAAAGGGAACAATTAATCCCGACTGGAGTCATGAATGGTCATTTGTCATCCTGCTGTGTAACTAGCTAAACTTCCTTTAAAAATGACTAGTTTGTTCAGGTCAAGGCTCTGTGTCTCCTTCATTTCCTGCTGTTTCTTCCCCCACAATTTTCTTCATCCACATTTTAACCAGAGCTGGAAGGGAGCTGAAACTGAGTTCCTTGCTGATGTTGACTTTGTACAGCACCTTTCCTTCCCAGGTGAGAATGCAAAATTGAGAAAGCGTTTATTTGGTAAAATGGCTTAAGACTTCAGAATTGAGAATTGCTCAGGTGATAAGTGAGTTGGGAACATGACAGTTGTTGAGTTCTTTTCATGAAAGAACCTCATCATTGAATATATTCTAGCAACCTGCACTGAATAGGTATTTGTTCTCTTCATTAATGTCTTTCCTACTGACTTCTTTCTTTAACTCCCCCCCCCCCCCAACTGCTTACCTAGGAAACTTTCTTACATTGCCCATTAATTAATCTGTAATCTGTAATCTGTAACCATAGTGCATCTCATTTTAATTTGATTTAGAAGCAGCCCTGGATTAATCATTAAGCAAAATAAGCACGTCCTTAGGGTCTCTAGTAAAGAGAGCCTGGTAGAGTTTTTTTCTCCTGAACTCTGCTAAATATTGAAGCATTAATTTTGAGGATATAATCTAAGATTACTTTTGAGGATATAATCAAAGACTTTGCACTTTAAAACGCAGGATAAAACTTTTTGTAGTAAAAATAAAGTTAAAAGTAAGCAATACTAAACATTATTTTTCCTTTGATTTATGTAAGTTAAAATGCTGTGTATCTTCAAGGCAAGAAAGCAATGGAAATAGATATTCTATTGAATAAATATCATTATTTGTACAAAAAAATCCCACCTATTTCCATTGCTTTCTTGCCTTGAAAATCTCTCTCTCTCTCTCTCTCTCTCTCTCTCTCTCTCTCTCTCTCTCTCTCTCATGGTTTACTATTGTTTTTATTTTAATTACACATAGTATATGAGGGTATAGTAACCTTTTCAGTTCTTAAGGCCTCTGAAGGTCTTAATCTGGCCCTTTTTGGAAGGAAGGATAGTTGCCTCCCTTCTGAGGCAACCTTTTGCTCTTTTTTTCGAGATGATTATCAAGCCCACCCACGCCTTTTGGCAAGATTTTCAGTTTTTACAATTTTGTCATGACTCCTGAGATGTAAATGCTTAATTTCTGATATTAGTGTAGCATAACAGTGACTGTGCTAAAGGTGAAGAAGGTTTGAAAAGATTCAAAAATTCACTGTGTGCTTGTTTCTTTGAAAACCATGGTGCATGGGGGTCCTAACAGGCTAATTATTTTTATCACGGATCATTGCCAATCCCATTTCTTGGAATTTCTAAATAAAGAGGCTATTTTTAGTCCTATTGTGGTGGTTTCTTCCTGTTTTCCACTGATGTACCTCTGCTGGGGATTATGGACAGATCACAGTGCCTGCACCTCAAGTAATACAGGAAATCACTGCACAAGGCAATATGAAGACCTCACTTCCTGGCCTGAGATAATAATACAAAAAGATTGGGACAAAAGGTCTGATCAGGGGAAGGAGCCATGATGGCTAGAGTAGAGAAGCAGGAAATGTTGTATCAGTGCCAAACAGCTTAATAGAAATTTACTGCCCAATTCTGCAATAACAAAGACAGCCCACTTGCCAGGTTGGATATAGAATAATAAGAATTAGTTGCATGGTCTTGGAGAAAAGAAGGATTCACATGACTTGGGGAGACAGGGGCGTGTGTCTCATGGGAAAGACATTATTTTGTATACAAACAAGAAAAATCTGGGTCTTTGAAGGATGAAAAACCAGATCTGGTATCCTACAGCTGACAAGCATGTAGCGTTTTGTTACTATGAGGTGGAGAGTGTGAAAAAAGGTCTAATATGCCCTTCATGATTTTGCCACTCTTACTTTGATCTAGTTAACAATTCTGGCAAATCCTGACACGAGCTTTTGTGATATATTGCACCGGTTATATTACTTGCTTTGTGGCTTGACCCAGAAGTCCATCCTCCCCTATCAGTCTTTTCCAGTCTCACCCCTCCCACTTTGACTGCTGTGCCTGGCAATCCAGTCCTTGTTACAGATCATAAATTCCAGGCGCTGTTCTTTTTTCTAGACGGAATGTGCCAACTACATCAGAGTACTTTATCCTTTAAATCGAACACACCTGTTGGCCTGTGGGACTGGGGCTTTCCATCCTATCTGTGCTTTCATCTATGTGGGTCACCGAGGAGAGGTAAGGATGGACACACAGAACCACTTTGTATTCTGTAGTTTATCAGAATTACTTATTATATATGGGAGGATATTTTCAAGTAGTATTTATGTGTAATACAGATTTTATGATATTTATGTAGATCCAACCAGATCTAGTCATTAATGGTGTCAGATTGATTCTGTTCAATTCAGCCGTTGCATCCTCCACACCAGTGCTGATGGCAATATTGTTGCTCATGTTAGTGGAAAGGGAGTCTGGGTGCCTAACTGAAACATTTTCTTCTGCGTAAGAGATAAGGGAGATATTGGCAGTTAATCCCAAACTCTCTTTCTTTAATTTGCTGCCATAAATGTTTGACAAGGAGAGATTCAATCTTGAGAAAATCTGAAGCTGGATCCTTCATCAGCCCATCCAGTGGAAAGATTTTGTGTTACCAGAGGACAGTGGATTGGATGAAGAAACTCATTGCACAATAAACTCATTAAAATCCATAATATTTACACTCCCTGGTACTCCAGGTCAGTGTGGTTGCTCTTGTGAAATTTGTCCAACTTCACAAGAGTCCAGAAAAGAAGTGGATTTTGGATCTGACTGGCTGGTTGGAGTTTCACTGCGTAACTAACTCCAGTTTATCCTGTGTTCTCTTTCCCTCTTTTTCGCTCTCTTCTCTCTCACTCTCTGTGTTCTCTTTCTCTACTCCTCTCCCGCTCTCCTTCTCTCAAAGACATCTTCCTTTTCTGTTGTATCCAGGTATAAGCGCCAGGTGCTACTGAAGGAATTAATAGGGAGTCTTCCTAATCGAAGGCACAGCAATTGACCTGGGGAAAGGGAGTTGCTTTTCTCATTCCCAAGCAAACTTCCTCCAAGCAAGGAAGATTCAAGACATACTTGGAGATTCTGTTTTCAACTCTTATGTTGTTCCCATCTGGGCTAATCCCAAAGACCTTGTAGTCTTTAGGGATTTAGACAATTCTGGCTCCCTGATGGAGTGTATGTCTGTGGGTGGTATTTCTTTTTCCATCAACCTTTTGCTTTCACTCCAAGTCTTTGCTCATAAATCAAGCTGGCCTCAGCAGGAAGGTCACCCTACTTCACCCTATAACCCCCTCTCACTCTGGAGGATTCAGTACTCAGAAGCTTTTATTGAGTGTTTGAGAGAAAGGGCCCTTTCAGCACAGCTGTTTATTGTGAGGAAAAGGATGGTTGCAGAGAGTCCCCCTGACCTCTTACACCATAAGCCTATCTGCCACTCCCCACCTCTCCCTAGTGCACATTCACACTGATTTAACCCACCACTAAACACAATCGGGCCCTGTCTTTGCTGCTACGGTATCCCAAAAATTTAACAAGGCCTCTCTTTGGTCTTGTCTTGGCATGCAAACTGCATTAGAAAATAGTACTAGGCCTGGATGTGGGTAGATGGTCAAGTAGTCCTGACAAAGACGTGTAGAGAACTTGAAGAAGTTGCTTTGTCTGGCCAAGTGGCATAACTGGCAGGCAGGCAAGTGGATGGAATACACTGCACGTCACTACTAAAGAGCAGGGGAGGTGAGTGAGTCTCAGTATCCTTAGGCGTTCACTCTCAAATATGTCTCTTTAGTGAGCTTGAGTCTTAACGTTTCTAACACTGGAGGGTTATTTTTAACTAGAAAGAACACCTAGAGTTCTAGCTACTGAGGCTTCATCTCCAAAGCACAGAGTTAATTAGTGTTCTCAGAAAGAAGAGACCCTTATGATGATTCAGATGCTTGAGCTAAAATCAGTGGTGGGATTCAGCAGGTTCGCACCACTTCGGCAGAACCGGTTATTAAAATTGTGCTTGTAAACAACCAGTTGTTAAATTATTTGAATTTCACCACTGGAACCGGTTGTTAAATTATTTGAATCCCACCACTGGCTAAAATGTCATGCCTTGCCTTTCTGCAGAAGGTGTAGATTGTATGTCTGCATAGCAAAGCATTTCCCCCCAGCAAATTGGCATTCCAATGCTTTTTCTGTAGGGACCCAGGACAAAATTAAATATTTTCAAGATTCTTAAGTTCCCCCCACCAGGGAGATCATTATTATAGTCTAGCCTGGAAGATTCCCTGATACACTGTAGAGAAACAGGAGCTTTATCTGTTCTGAAAGCATAGTTGCCAACCTTGAGGTGATGGCTAGAGATGTCCTGATATTACAGCTTATCTCCAGACGACATACACCAGTCCTGCTAGAGAAAATGGCTGCTTTGGATGCTGGACTCTATGGCGTTATACCCCACTGAAATTCCTTTCTTTCCCAAACCCTGTCCTCCCCATTCTACACCCCAAATCTTCAGGCATTTCCCAGTCCAGTGTTGGCAACCCTTTCTGAGACCCTTGCTGACGCTGAAAGGTCATCTTATTCTGACACTTTCCCCCTGCTACTCTTTATTCAACAGCATTCATCCTAATCCTATCTGCTATCCCTCAGTTACTTGGAAGTATAACTGTTTAGCTTATATAAGGATGATGGGGAAGATAATACCCACCCAGATCACTATTAGCATCTTCTATCTCACCAAATATTAATTATGTAATTTTTTTGTTATAGTTCTGCTGTAAAGCCAAAAGAATTTAAATAAATTCAAGGTCGAGTGGTATTGAGAAAGCTACAAGTGTGTTTGGGTTGGGGTTTTCTTTGGGGGGGTTGTTTGTTTAATTTCAGGGTCTGTAGCTGAGCAGCATCAGTTGCTGGATTTCTCATTGTTAAAAGGAAAGCTGTGATGTATCTGAATGCTTTTAGGACATTAACTTTCTCATGTTTCCTTTGATATATCTGTCCAATCTCGCTTTCTTCTTACATCACCTCTAAATCCAAGGCTTTGTATACTGTTGTGGGTCTGTTAGCTATATTTTATTACCTCATTTGTCATTTGTGCTTTTCTCCTCCTAGCACGTGTTCAGCTTGGATCCTACAAGTATAGAAAGTGGCCGGGGGAGATGTCCTCATGAGCCCAATAGGGCATTTGCAAGTATTTTTGTTGGTAAGTAACTAGATCAAATGGTTCTTGATACCCTAATGTCAGTGTATGGCTTTGTAAGCCCAAATTACAGTCATCTTTTCTCTGCAGTGTACCCTGAGCAACATAATGTACAGACCTAGTCAGAAATGGCCAATAAAGGGCACCTGAAACCTATCATTGAATGCTTCTTAGCTATTGTTTCAATACATGAGCATGTGAGCTCCCAAAGGCACCTGAGGGGCACTGCGAGTAGCAGAGAGCTGGACTAGATGGACTCTGGTTTGATCCAGCTGGCTTGTTCTTATGTTCTTATGAACTTATAGCACACTTCAGCTAAGCAAAATAACGGACAGAAATGGATATCATCTTTTCTTATTAGTCCTTAAATTGTCTTGTCATTTCTTGATATGCACAAAATTGTTTTGTTTTCTTAGTGCAGTGAATGATTACTTGTCTTAAATGATATCATTTTGAATGATTGTGTTCATCTGGGAATATGGAACATGGGGAACAACTCCTTTTAAGAACAACCGCGAAAAAGCACTCTCTGCTAGAAGATATGGATCAGAAACACAGAAATCACAAGGGAAGAGATCAGTTGTAATGGCAGGATATCTCAGTTGCCTGGTGATCAGTTGTAATAATTGGAGATCTCTAGCTACCACCTGGAGATTAAGTGAATGCAAATTGCATTAAAAAGGCTGGCAGTCACAAGACTGAATATCTTCAAACTTATACTTTACTATTATATACATTACAACTCTCTCAAGTATCAATACACAATGTAGTTATGTGGGACTTGTCCCTAAGTCACCACTATTACACAAAGACAACACTTCAGAGACTGATCTCTGTCCAAGTGGAATATTACAAAATGTTTTGCATGTGAGAGGCTTGGTAACTACAAATAATATTTCCAGCCTGTGAAGATTCAACACCAACACGAGAACCGACTAGCACTATAGAAACTTTTTTCAAACCTAAGAGTCTGCAGAACCTGTAAAAAGATTACTGGTTGGGCTTATGCTGCTAAGAAACAAGTTGTATTAATATAGAAAGGATGATATATGAGAAAATAGTCTCTTTAGCCTTCATTGTTTCTGTGGGTTTTCTTTCCTAGGTGGTGATTTGTACACGGGACTAACAGCAGATTTCTTGGGCAGGGACCCTGTGATCTTTCGAACAATGGGACACCGCTCCTCTCTTCGCACTGAGATGGATCAGCGTCTGCTTAACGGTAAGAAAAAGTTATGAGTCCATTAAATTAAAAGGTATGTTATATGATTACCCATATGCTATCTGCGTGTATCTATCTGTTTGGACATTTCGGACAAATGAGGTACATGTTCCTTTCAAATAATTTGGACAAAACATGGCAAATATGGGTTGGAAACAGCTTAAAGTATTTGGGAATGAGACTCAATTCACCCTAGCAATGGTGAATAAATAATGCATCCAAATTTCATATCATTGTGAAAGCAAGGAAATGCTTATCAGTGGAATTAGGAATGGGATTGCAGGTGGGACACATGGTAATTTGTACTTAGATGTGTTTATAAAGCCTGTTTTAGTTATTGATATTTATTTAAAGTATTCACACTTAACACTTTTATGAATATGGCTTTATAAAGGGACTTAAAACATTGCTTAAATAACCACATCTAAGCAAAGTAAGACTGGAAACTTGACAAAAATCAGCCAATGAAAAGGAAAATCAGCAACATTTTTGATTTTGGTTCCTTAATAAGTGGACTTTCTATGTGGTTACTTCACTGTCCATACAATGTAGGCTCTCTATTGGCTCCACCAACTGTGCTTATAGGAAATTTGCTGAAGTATCTTTTAGGATCCATGCTTAGCAGCACAGTTTCTGGTGTCCTTCTTTCTAATATATCATTACAATCTTTTATTACAGCCCCTAAATTTGTTGCCGCTTATCTGATCCCAGACAACGATGACTGGGAAAATGACAAGGTCTACTTCTTCTTCACTGAGAAGGCAGTAGAGTCGGACAGCAAAGGACGTGCCATCTTCAGCCGTGTTGGGAGGATCTGTGTGGTAAGATCACTGGACCATTTGTGTGTGTGTGGAGATTTAGTCAGCAGCTTCATTCACTGCTCAGGAAGACAGTGTGGTCCTTGCATTTGTAGCTCATGGCATCTTATTGCTTGACATCTCCACATAATAGGCATGCTAGAAAATACAGGACAGAATCACAGCTGCCTGTATAACTTTGACTTATAGCATTGTTGTTCTGTCTAGCTGATGGCTGTGAGAACTGCCTAAATGAAAATAAACTGCCCATTGATGCTAATGGGATTCTCTTGAAGACAAATGTGGATACTCCAGGAATTGTATTGGTGGTACATGTATCCCATCAACATTTTGTCTGTTTATGTTCAGGGGTCCCCAACCTATCTGAGCCTCTGGGCACATTTGGAATTCTGACACAAGTGGCTGCCACAAGAGACAGAGCCACACAGAGGAGGTCCTAGGGCAGGGAAGAAGAGGGGTAATTAAAAAATACACTGCGAAAGAGAGGTGAGAGAGAATAAAACAACACTGATGGCCGCTGCCACTGAACAATGTTACTTTAATCCTTATAGCCAATGAGATCCTCACTGAAAATTCAGAAACCACCAAGCCCCACCCACATTTTATAAGCATCCATGTTGGGGACCCCTGGTTTATGGTTTCAATGATTTCTGGGCCACCCTTTCAGAAGAAGCGTTTGGATTTATACTTCACTTTTCTCTCCTGTAAGGAGTCTTAAAGCGGCTTACAAACTCCTTCCCTTCTTCTCCCCACAACAAACACCTTGTGAGGTACATGGGGCTTAGAGAGTTCTGAGAGAATTGTGACAAGCCCAAGGTCACCTAGCAGGCTTCATTTGGAGGAGTGGGGAAACAAACCTGGTTCACCGGATTAGAGTCCACTGTTCATATGAATCATAGAATCATAAGCCCCTTCCGCACACGCAAAATAATGCGTTTTCAAACCACTTTCACAACTGTTTGCAAGTGGATTTTGCTATTCCGCACAGCTTCAAAGAGCACTGAAAGCAGTTTGAAAGTGCATTATTCTGCATGTGCGGAATGAGCCATAGTTTCAAGAGACCAGAAGGATCATCAGGTCCAACCTCCTGCCATGCAGGAACACACAATCAAAGCACTCCTGACATATGATCATCCAGTCTCTGTTGAAAAACCTCCAAAGAAGGAGACTTTAGCAGTAATGTTGGATCCAGTGTAACCCCAGGCTGTTAACCAGGTGAGCAAGTGTCAGCTGAACGGCATCAAAGGTGGGAAGCACCTTTTTTGTGTACGTTCAGAACACAGAAAAGTAATGTGTCTGATTGTCATCCAGTCTCTAATCTGCCCTTTCTGGGCCAAGTGACTACAGAACAGTAGCTTACCATCTTCAGATTTTCTTGGATAACTCATTTGCTCTAGATCCTTTTTAGACTGGTTTTTGACCAGGTTATGGGACAGAGACGGCCCTGGTGGCTTTAGTATACAGAAAATATGAGCTGAAGTTAAAACTTCTTGTCACAGTCCATACCACTGGTAGTAATGACTAAAGCTTTGACTACTTACTCCAATGATTGTGAATTCTAAGGGGTACAATACACAGTTTTCAGGGCATATGCAACCCTGCAATGAGTCAAGTAATTCCCCTAGACCCTTTTCAGCCCACCCTCCTTCAACATCATGGTACCAATTCAAATCACACCCTCTGGCTCTTGGGGAAGGCATTGTGTAGTTTGGCACTAAGCCCGTCCACTTTAAACACTTCTAAAATGTTTGAGGGTGAGAGGAGGAGACAGCGCTAACATTTGAAATTATGTGGGAGAGACTCCAGCTGGGTCCTAGAAAGAATGTAATAGGGAGAAAGCTTGACAGGTAGAAAGGAATGGAAAGAGATAATCCCCTTCCCAAAGAATTACCAGAGGGAAAAACTCAAATGAACCATGCCCAGGTGTCTGGCCTTGCAGTGCAGTTGCTGAAAAAAATAGGTACAGATAAGCTGTGTGTAAACCCTGCTGCTAAACAGAACTTGGAGTGCTGTGTGGTTTCCGGGCTGTATGGCCGTGTTCTAGCAGCATTCTCTCCTGACGTTTCGCCTGCATCTGTGGCTGGCATCTTCAGAGGATCTGATGTTGGGAAAGCAAGTGGAGTATAGATCTTTTGTGTAGACAGATATCGACACAAAAACTCCAATCACCATCCAGGGCAAAAAAGGAGCACCATAAAAACTTTGGTACATCGCGCAAACAGAATCTGTGAACCTCACCTCCTACAAGATGAATTAAATCACCTAAACAGGGCTCTACAGGCTAATGGTTACTCTAATACAGAAATCAGAAGGGCTGCAAGACCAAGAACAAACCACATGAACAAAGATAAAGAGCCATCTAGAGGGAAAGTGTTCTTACCATACATCAAGGGAACCACTGATCGCATAGGAAAACTGATGAAGAAGCACAACCTACAAACAATCTACAGACCCACTAAGAAAATTCAACAGATGCTACGTTCAGCAAAGGATAAGAGGGATCCTTTAGCTACTGCAGGAGTCGATCGAATACCATTACAGCTGTGGACAAGTCTACATAGGAACCACCAAACGCAGCGCCTGAACCCACGTATCAAAAAACACGAAAGGCACTGCAGACTATTTCAGCCAGAAAAATCAGCAATAGCAGAACACATGATAAACCAACCTGGACATAGAATATTATTTGAAAAAACAGAAATTCTGGACCACTCTGAAAGCTACTACGTCAGACTACACAGAGAAGCAATTGAAATCCATAAGCACATGGACAATTTTAACAGGAAGGAAGAAACTATGAAAATGAACAGAACTTGGCTGCCAGTGTTGAAAAATACTAGAGTCAAGACAGTGTCTAACCAGCTCCACACAAACACAGGATGACCATAGACAAAAGAAACAAAGGCCAGGATACCTCTATTCAGATGCTCCCACCAGTGACCTTGCTATCTCCAGTGTTACGCCCATGCTATAGTCTTCATTGTTACTCATACTTCTATTCAGATGCCCTCAACTATTGACCTGGTTGCCTTCTTTGTTACTCACAGACAAGGTTTCTCCACCCACCCTGACACTCCAACAGATATATACTCCACTTGCTTTCCCAACATCAGATCCTCTGAAGATGCCAGCCACAGATGCAGGCGAAACGTCAGGAGAGAATGCTGCTAGAACACGGCCATACAGCCCGGAAACCACACAGCACCCAAGTGATTCCGGCCGTGAAAGCCTTCGACAATACATAGAACTTGGAGTATTATTATTACGACTACTACTATTGTTATTTATTTTGAAAAATCCCCACCTTTCTTCCAGGTAACTGGGATTCAGAGCAGGTAATATCAATAAAAACCATACAAAACATAGTTCTTTAAAACAGCACTTTCTTGGGCCGTGATGTAAAACTGCAAAGTAACTGTGGCTGCAATCCCAGCAACAAGTTCCTGTGAGTAAACCTCGTTGAATAAAATAGGATTCACATCTGAATAGATTTGCTTCAGGTTGCTCACTATATATTGTGATACTAGCTGATACTAACCTAGTAGAGAACTGGAAAGGAGGAAATAGTGGAGAGGCAGATACCTCTCTTCCCACAAATCACTGGGACCTTTAAGTAATACTAAGTCAGTCCAGCCCACTTGGAAAATTTTGAAAAACCAAAGAGGAGGTGCTACTTTTATAATCTCTGCCACACAAGTGGTCTAAAAGATGGGTGGTTTTTGCAGCTGGAGTGTAGCACCAAACGAAGGGTTTCTATGGACAGCAGGATTTCTGCCCAAGGAGCTTCTCTTCTCTACCACTGTAGCCCTAGCTGCTCCCTAGGATGCTGCTCCTGCCACAAGGAACAGCCCTGGGGGGCATTTGGGGCTATAGCATCAGAGGCGAGTTGAGAAAATTGTGCTCAATTCTGTGGAGATCTCCCCATCTGTGGAAACACACCATTGTGCTGTTGACACCAAAACCAGATTCAAGGACTTGAAGCCCAACATTGAAGCCATTTTTATATCTTTCTTCTGTTAGTGTGTGCGAAGATGCATGAGTACGCTTTTCTTCTGCTGTATTTATTATTTAATTTATACCACATACGATTGCACCTTTCTGTACCTTATCATAATCCTGTGAGTTGCATTAGTCTAAGTTCAAGGTCATCCAATGAGTTTCATGGCAAATAGTGATTTGAATCTGAGTCTCCTCGGACCCAGTTCAACAGTAGGAAGATGCTGTACTATCCTTGGAGGGGTTCAGATTGGGGCTGAACTGAAATTTGTGTACATGAAGAAAGAGCCATGTGAAACTGCCCTTTTACCAAGTCAGACCGTTGGACCCTTCTAGCCCAATACGTTATACTGTGCCTTTTAGTGGTGCATCTTTAAATAGAGGTACATGGGACTGATCCAACAATCTTAGGCCCTTTCCACACAGCGGAAAGGGCGCCTCTCCACCGGCAGAAATTATGCCGGTGGAGGGGTGGGGGCCATTTGCACGGGAGCGTGCAAGCGGCCCCGCAGAAGCCGGCGCAGAAGAGGTGGCTTCGCATGGAGCTGCCTCTTCTGCGTCCCCCCCACTCACCTCGTCCTCCAGCGTTGCTCTGGAGGCCGTCAGGGACCCGCCCACGCTGCCCTCCGACCCCTGGAGGTTGGAGGGCAGTGTGGGCGAGTCCCTGACAGCCTCCAGAGCACGCTAGAGGACGAGGTGAGTGGAGGGGATGGGGAAAACACCATCTTCCCAGTGGTGCGGTTCGCACTGTGCCGATGGGAAGACGGCATTTTAGAATAACCTCGCTAAATGAGCGAGGTTATTAGGAGCGATTTCATGCCGCTCCTGGGCTGCCAGGGAGTGCTGTTGTGATCCAGCAGCGCCTCCTGTGCGAACAGCTGTTCAGGGACGGCGTTTTTGCTGTTCCTGGGCCGCTGTAAATGGTCCCTGCGGAAAGGCCCTTATATTTGCAACACCGATGCTGTACCATGGAGATATAACCCCTTTCTACTTGGAAATTGCTTTCAGTAGACCATTTCTAAACATACCTTGTTCATGTCAGTTTCCTGTAGTTCATTGCTTTGGTTGGCTTTAGCTTTGAGGTCATGGGGTGGGGGGTTTCAAATCCCCCTGCCTTTGTTACTGAAAGAAGAGATATTTTGAACCAAAAAGAATGCTGATACCACAGCAGACTGGATTGTGAAGAACCTCATAATGAAGCACTGCTGCCAGCTTATCTTTGCAACATCTCCCCGCCTTCTCCCTTCCCCACTCCCCACCCCCACAAAGGTCCATAAAAAATAGTCCCACATCCTGAATGACTGCTGAATGGAAAGGGAACATTTCACCAAGAGCAAGGAAATGTTCACAGAATTCACCCTCTCTTTTCAACTCAGCCCTTCTTTAGATTGAATAGCATTGAAATCAGATCTGTTTCCCGCAGACTTTGGTTCTTGATCAACAGCACATTATGGGAAGTCTGTTTGGCACACACAGCATTTTTAAGCACTTCAATCAATACCTCATCATTGGTAGTGCCTGGCTCAGGATGGCTGAGTCGATCTCTCAAGTGTGCAAGTGTTTGTTTTCAAGCCAAAGTCAGGAAGATAGGTTTTTTTCTTCTTTTTGGCAGTTCTTTAATGTGGTTGGCAACAATAGAAGTGGAAGGGGGAGAAATCTTCTGAGTCTTTGAATGTCAACTTTGTCAGAATCTTCTTTCTTTTATCCAAATAGAAATTGCTTATTTTTTATGTTACTAATTTCCATTTTCAACCTTCTTTCTTCTCAGCTCTCTCTCGCCACAGTTATGTTACATGCGCTATCTTGTTTCTGAAAGATCCTTCTGTAAAAGATCCTTGGCGTGCATTTCTAGCTCCTAGATTCCAATACAGCAGCCATGCATCTTTATTGAACTTAATAAGTCAGTTGCAAGAAAAAAGTCTAAAGTGGTGGGAAGTCTCTCCCTTTAAGAGTGGGGAATTAACATGAGCAGATTCTTGGCTTAGCGAAAGGCCAGGCTACATGAGACCTTGATTGCCTATGTATGTGAGAGTCAGCTTTCATAAGAAACTCACAGGAGAGCAAATAAAGTTTAACCATTTTTATTAGGAGATAATGGGAGTACACAAGCACACAATAAAAGCAGCAGAACACACATACAGTCCTAGAATATAGACAGTATTGATGGGATAGGTCTGAAATAGATTAAGAATATATGGGGAGGGGCAATAAAAGTTATAGTCACCTGATCTGGAAGCAGAATGGTCTGATGAACAGAACTGAGTGACCTGCACTTAGCTCTGGAAGAACAGAAGTGTGGAACAATATCAAAGACTGAGAGATGTTCAGAGATAATTTTTATACCCCTTCCAATATTCTTCTAATGGCAAGTTTCTTATTATCCACCATCACAATGCCATTAATATTTGACAGCGTGATTGAGTTAGAATAGAGACTGTAACTCTCCCTATGCCACCTAGTGTGGCATTTTCATATTATTTTCCCCAGATCTCCTAAAAGACTGTACCCAGAGTGGGTGGGGGGTCAGTGAAGATCGTATGTATATGTTGGCATACACCAATAACATCTTGAGATCCTTAAATCTTACTTCAGTATATAAGCCACCAATAATATCTTGAGATCCTTAAAATCTTACTTCAGTATATAAACCAGTCACTGAAGGTTGAAGAAATATGAATTCTTCAATAAATGTTCTAAAGTTTGGGAAAGATGGCGTTTGGCAGTTCTTATTAGGGATAAAGTTTCAGAGACATATACCTGCTCCATTAACCTGCACAGTGAATCTCTTATGGTAACAGAGCTAGGGGCATGCTCTACAGCTATTTCAGAGAGGAACAGATGCTCTATAAAGTATAACAGGCTCACGATATTTACTTCATGTTCATTCAGTTTTCTTGAACAATAGGAAGAGTTATTTTTGTCTGACAGCAGAAGAAGGTGCAAGATATGATTACGTTTCATTTGTAATTGTGAAGAACTGTTCTTAATAAGAGCCACTTTGGCAGTAGGGAATGGAGAAGTTGCTTGTGGGAGAAGTATTAGAACAAGTGAATGAGGCAGTCACTGAGGAAATCGCATAGGACTGGAGAATATTAAGGATTCATGTTGAGAGAAATCCCCCTTCCTGTGAATACATATTGAATATTCAACCTTCCCAACATCATACATGCTGGAATGTTAATGAGAACCTCCACCATATGGAGCAAAGAAGGTCTATCTCCTAGAGAGCCATTTGGATGAGATTATGTCAGGATTTTTGAGTAGGGAATGTGTCAAAGATATTCTTTTCTCCCCACCCTAAGGTCTCGTGGGATGTTCCAGATGCTTTATTCACTGTGGGAGGGATGTTGCCAAATTAGCATATAGATGGTTGAATTTCACTGTTCCATGCAATCCAGCTTCATTGCTATTTATACTCCACTGATATAATATTGGTAGCCAAAAACAATAATTAAAACTACCTATAGGTATATGTGTTTGCATTTGTAGGAGAGAGTTAACAGCACGAAAACCATCCTTATGCTTCTGTACTTCCCAGCAGTGAGTGACATCTGGTTTGAACATCTGCCTTATTTTTGTAATTGTGAAAATACCAATTTGATGCAGTGTGTTGGGTGGGGGTGCAGATTGCACACACATTTTTGTGTCTAATGAATTTGGAATTTGTTTGAGAGTACACATTCCTGGAAGTTTTTGTTTATTATTATTAAAGAAGCCCAAAATAGTTTGGAAAGGGGAGGAGAGAGGAGAATTCCATCTTATGAGCAAAAGGACAGTTTGTTGGCTGCAACAATCATTTGCTTGAGTTTGCAGTTTTGTCCACACCCATGTTTCAGCATTTGAATTCAGCCCAAAGAACTTTCTAATCTTTATCAAGATATCATATTCCAAAAAGTTAAGATTACTCACACTTGGGGTCTCAGACTGTCTCTATTATTACTGACTAGCTAGAGGAGATGTATGAATAAATATTAATTTTAAAATTGAAAGGATTTTTAAAAGCAGGAAACTTGACTATTTAACAACAGGGGCTTCTATGTTTCAGAAAGTGTCCCCTAGATATTACTATAGCAGCAAGCAGGACAACAGAAGTAATATTTCAAAGACACATTACTCTGTCATGGTTTGAATGCAGTGGTCCAAACCTCACTTAAATACATCAATCCTGTGGAGTCAGTAGTGCCACTAAACAGGAGGAAGAGCAGTTTTCTGGACTTCTGAAAAGACAACAGGCATATAATAGATCAAAGCACATAAGAATTTGGCTGCAGAAATGCTGAACAGAAACATTTGTCAGAAAGGCATGATCATAGCAATGCCTGCCTTTGGAACAAGCACCAGGCAGTACTCACCAGATGAGGATAGCGTGGAGGAGATGGCAGATTTCCATCCAAACGGAAAAGATCTGCTGGCTGTGAATTCTTTGCTCTCCCCCTAATCCTTGAAATAAACACGAAGACACAGAAATGAAGTTAAATGTTATTTATTGGATTAATCCATCCTTGCAAAGAGAGGGATTGTGTTTGTTTGAGAAATGGGAGTGGGGATGGGATCTGACTTCTAGAGCTGACTCATTGCCAGATGAGTCAAAGGAGATGCTCTCCTCCATGCAGCCAAGTCACTCTGCTGATATATTTTCTCCAACATCTTTGGCAGGCGAATAATACATACAATGGGCAGGTTAAGCTGCACCACCCATCAGATTGCTCTGGATCATTACAATACAATATCTGGGTGTCCAGAGGATTCGGGGCTTAAATAGCAGCTGTGCTTGGCATGTATCTCGGCAGGCTTTGTCTAAGGAAAATAAACCTCTTTCTGGGATGTAGTTCTTCCAATCCGAGATTAGTCCTGTAACTGGAGCTTAATGGCCTGTGTTTGCTGAAATTCAGGTGGATCCAGCTGTGATTCCTCAATGGAATGGGGCAAAGAAAGTGGGTTTTGGCAGTACAGAACTGAGGAGCTTTGTGCCACCAATGTGTATGTGTGTGTGTGTGACAGAGAGAGGACTGGACAGAGACGCCTTATTCATTAGATGTCCCAAGGGCTCCTTGTGGGTGAACACACTGACTGGAGTGTATGCTTAATCTTGAAGTTCTATGGATACAGAAGATTCTGCTAGAGTCCAAGCTTGTATAATGCGAATCGGTTTTAATGCAATGTAAGACAAGTACCAACTAACTCAGCAGAGGCACAGAAGGCAAGATGATGAGATTCTGTGGCAATCATACAGTTTATTAATGACTGAAGCACAGTGAAGCAGGGAGAGGGAGTAGCCTCAGCTCCCTTTTCCTCTTCCATTTCCAACTCCACCACTCCCTCTCCTCCACAACCAGTCAAAGCAAGTAGTTCTCCTTCCAGCTTGTTCATGAGCATTACTGGAAATCTTTAGAAACATTTTACCCTTTTTATTATAAATTTAACAGTTCAATATTGTGGGGAGGGGATTCAAACTAACATGTTGTGTTTTTTGTGTTGGTGCTCAACTGTTTTCCTGTTTTTCTTTCTTCCCATTGATGTCAGATGCATGTACTGTAAGTAACTTTACTAAGAACTTCTGTTGTTTTCTTATACTGTGATACTAACACAATAACATGTTAACGTAATTACTGCAGTCAGTATGAATCTAGCCGTTGGAGTAAAGCTGTTTCTCAGCCAGGTTGGGGTCTGGAATGCATTATGCTCCTTTTCCATTATTCTTAATGGGACAATTACACTGTCCCAGTGTGGCTTTCTGTAATGCAGCAGTCTTCACAAACAGCTATGGCTTTCTGGCAGGACTAGATGTATGTTGCTCTAGGAAGGAAGGTGTTCTGCTCAGGTATAACGAGAGCTGATTGTGTACTGCAAAGGAAACTTAATCGTGGCACTATGTCTGCCTCAGCTCTGGATTGCACTGTAAATTAATCTGTGAACACCTATTATTCCGTCAACATATATCTTTCAGTTAGCAATGGAGTAAATATGTCCTTTGAAGATTAAACATCAGGTTTCTGGGGACCACAGGGACTGAAAAACACCAAGCGCTGTTTTCAGAGGAGGTGCAGTTGTTCTTCGCTGTTTTATGTTTTGTTTTAGGATCCATTGGTTTCTTTTGAAAATTTTGCGGGATAAAAAAGTCTATTTATTAAAAATTAAATATAAAGACACTTCCAATTTGGAGATATAAAAATAGAAATAGTTTTTCTTGGTGAGTGTCTGAAATGGGGCTGGGGGCTACAAAGTATGCAGATATTTCATAATTATGTGGATTGAACCGTTCTAGAACTTTTAAAATCTTCTCACCTTTGAAACAGATTCTTTTAGGTCACAGTGATAGGCCTTGGCCCAGGTTTCTTGGAATGCAACCTGAAGCTCATTCTGTAGGAACATTTCAGCGGGAGCAACACATATTTCAGTAGTTCTTGTTCAGAGAAAGAAGGTTATTGTGGGTGTGGATTCAATTGTAACTTCCATGTGCAGAATGCTCTGGTTGATTCTGTGATTCCTAAATGGTCCCATCTGGTGATTTGGGATGGGGATGAGGAAAATATTTTTAAAAACCGTCTTGAGATCACTCAAAAACTGTTCAACTTCTAGACAAATGTTGAAAATGAAAATGCAGGTTCAGAACAACAAAGCCTCTCCTTTAGGTGCACACATACACACTTTAAAAAACTGAAAGTGGATTCAGTTGTTGCGAGGTCTTTATTTAACTTACGTGAGTTATTAGTAGAAATGCCTTCTGCAACAAAGCAGCTTTCCTTTTCCAGATACTCCACATGAGTCCCCCCAGCCCCGTGCCATCCAGCCAGGATCCAATTTTGTGGTAGAGTTCCCCCCCCCCCCCAAAATGTGGTGATGCAAAGCTATGATGTCTAACTACACCTCACTAGCCTCCAGAGAATGAAGTTGAGTATGCCTTTTGAAACTGAATCAATGGAAGTGCCTTTAAACCTTGGGTTGGCAGCAATGATCCTTGGGGTACTCTTCTCCTTTCAGAATGATGCAGGAGGACAGCGAGTGCTCGTTAATAAGTGGAGCACCTTCAACAAGGCTCGACTGGTGTGTTCTGTCCCAGGACCAGATGGCATAGACACGTACTTTGATGAACTGGGTAAGAGGGATTTTGAGCCTCCTGAGACTGTTTGGTTTTTATAAGCGCGGCTCCTCAGCTTTTTAGTTGGAAGTCAAGATCTACCTCTAGGGACTTTTCTTAACAATAAAAAATACTATTACCGTTGTTGACCAACCATTCCTTTATGAGGTTAGTGGCCCCAAATAGTTAGCTGATGTTTCCTCAGTAGTTATTGATGGTTAAAGAATGGCCTCCTGATAGCTCTGTTCAGGAACTCATGAGAATGTGAAGGAGGTGACTGTCCCCATCGTATCGGAGAAGGCACATAAATGTATAGATAAGTCAGAGAGAGAAGTGGACAGCTCTGGAATGGCTGAAGTGCCTGTTGGGGGGGGGAGGCTCTTTTTCTGTGGGAACATGATATGGGGTAGTGGACCTGCTGACTAGTAGGAGTGCTTTTTGTTTGTACTTTCGCTCTGCTTTTATAGTTATAAATTAAGAAAATGTTACAAAAAGTGTTAAGTCTCCAGAGCCCTCTCATCCAAGGGGAACCAACCTTGCTAGTCTTGCCAGTAGACCCCTTCTAGCACAAGGAAGTGGGGAGCATGTTACACTAACAGCATAGTAGAGAAATCCCTAAATGATAGGTTGAGATCTACTGATGTGTTGTGACCTGAAACTGGCTTCTAGATGGGCCACTGCTTTGCAGATATTAGGGGCTGGGAGCAGTGTGTCCAAACCAAGACACTTGGATTACGCCAAGGCATCAGTTTGTTCTCATTAGTAGGATGTTTGGAAATTGCTGCCACAGACCAGAAGGTTCTCTCCATCAGTTGCCTCTGGTGCCAGAAGCCATAATCACTTCCAGCAATGACTCCACTAATGTGCATCATAAGCACAACAGAAAGGAATAATTGACTGGAACAGTGTCTTAGATTCCTGGAATATGCATATGGGTAACCTCACAATAGTAGATGTTCAGAAAGTATGCCGAGGGAGTGGGTCCATTAAATGTTCTGAACTATGTTTCCCTTAAACAGAGGATGTCTTTCTCCTGAGGACAAAAGATGGGAAGAATCCAGAGGTATATGCACTATTTAGCACTATCAGGTAAGACGTCTGCTTTCCTTGTTTGATCCTCTGTACTCCTTGTTGATAAATGCTGACTTTTAAAATTAACTTCTCTGTTCTTCAATTGCATAATTTTGTAAGGACAAGTAGTATCCCATTAGGAACTTGCAGGAAGAAGTGGTGCTAGGAGGGGGAGGAGACTTCTCTTTTCTTCCTGTTCCTCCCAGGATTTCCACTGGAGACACGTGGTTCTGAAAAGAGACTCACAGTAGCCTTGCCTGGACTGTAAGAAGGGTTTGGAGCAGAAGGAGGGTTGAGCTTGCTCCCCATGCTCTTTGACTCTGATGTCATTGCAAGTTAGGCCTTGAACCCATCATAAGGGTGCTCAGTGGCTGAAGGAAGGGAGAGAATATTTATTTCCTTTCGGCTACCTGAACACAGCTGAGGGCTGTCCTTGTATATTGTCCTTGGCTTCCAGGAGGCTAGTGTGCACAGACAAACTTCATCTTGGGGCAAGTTGGGAAGGAGTCTTGTGGGGAAGCAGAAGACAGACATAAGGGTGGAAGAGAACCATAGAATTGGAAAGGGCTTTGCAGGCCATCTAGTCCAATCCCCTTCTCAATGCAGGATTAGCCTAGAGCATCCCAGATGAATTTGTCCAGCTGCTGCTTAAGGACTGCCAGGGAGGGGGAGCTCACCACCTTCCTAGGTAGCTGATTCCACTATTGAACAACTTTTATTGTAACCTTTTTTCCTAATATTCACTTGGAACCCCTCTGCCCATTGTTGTGAGTCCCATCTTCTGCTGCCAACAGGAACTCTAAGTGACAGTGCTCCAAATGTTTAAAGAGAGCAGTAATGTCCCCTGCACTCTCCTCTTCTCCAGACCAAACAGTCCCCTCAGCCATTCCTCATGGGGCTTGGTCCTCATGGCCCTTGATCATCCTTCTCTCTCTCTGCACCTGCTCCATTCTGTCCACATTCTTTTTGAAGTGATGTCTCTAGAACTGTTCACAATGCTCCAGGTGAGGCCTGACCAATTCAGTGTATAGGAGGACGATGGCATCTCACGATATGGATATTATGCCTCTGTTGATACACTTTAAGATTGCATTAGCCTTTTTTGTCACTGCATCACCCTGGTTGCTCATATTTCACTTACTGTCCACCCATACTCCAAGATTTTGTTTTTTATGTGTATGCATATGCAGAAAGAAAGTGACAAAGTAATAGAAGGCTGTATAAGTATCCTTAACTGTTCAATATTTCCCCTTTCTTGATGTTTGGCTCTGTTTATTTCTTGTGCTGATTTGTGTTTAATTGATCTTGTCTGTAAATATGGAAATAAAGTTACTATAACAATGCCAAGTTTTGCATTCTGAAGGAAACAGACTCTTAGGAGGTTGGTTCTGAACCTCTCCAACAATAGAAAGCATTATTAATACACATGTATCACATGCCTTATCATACTATTATATGGTCTGAAATGGGACAGTTATAGAAAGACAGCATGATCTATCTAGGTGTTGTACACATAAGCATGCTTTGTTGTAGGTATTTTAAACTCAAATAATTGCTTGTGCAAGTTGGGCTCTGCATACATAGATCTCATCCAGTGATTGTGCAGAACTCTGGTTAGCAAACCAGCAACAGTGTTGACCAGCTCTTGGGGCAGGGGAGTGGAGTGGCTGGGTTTTGAGTTCTGCTGTTAAACAGCTGATTGAAATAGTCCTGCTGGGGTAGTGTGCATGCAGCTCTGGCTATTGGACAAGCATTGAGCAGGTTAATGGCAGTAAATGTGAATATTGTTACAACTCAGAATAAATGCCTTTAAAATTTATTATTACAGTTAAAGTGAAGAGCTTCAAGGAAGCAGAGAGGTCACCAAACCAAGTGACTTCAGTGGGACTAGACCAGTCTCATTAACAAGTGATGTTTCTTCTGAATCAACAAATGCCTTATGCATTAGTTGTGATTGCAGCCTAACCAAATTAGGAACCGAGAACAGCGTGGTCTGCATATTCAGCAGGATGAGCTGGCAGAACTCTACATAACTTCAAGACTAATTTCCTTACTCTCTCTCATGTCAAAACTCACTGCAAATAAAAAGTTAGTCTAGCTTCACAAATGATGTTCTTGTTTTCCACTTAAAGGGAATTTTGAAAATATAATCCATCACCTGTACTCTGGAGTGGTACAGTCTGCTCAGTCATTTCCTTACCAACTCATTTTGCCGCACTGGCAGACTGGGCCTCAGTCTCACTGACGGCTATGTTTTGTTTTCAACATGTCAGCCAAACTCAGTTTTGTTGGGTTAGGTACCCACCGCTCCGTATGTTGCATTTAAGACAATTTAAATGGAGTTCACCCAATAGACTCTAACTGTACCCAAACATCTCCCATTTCAGCAATGTCTTCCAAGGGTTTGCTGTCTGTGTATACCGTATGGCAGACATCTGGGAGGTTTTCAATGGGCCATTTGCCCATAAAGATGGGCCTGACCATCAGTGGGCAGCTTATGAGGGCAAGGTGCCCTATCCAAGGCCGGGAGTAGTAAGTATACCTATTTTGAAAAATATACTTGCATGCTGAAAGAGAAGATGCATGTAGGGTATAGCCTCATGATGCACTTTTCAAACATTGCAGTCCATGCATACCAAGAAACCAGTAACTGGGCATAGGTCCTCTTGATATGCATGACTGCCTTGGTGTCTGGTAAAGGCATTTTGTAGGTTTTCAGCTTTGGTGCATGCAGACTCAGAATCCTGAGAATCAAGGTTTAGTGACTCATGAATAGAGCTTTATGCACTTTCAAAATTGTGTGTTGCCTTTTTCAGACAACATGGCAACTATGTATATCAGGAAAATGTCAGGTAGTGCACACTCCTGATCAGCATAGTTGACTCCCAGTAGATGCAGTCTTAACATCTGAATGGGCTATTCATTGCAGGGCATTTAATAGAATCATAGAGTTGGAAGAGACTCCAAGGGCCATCAAGTCCAACCCCCTGCAATGCAGGAGCACACAATCAAATCACCCCTGACAGACGGCCATCCAGCCTCTCTTTAAAAACCTCCAAAGAAGGAGACTCCACCACACTCAGAGGTGCATTCCACTGTCAAACAGCCCTTACTGTCAGGAAGTTTTTCCTGATGTTTAGGTGGACTCTCTTCTCCTTCAACTTGAACCCATGATACCTGGTCCTAGTCTCTGGAGCTGCAGAAAACAAGCTTGCTCCCTCATCAACATGACATCCCTTCAAATATCTAAACATGGCTATCATGTCACCTCTTAACCTTCTCTTCACCAAACTAAACATACCCCGCTCCCTAAGTCTCTCCTCTTAAGGCATGGATTCCTGACCTTTTACCATTTGGTTGCCCTCCTCTGAACCTGTTCCAGTTTATCAGAGGAGGGCAACCAAAATGGTAAAAGGTCTGGAATACATGCCCTACGAGGAGAGATGTGGAGAGCTGGGTTTTTCTCAATGTGAATTCTTAGTAGACTTCTTTTGCGAGTTAGTTAAATGGTACAATGTGTTCTTCGTTGTTCTTTTTGTTGTCTGTTTGAAGTTGTCAGACAATAGATTCAGGATGGACAGCATGAAGTACATCTTTATTCAGGATGGACAGCATGAAGTACATCTTTATTCAATGAGTAATTAAACTGTGGGATTCTCTGCCAGTGGATGTAGTAATGGCCATGAGTGTAGACAGCTTTAAAAGGGAATTAGACAAATTCATGGAACATAAGCCATCTATGGCTATTAGTCATAGTGACTAAAGGGAACCTCTGAATACCAGTGGTAGGAGGCAACATCAGGAGAAGGCCTTGGTCTGTTTGCTGGCCTGTCAGGATAACTGGTTGGCCCCTGTGTGAACCAGGGTGCTGGACAAGATGGACTGTTGGCTTGACCCAGCAAGAATCTCTTCCAGAATTACCAGTCTTCAAATGGGTCTTGGAGTTCTCCAGGAATTACACCTGACTACAGCAGTCCATTCCAGACTACAGGGGTCCAATCCCCTGGAGGAAATGGAAGTTTTGGAGGGCAACCTCTAGGACATTAATACCCATTATTGCAGTTATCCTCTCCCCAAAGTTCACCCTCTCCAGGGAGCTACCCCCAAATCTCCAGGAATTTCTCTGAGGTGGAGTTGGCAACCCTGCTCTTTTCATGTTCGGTGCACTCCATTCTAACACTTCATTCCCTTGCCTTTTTTCATCCATTTGTAAATCAGAGCTTAATTTTCAGTTAAATGTACAGAAGACTGCTGCCATAAATACTGCAGAGCTACTTGGCAATTAATGACTAGCAGTGTTTTATGGTTTAGGAGATGTGGGGTTTAACTGTAAACTCCTTTCAAATGAACAAACAAATTAACCTTAGGGGTGGAATCTAGGTTAATAAAGAAAAATACCCCATTGATTTACAGGCAGTCAAGCATCCATGAGCTGGCTAAGTGTTTCTTTGGCAGAGCTGTAGGAGGACTCATGCAAGGCCATAATTCAGTTTGAAAGTTAGAATTGGCTAGATTTGCATTCCCAGATTTTTGGTCAAGAAGCTGATGTTTCTGATCTGCACTCCCAAACCCAGATGATGCTAGAATGCCTCCCCTTCTCTCCCAGTCAGAGAGGTGCCTCAAAAGACAGAGGTGTGTTCCAAGAGCAGCCACAATCAAACAAAAGCAATACTTATGTCCTCAAAGGCTCTGCTTTCAAGACTGTAAAAGCCAGCACAAAGGATGGGATTACATTTGAAACATTAAAAGTTTTCAACATGAATTAGATATTTTCAGTTATGAGTATGTGAGACATAATTAAACATTTAAGTAATTTCTTTGAGCCTGTATTTGGGCCTGTGCTGTTTGGGTAATGATCTCCTACGGTGATGTTTTCAGGGGCTTCTAACTGGTTATTAGTTAGAGAAGGGGTGCTGAACTAGAGGGATCTTTAGTCTCATCCAGTAAACCCATTCTGATTTTTTCCTTACTGGATTTTTATGGTGTTTGCTTATCTTGCTGCCTTCCCTTCTCCTCCTTGCTACCAGTGCCCCAGCAAAACTACCAACCAGCCAAGCCGGCAATACTCCTCCACCAAGGATTACCCTGATGAGGTTCTTCACTTTGCACGTGCCCATCCGCTGATGAGCAAACCTGTGTACCCGCTGCATCGTCAGCCTGTGCTGGTGAAAACCAACTTGGAGCACCGCCTACGACAGATAGTGGTGGACCGCGTGGAAGCTGAAGATGGGCAGTATGACGTCATGTTCATTGGCACAGGTGTAATGTTGAACGCTGATAACGAAGGGTGTTAGGACTTAGGACTGCTGGGAGTGCTGCATGTTTTGAGCCTGGAGATCCTCCTCAGATATGTGGGGCTGATTGTGATTATGAGTTAAAGGCATTTCTTTCTCTAAATTACTTTTGCATGTTTTTGGAGGCGGGGGAAGCTTGGCACTGAAAACAGGGTCTGGACAAAGTGGGTGAAGTGAAACCTGATAAATGTGGGGTAGAACGTTGAACACTGCAGCAAATACTTCCATTTTCTGACAGAACTGTGTCAAGTGTTTCTCAAGTATTTATTCATCACTAGGTTAAATTTTCAGTTCTCCCACTATTTACATTTTAATGTGTGAGTGTTTATCTTTTTAAAAACTTTATATTGCTAAAGTGATATAACAACCACCATTCTTTTTTTTTAAGCCCTCAAAAAGCACTTCAGAAGTGGTGGTGGAGGGGGTAGGAAACATCCAGTACAAGAGGATACAGTGGGGAAGTGACACTGATCTGGGAAACGGAGATTCAAAAATTTGCCACTTCTCATCTTCACACAGTGTGCAAAACCCATTTTCATTATGATCATCCCCAAAGAATGTAATAAAAGCAGGTTTGGAGAAGAGAACGCTGAGGTCAGGCCAAAGACAAGCTGAGTACTACTGAGAAATAATGTTGTCTGGATGGTCCACAAAAAAATCCTCTTATTGTTTGTCAGCAAAACTAGACCTATTCTGTGTGGAAGTAGCCCATACTGGGTTTTTTTGTTTAGGTGCAAGCAAAATAAAGTGTTTTAAGATCCAAAGTTGGAGAGAAGGGAGCAGAAGACTTTTAAAAGACTGTCCAGTCCCAAGGAGCCGGTGAAAGTCTATTTTTCCTCTGTGACAAGAGACCCTCTTTTTTCAGAAATAATATTGCCTTTCCACTGAATAAATAAGGGAAAAAGTGTCCACAGTCGAGAAGAGAAGTCATCTCTTCTTAATCTCCAGGATGATGCTTTATGCTTTACATTCGTATATTTCAGTGGTGGCAAACCTTTGGCACTCCAGATGTTATGGACTACAATTGGCCATGCTGGCAGGGGCTGATGGGAATTGTAGTCCATAACATCTGGAGTGCCAAAGGTTCGCCACCACTAGTATTTCTTTTGGCATGACATGATTGTCAAGGGCCCACTATGCATGGAAGCTTACCTAGGAGCAGTTCTCTATGCAGTGGGCTTGTAATGGGTTCTCTTTGCAATCCTCTGTGTTCATGTAAGGAGGCACTCCTGCCATGGAGCTTTTTTGCAGAGAACTTTCGTGGCCTGATTCCGTTAACTCCACCCATCAAGTAATCTTTAAAGGCACAGATTTCATTATACCTGGTACTCAAGATTGCTGGCCTAGCCCTTTAAACTGCACTTATATCAATATTACTATTCCAAAAATAATCCCCGCCCCCCAATGAAAGAGGCAAAGCAATTTCCTGGACCACAGACTGCTAAAGAAGTGGATTGTTCTAGAGTTGATATTCTCTTCTCTTCCCCCTCGTCTCCTCTCCTCTCCCCTCCACACACATACACACATACTCCTGCTTCTGCTGCTGCTGGAAGACAGAGAAACTTGTTATTTCCAAGCACTCTCTGTTAGTATTACATTGATATCTTGATGTATCAATATGAGAATTAGAGGTGTGTGTGTGTTTTGGTTTAGCCTGTGCATGTGAGCTTCTTTTCTGTGACATGAAGCAGCCGACAGCATGGAAAGGGGTGGGGGGCAAGGGGAAAGGTGTGGATGGCTGTGGGAGGGAGTGGGAAGGCTGGCCATAGGAAAAGGGAAGATGTTCAGGGGCAAATCTGTGCTCACTTGCAAATGTGTCCTGTTCTGGTAGCAAAGGAAATTAACATTGTGCTAGAAGTAGTCTTGCTTGCTGCAAAGAGAATGGAAAGTGAAAGTGGGGCTTGTGGAAATAATGTCCGTATAAGAAATCTTGCCATGAAGGACATTCACACAGCATAATTGGCCAAGGAAAAGCTACTAGTCATCTATGTTTGTGAATATGTCTGTATGGAGTAGACAAGAACAGTTTGAAAAATAGACTTCTGCATCTAATCTGGATACTTGGAACCCAGAGAGATGATTCTGTTTTCAGTATGCTCTTTCTTCTTCCCACCACATAGATGCTGGCTCAGTACTGAAGGTCATAGCCCTTCAGAGAGGGAATTTTGCAGCAGTTGAAGAAGTAATTTTGGAAGAACTTCAAGTGTTTAAGGTGCAGTGAAAAAGCATCACATGGGCAAACTGTCATGCATCACATATAGAGAACCCTGTTGGTCACGTCATCATTACTTCATTGTACTTAGATGAGCAATCAGCTCAGGACAGAAATTTGCAGCTGTGGGATAGGGACAGGGATCACTTTGTGACATATTTTAGCTGAGAGGCCATTTCTGTTTCTCCCTTCAGGCGCCAGTTCCTATTACTGAGATGGAAATCTCCGTCAAGCGAGTAAGTAATGAATGGCTTCTCTACAAGACAGGAGTGGTGTGGGGAAACCACGGTGTAGAGAGGTGATGACTGACAACAGAACTACTGCAGATAATAGCAGTAGTGTGCAACAGGTTGTGTTGAAGAATGTTCTTTCCAAACTTACTGGCAAGGGGCTGTTTGCCTGATCACACCCACCTGCTTACCAGGAAAAAATGCCTGCTACTATGTGATAAGCATCAGCAGTTCAGAAGGAGAGAGAAAAAAAGCCATTGGCCCGAGGAACTAATTATACCTTACATTATTCTTGCATCCTTTTGATGCCTGTCAGTCAGATGTATATTGCAAATTCTGTGCTTAGATCTGTTTCTCAAGAGTGTGAGGCCCTGGTTTGAACCAGGCCTGTGGCACATGGGAAAAAGGATATGGGCATCTCTTCCATGCCATTTTTTTTAAACAGCCTTGATGAGCCGCCAGTTGCTATGTGGGGGAACTTACATATACTGATGGCCACATATGTTTCCCAAATATGGCAAAAAGTAACTCCCAGGAGAATTTCAGGTGAGGAAAACAATTGGGGGGCGTTGAAGCCCGTTTTCCCTGTGTGCCACTGCTCCAGTCCAGACCAAGTCTTTGTGTGCCTGGGAATTAAAGTCCCCAACCAGGACCTCCCAGTATATGTCTGAGTACATGTCTGACGGAAATGCATCTGGCAGTTGCAAGGACTTTATCACATGGGAATTAGCCCATAGTTACCTATCCCAGTGTTAGTTTTTCTTGGCAACAGCTCCTTGTTTTCCAAATATATTAAATCTCTCTGCTTCTGCAGCATGTGTTTAGATCTATAGAAGAGCCTATGTATTTATTCTTCTCCAATATTCAGTTTCTAAGATAATGTGCAGCAGTGGTTGAACTCTTATGCTTTGCTGTTTCTTGTGAATCACACCAATGTAGTATTTTGGTCCCAGCCTGCAGCAGGTATCCTTCACACCTCCAAACCAGAAACCCCTTTTTATCCCTGAATTCACATATAACTTTGCCCGGGTGCCTCTGCCATATTAATTTATGTCCCTGGATTCTCCACAGAGTTGGAAGTTCCCACATACATCTGTCAGTATTTTTCACTGTGCTTTAGATATTATAAATAAATATTACCAAATTTCTTTATAATGAATTGGGAATACGCCTAACATATTTATTTACTTCAATTATAAACTGCCTTTCTCCCCAGTGGACACCTAAAATGGATTACTTTGTTCTCCCCTCCTCCATTTTGTGCTTACAATAATCCTTGAGGGGTAGGTTAGGCTGGGAGTGTGTAAGTGGCCCAAGGTCACCCAGTGAGCTTTTATGGCAGAGCAGGGATTCAAACCTGGGTTTCCTGGAGTCTAGTCCACTTTACTACACCACATTGGTGTTGGAGTTTACTGCACAGAGAAGCGGCTAACACACTAATTAAAAATGCAAAAGGTAAATGTTCATTCGGAAGTACATTTAGGATAGGAAAGAGGGAGAGATAGCGTGCTGCTATCTTGCTAGCTAGGAAGAGTCTCTTTTTTAACTTCTGAGAAAAAGCAGGATTTTAGACTGGAGGATATCAGTCTAAGGACAGACAAGTGACCCAAAGGGACAGAGGGGTCACTAACTTTACAACCCTTTCTAACTGACCACTTGCCCGCCCCCTGCGGGGGTCTTCTCAGTTTCTTTGCACGTTAGACATTAATAATCAGTTATAATCAGATATTAATTATAACTGATAATAGGACTGGAACCCAGGTTTTTACAAGGGATTCAGGAGGAGTTTCTTCTGGAAAGAAGTATGTGCACTACCTCAGTTCTGATTCTCGTACTGTCTTGAGTAACAATTGAAAATTTTTGATTGGACAGTGAGATCTCATCAGTTTACGACTATGCCTATCCTTGCTTCCTTTGTTCTGACAGCAAATGATCTATGTGGCCTCCAAGGTGGGGGTTGCCCAAGTGAAACTGCATCGTTGTGAGACCTATGGCACAGCCTGTGCAGAGTGTTGCCTGGCACGGGATCCTTATTGTGCCTGGGATGGCCTCTCTTGCACCAGGTACCAAGCAGCAGGCAAGCGTCGCTTCCGTCGGCAAGACATCCGTAATGGGAACCCTGTGCACCAGTGCCTCGATCAGAATTTGACAGGTGAGAGAACTTGATCATACAAGCCCAGTCCAAAGGACTAGATAGAATGGGTCTGCTTGAGATGCAGGAAGGAAGATACATTCTACGTGGCTCTTGAAAACATGGGAAGGATTAAAATGCCAACAGCTGGGCTAGCTGGTATCAGCAGAAGCTATTATAGGCATGCCACACAGAAGCTTTTATATGCTTTGAAAAGGTCAATTCTCATATTTTTCCCAGTTATGGGAGATAAACTTTTAGTTTGAAATTCTGTTCTTAGCTGAAATATGGTGGCAACATGTCCACCAACCTCTCACATGTAAACTAGGGAGCAATCGATGATGGAACCTGCCCCTTTGTGAAATACGCATATCTCCCTTAATTCTTGGGCTTAATTTGGTATGAGAGCAGAGCAGGTAGCAGCCAATAAGGATCCCTGGAAGGACTGAAAGAGCCAGATTGAGGGCGAGGAGCAGGAGAGAGAAAAAGCTGTCAGCTCAGGCAAATACCTTCAAAGAAAGAGAAACTTAAGAGATCCTGTCTCAGAGCTTGCCTTGTATTTGAGCAGGAGATAGGAGTTTTAATTGGAAGAGAACCTGTCCCAGGAGGTGTTGGAAGTCTCAGAACCTGTCTTTTGTGATTAAGAAAGCTTAGCTTGAGAAAGACCGTCTTGAAGCCCCAATTTCTAAGGGAAACTAGTGATCGATTTGTGGTTTCTGAGAGGAGCAGCACTGATCCCTTGCAAGGGAAATGGAAGGCGTCTGCTGGCCATTGGTCTCTTATGCGGGCACTCATGTTTCCATAGTGGATGACTTTGACAACACGGAAGAAAAGGTGGTCTATGGGACAGAACACAACAGCACCTTCTTGGAGTGCATTCCGAAGTCTCCCCAGGCTACAGTGCAGTGGTTCGTGCACCGATCCCCAGAGGAGCTCAGAGATGAGGTGAGGTGGTGCCATTTCCCATTTTCTCAACTTTGTTGCATCTTTTCCAATAGGAAGTTTTTTTAAAAAATGATCTGAAGAGGAATTGTATCCTGTAATAAATCCATGTCAAATTCAATTACCTCACTGCTTCTTTTGGCGCCCTTTTTATCCCTGCCAGATGACACTTTTCCTGCCATGTGGTCCCAATAATGGGGAAAGCTTTATTATATTTGTATTTATTTGAAATATTTATCATCCACAGTCCTATCATGTTAGTTTCTATAGTTGCTGTTCCTTTTAGAGGCATGAAAGCCGAATCAATGAAAAGGTGGCTACCCTCGTGGCGCACCTTAAGGTTTATCCTTGCCTCACATTTTCCACGAACATCCAAATGTCCCTGTTCAGATAATGAAGCCCTCCTCTTTCTGCAGCCCAAGTAGACATTTCATTTTTTTTTCATGTATGTTTAAACACTGTTCACAACTTGGGGGATGGGGGAGGAGCTGATGGAGAGACAGTGGAGGGGTTGGAAGACATGCTTGCTGACAGGGTGAAGTGCTGCTGTCATCTTTGCAGCCCTCTCTTTGTCACCTGTCTTGCCTATCCTTTGAGGTGGTCTTTCAGTGAAGCAGCCAACTCCCCATCTTTCCCTGCCTCACCCCTTTGAATATTCCCTGCTCACACACACCAAAGAAGAACATAAGAACAAGCCTGCTGGATCAGACCAGAGTCCATCTAGTCCAGCACTCTGCTACTCGCAGTGGCCCACCAGATGCCTTTGGGAGCTCACATGCAGGAGGTGAAAGCAATGGCCTTCTGCGGCTGTTGCTCCCAATTACCTGGTCTGTTGAGGCATTTGCAATCTGAGATCAAGGAGGATCAAGATTGGTAGCCATACATCGACTTCTCCATAAATCTGTCCAAGCCCTTTTTAAAGCTATCCAGGTTAGTGGCCATCACCACCCCCTACGGCAGCAAATTCCAAACACAAATCATACGTTGCGTGAAGAAATGTTTCCTTTTACTAGTCCTACCCCCCCCCCCCCCCCCAGCATTTTCAATGTATGCCCCCTGGTTCTAGTAGTGTGAGAAAGAGAGAAAAATTTCTCTCTGTCAACTTTTTCTACTCCATGCATAATTTATAGACTTCAATCATATCCCCCCTCAGACGTCTCCTCTCCAAACTAAAGAGTCCCAAACGCTTCAGCCTCTCCTCATAAGGAAGGTGCTCCAATCCCTCAATCATCCTCATTGCCCTTCTCTGCACTTTTTCTATCTCCTCAACATCCTTTTTGAGATGTGGCGACCAGAGCTGAACACAGTACTCCAAGTGCGGTCGCACCACGGCTTTATATAAGGGCATGAAAATCTTTTGCAGTTTTATTATCAATTCCTTTCCTAATTATCCCCAGCATAAAGTTTGCCTTTTTTACAGCTGCCATGCATTGAGTTGACATTCCCATGGAACTATCAACTAAGACGCCCAAATCCCTTTCCTGGTCTGTGACTGATAGCACTGACCCTTGCAGCATGTATGTGAAGTTTGGATTTTTTGCCCCATGTGCATCACTTTACATTTTGCTACATTGAACTGCATTTGCCATTTCTGGGCCCACTCACCTAATTTATCAAGGTCCACTTGGAGCTCTTCGGAATCATTTGTGGTTCTCACCACCCTACATAGTTTGGTATCAGAAGCTTGGTACAGCAGTGTGAGTGTGTGTGTGTGTGTGTGTGTGTACACCTCAATGGGAAAGGAATGAGAGTGAGTTTGTAAAGGCATTGACAATGAGGTTTTGTCCCCTTGGCTTTCAAGTGTTCAGTGATGGGAATGGGTCTAACCAGATAGACTAGGTACTTATGTGTCTGTTAGTGTACAAATGCAAAATATAAGGCCCTGAAGCTGAGAAGGTGTGGATCTTTTCACAGGATCTCTCTGCAGATGCTTCAGTGCTGTTGAGAAGCGGGGAGGGGTTCCTGCTTCCTCAGAGCATCTTGGTGCATTCATGGACCTCTCTGGCCTTTCTTACCTTTTCTCGGGTCTTTTCCAAGACTGCTTTGCCCTAGAGTTTTGAAAAGGATCATAGTAAAGTCTGGATGGCAACTATTTTCCCCGACCCTGTCCCCACAGCAGCCATTTTTTCCTTCCACTATTTTAAAGCACTAGAATATAGTTGTATTGATATTCCAGTGTAACAATAGGTATAACTGAATTTTCAACTTTCATTTTTTTAATATAAGCTTCTAGCTCCTCTTATGGATATATAAGGAGAAAGACACATCGTTGCAATGGAAGGCGCTAGAAACTTTTTAAAAAAGATAGCTGTAAATTCAAAGAATCTGTTATACTAATTTTTGCAACATTATAATTATATCCTAGTGCCATTTTTTTCCATTGCAAAAGCCCTGGTGGCTCAGAGACAGGACTGCTGTTGCCAGGGGATTGAGGCAGGTACACCTGCCATGTAGAAGCCCTGTCACCATTGTACTTTATCAGCAGCCACTAGCAGTAATTGAGAAACCACAAAAGTCTTGGGAGAATCCTAGAGCGTTGCCCCATGTGCCATAAATTCACTTCCAGTTTTTTGTTGAAAGCGTTCAGCAACCCCGACTCCCTCCCATCAGCCTTTGAAGTGCTAGTAGGGAAGAGGGGGAATGGTTGGGAGGCCTCCTGCCATAGCAAGAGGTAGCTTGTTGTTACCTGAGGTGGCAAAGGAAAGTACACAGTTCTCCTGAAGGTTTCTAAAGAGGCTACAGATATTCCTAAAGTGACACTGGAGAGGAGATAGAATGTGTCATAATACCGCTGAATCATCCTACCCAGAAACTGACAAATTCATTCTCTTACTTCTGTTTGGCCTGTATTATGTCATACGCCTTTTATGTGCAATCACGCCTCCATTTTCCCTATCTATTTAGTTTCTGTGCTTTGTCTGCTTGTTGTAGCTTGAGGAGGAATTCTTAAATTAAACTGAAAGCAAAGAAACCCATGTTCCTGCTGTGTGAGGTCTCAACCTTCTTTTTCTAGAGTTTAGCAGGCCAAGGTAATTCCCAGGAAACTGGGTTGAAATGGTAAACTGGAAGAAGTGATAATAGTGTACATTTGTGGGATGTCTCTAGAGCAAAAGGGGCATAGCAGTCTCTCGCCAATAAACACAGCTGGTTTGCTGTTGTCAAAGACTGCTAAGAGCTAGTCAGAATTTGTTCTGGTATCGTACAGTGAGCAAAGCAGTGTCTGATCTCTCCCCAGCACCTCCCCCTTCACAAACCCTTCCAAAACTTTCTAAAGGACCACACAGAGCAATGGAATGTGCCATTCTTGCTGGGGCTCCTTGTTTCATATGCAAGACAAATAAATACAAGTCACTCATCAAAAAGGAAAGGAATAAATTAAATGGATTCTTGTGTGTCCCCATCCCCCACTTTCTCCACTTGGAGCAGCTTTCTTTTTAGGAGGCAAGGCTTGTACCCTAAGACCTGCTCAGAAGAGTTTTTTCTACAGGTGAAAGCTGTTAGTAGGGGAACTAAGCCTCTCTCAAGACTGAGCCTGTTTCGCCAGTTGTTGTTTTTGTTAAAACAAAAGCAGGTAACCATCTAGTGAACACTCCAGGTGGCTCTTCTGGATGCAGCTGCCAGTTCAAGCAACTGCAGCTTTCTTAGAAAGGTATTTTCTGGATTGAAGAAGGTATTTGTGGCATAAAAGTAAGAATGAGCAGCTCAGCCTAATTACAAGGAAGGAACAGGAAATGGGTACAGGCAGGAAATGTTTTTAGTGACTGGATTCTTTGACTATTACAAGATTCAAGTATAGAAGTTTAGAATTGTTTTGTTTAGCTTGACTAATTTTGCAGGTCTTTGACCATAATAAATTGTTCTGGTCTGAGTTCAGTAGCACTATAAAGACCAGTTGCGTAGCTACAACGGGATGGGGGTGGGGTGCAGCGCCCCAGCCGCATGCCATTGGGGTCATGTGTGGGCAGAAAATCGCTCCCCCACATCCTCCCCCTTCCCCTCTCTCCAGGCCCGGCAGAAGCTGCTGCCGGGCTGGTGAAGCCCATCCAGGCCTGGCGGAGGTCACTGCTGGGTGCCCTGGCCCTGCCTCATCAACCAGGCCCCACGGCCTGGACCAGCCTGCCGGGCTACAGGCTGGGCTGGGCTGGGCTGGGCTGGGCGACTGCCCAGCCAGGCTGCTTTTTCAACCAGTTGCTCTTTGCAGCCGGTTACAAAGTTGGGGGGGGGGGGGGGGGGGGCCCTGTGGGGGGGTGGGGCCCACTACTGATAAAGACTAACAAGAGTTCCAGGGTATCAGCTTTCAAGAGATCCAAAATTCCCTTTGTCAGATATAAAGGATATTACAGCACATTGGTTTGCAGCTATTTGCATTAAGTGGGACTGATGCCCAGTGCCAAGGAAAGAATAATGGGATGAGAACTGTGTTTTGTATTTCTTAGCAGGACTGTAGGATCCCAGACTCAGGCAGTCAAATCTCTTCCCTATTAAAGGAAGCCACATTCAATGAACTGTATTGCCAAACCTACTGTGATGGAGGATATAATCCAACAACCATTTTGAAGGATTTCTCTTGGTCAAAACATATGAAAAAAGGATAAAAGGGGAGGACTCCCAACCTGACAAACAAGCTAGTCATTACAAATGCATTATTCTGCAATGTCTCCACAATTTCAAAGCATGTGTATTCTGCATTTTTTAAAAAGCACAAATTCTTTACCAATTTTAGGCCTTATATAAATATTATGCAACCTGTGATCATTTACTTATTTTGCACTTTTATTTCTCCTTTTATTCACTTTGTACTTTTATTTCTTTTCCTTCACTATTTTGCATAATTTATTCTGTCCATCTTTTTCACTGAGATGGGCAAGAAGCTGCACAGAGAACACTCGGTTCCCCACGACTGAAAATTCTAAAAACCAATGTGGACACACATTCCAAAATTTAATCAGACATTAGCCATATGCTCTTTCAAGCCTTTCATGCATGTCAAAATGTATATGAAACATGAGATTTTCCAGATACTGAATTTGTTCCCAATACCACATGATCAGCTTTTGTGAAATATAGCCCTGCCAGTACCTTCTTCTTTCAAAGCCCAGCAACCCCATGCTCTTAATTACTGTAATGCTTTAAGTAAGTCAAGGTGCCACACTGGAAAGTTGGTCAATCTAGACTCTCTTTTATGTTTTTCCCACTAACTCTTCTTCCAGGTTAAAACAGATGAACGGATCATGAAGACAGAGCAAGGCCTGCTCTTCCGGAAGCTCTTCCGCCAGGATGCTGGAATGTATTACTGCAAGACTCAGGAGCATGGCTTCACTCAGACCATCACCAAAATCATGTTGGAAGTGATTGAGAGTGAGCAGCTGGAACAGGTCTTCCAGCGGGAGGATGAAGAGTCATCTCGGCAACCTTGCCTGGTGCCTGATCCCCGCCTGCTGCATGGGCAACGGGTGTGGTTCAAAGACATCATGCACCTCATTGGCTACACCAACCTGCAGAGAGTGGAGGAGTACTGTGAGCGGGTGTGGTGTGGAGACCGGCAATTGCGGCACAAAGGCAGGCCCCCCAAAAGCAAGAACATGCTTGATGGCAAAAAAGGGAGAGGCAAACAGCACAGCGAGAGGAACCGGGTGCCGAGGCAAGCAGCAGCCACCTAAAAGGAAGGGGAGCCCACATGTGGCAAGAGGAGAACATGAGAGGAGAAAGGAGGTTATGGACCAGTATCCCTCCTTATGAGAAAGAATCAGCTTCTCTAGGAATTGGCCCCATGGTTTGTTCACGCAGGGATGGGGAAAGCAACCTTGCTGATCAGCACAGCCTGAAGGCATTTTTTTGCTGGAAGTGCACTGCTTTCTCCTGCCATTAAGCACTGGAGAAAAGGGTCAAGAGATGCCACAGTGTTGCTTTCCTATCTCGTTTCATTATCCTTCACTCAGACATCAAGACATCATGTTTGTACCAGGACTGGGAAGGCATGGGAACTGCATAACTCACAAAAACCTGCATTGTTCCAATGTAGCTTTTATTGAGTGTTGTCCACTGATGATACGATGAGTCTCCTGATTCAGGGGCATGAGTGTTAACCATGTGGCTGGTTAAAGGCAGTCTGTGAGCAATAGAGGGAGGGGCCACAGCCAGTGCACTGCACAGAATTGTGGATGAGAATGATAGAGAGTTGCTGCTGGGACTGAACTCATGTGGGCAAAGCTCTCCTATAGGAAGACGTGACAGCTGTATGCAGGGGACCAGATCTCCCACAGGAAAAGAATGGATCTTGTGCCAGGGGGTATCTTGTGGGCCATAGGGATGGAGAGAATGAATGATGATCTCTGACCTATGGGTCTGTACATCTTGGGAATCAAATTGGCCTCAGCTTATCCTATCTCTGTCTGGCAGGGGAAAAGTTTTCATGCATGCAGCCACAAGCAGTTTCTCTGATTCAGTCTGATGTACAACTATAAATGTTAAATTGCTCGTAGGCTAATTTGCATTACAAATGCTACTCCTCCACTTTCTCTTCCATGTGAACACTGCTTTAGATGTTAACGTAGATTGTGAAAGAGAAGATCAAAGGTGAATGAAGGGCCAAACAATATATTACATTGTAGGTGCATGTGACTTTAGTCCCAGTGACCGTTCTCTCTTGCAAAATGCCCTGAAGAAAGGGCACTGGGGAAAGGAGCAGGGTGAAAAGCAATGCTTAAACTCTTCTGTTGCTGCTGGCCTTCCTCTTTGAAACTCTTATCTCCAAGCTGCTTTTACCTTTGTGCAGTTCCAGACTGGTGTTTGCAAAGTAAATGGATCCAGATGACTGGCAAGGTAAAAGCAACATAGTGTCAAGGTGATATGCCCCCTTTTTTTCCTGATGCAAAGTGTTTACTCCTGAGAGTGCTTTGCGAAACAAAGGAGCTAACATTATATGTCACTGAAGTGTGACACACAGTTTGGTCCTCAGCCTTATGTGTGAAAGCTCCCTAAATTTTCTCATCCTATCCCTAGGAGGTTTAAATGCTAACCTTGTAACCTCCACATGAGATTCTCCCACTTTCTGTCTTTCAGCCTTTCTCGGGATTATCCTATCAGTGTTCAGTGGGCCATGCAACTGTTCTGTGACCCAGTAAAGGCTATTTACCTTAACTGAGCTCTATCTTTCATTTTCGTGTCTGTGTTGATCCCTTAAATGAAATTGGTTAAATACCAACTGCTGAGCTGAAAGGCACCAGTTTGTTCAACAAATAAATTAAATCCTTATGCAGCAAGCTCAGGCTTGGGTGGCAAGCTTCCTCTTTTGTTTCCAGTGATTTGGCATTAATCAGCACAATGAATGGGCTCATAGCAGGCTGTGTCTGGGAATGAGATTTATGGCAAAAATATTTTCTTGCAATGTCACTGTGCAATCAAACATTATTCTGTTTTCCCCAGGCTCAGAACAATGTTTGTGTCCAAAGTCAAGACAATCAAAACTCAAAGTGCTCTGATTTTGTGAAGAGATTAGAAGGTTTAGTTATGCACAGAATTTCCTTGACGTGAGATGTCCCATAGGTAACCAGTTTGTAAAGAAAGCATTAACATCCCTCAGTTTCAAGTTGTGTTTTGTAGTGGGCAAATGAAGATTATTGTGCTTTGCTGGAGGTAAGACTGCCTCCAAATAGCTTCCTGCATTGCTGGTTGTAGAATTTTAACACTAAACCACGCAAGTAGCATGAAAGAGTTCCCCTTTTCTCAAAAGAAAGATAGAGGCAGTATAAACATTGGAGCAGCAGTCTCTGGGCAGTGCCTCACAAGGACTATGCTGCCTTTACTCACCTAAGGGCAGGCGGGCGGGCGGGATGGGGGGTGGGGGATAAGCTTAGTCATTGACACAGTTCCTAAGTTTCAAGTTTCTTGCTGATGTTGTTTCTGTACCTAGGATCCCAGCATTATTGTGTGTGTGTATTTGTGTCAAGTCTCTTGATTACAAAGAGCAAAATACCAATTTTTATGTGCTATCTGAAAACTGCTATATTTGCAGTATTGGTCCAAGGCAGACAAATATCCTGTGTACGTATGATAAAGGAAGAAATTGCATATGCTTATCCTGCCCACCACTAGCTTCACCTCAACTTTGATGTGTATGTGCTCTTACATATCTAGCTGACACAGGCTGCTACCATACCACAGAACACATCTATATGGTATGAATTTTGCTGGGGCTTTCCTCTTTCATTGGAAGGAAAGACAAGCATGTTTTTTTCTTGGTTAAAGGGGCAATTTTGGCATGGCTATGGGAGGGTGTCCCTGTGAATACACTGTCTGTCGCCACAATAGAGAAGGGGGCAAAGCTGGGCAACTTTTCTAAAATAGCATTCATCAGCTTGCTTTTGTGTGCCTTCTCCCCACCCTTTTTAACCCTTGAGTATCTTTTTCCTATTCCTTGAAGAGCCATTCTGTAGCATTTCAGCACAGCTTGGTGGAAAGGGGGGAAATGAGGGGGAAAAGAGGGAACAAGAGAACATGCCAGTAAGGTCATGGCATGTTTGCAAGCAAGACAAGGTTAATGGGGAACTAGGGTAGGGGAGCAGAGGTGGCTGCAAACTGGGCAAGAATGGGGTTACCAACTTCTTTCCATACCACCTGCTGCTGCTGCCATCATAGGGTGGCATTTTTGGTGACCTCATATTGAAGCAGCCATAGGTTTCAACTCTGGGTTTGATATTTCACATAAAACTTGGGAATCAATGACATTATTCAAATTTACATTCATTGGGTTTTTCAAGTATAGACCCTGTATAAATGAGACACCAGTATATGCAAGTCCAGATTACTAAAGTACTAGTTGAAACATCATTGGACCATGGTAAGAATCCTGGTCCTTAACTTCATCCAAGTACCATACTGTCATCTGCCAGCAATTTTTTTTAACTGAGTAGACCACAAAAGGTGTGTTCCAATCACCAAACTGGCTTGGGTTGTTGTGATGGTTGTCTTACAAACATGGATGTGTTGTTATCATTACGAACTTCTACAGTAGTTGATCCCAAGGATTATTTCCTGTATTTGGACTTACTGGTATGTGAATTGATGTGAGTATACTGCCATTCATGTAAATATTACCATGGTTTTGATGAATTTTCCAAATGTTTCTCCAGTATTCCTGTTGATTACCCTTCTGCTTGACCCTTCTGCTAAAATCAGTGGAAAGAGGGCCATTACCATTGTAAAAATAAGAGTTCTGTACAACTAGCCAAGGAACAATGTCTGCTTTGTAACTCTATAATTACATTCAGATTTTCAGGAGTGATAAAGTTACAATAACTAAAGACAATTAACATTAGGTCATGTTAGGGATGGCAAGGATGGGTTAATAAAATGGAGGGTAGTGAAGATGGCAAATTAGCAATATTAAGGGATTGTGTTGTAGTTGCTGCAGAATTAAAGGGAAAGGAGTGAAAACAGCAATGATAAGGCAAGAACAGTGGGATGATGATGATGTTATCCATTCAGTCATTCTCGACCCTTGGCGACCCGATATGCAAGCTCTTTCCACATTTTTCGATTAAAGAACAGTGAGACATGCATGCAAACCCAATTGTTCTCTAACTGCAAATGTTCCATAATACAACTTGTATCTTAAGCTCAAATCAAATCAAAATCAAATACATAAAAATAAAGGTTTGGCAATTATGTTTTTCCTACTGATAACTTCAGGTTTAGGTACTGGATGGAATTGGCCTTCTTATCTCTGTGTTTAGGGGCTCTGTTATGAAGCAAGAAAGGATTCACAGGGTAGGTTTGCTCCTTCTCTGTGGCTGACCTTGTAACCCTGGTATTTTGTTCTCTGAGGGGATGATCTTTCATATGTAGACAAAACAATTTTTTATACATCACCTGCTCCCCTTTGAAAAGACAACTCTGAAGATTTCCTGGTAGAAACTGTGGTCAGTGTTAGTGGCTGGGGTGAAATTTGGATGGGAAAGAAATGACTGTCATTGTATATGCAGGAGCAGGGGTCAAGATCACACTTCCTTTAGCCACATCTGTTATAACCAGGCAGATGACCATCCTATAAGCCTGCTTTGAGGGTAAATTTTGGTGACAAGTGGTTGTTTAACACAACGTGAACTAGATACGTGACCACTAGAAATCAGTGTTCTTAACAGAAACTCTCTTAATTCCTTTTTACTCAAAATACTTTTATTTCATTTTATTCTTTTTAGGAATTTGGAGTCTTGTTTTAAATCAGTTGAGTTTTGATCAGAAGAGAAATTCAAAGAAAAGAGGGGCAGGAAGGGGTGGGGGGTTCAGCAAGCTTTCACTTTGAAGTTGCTCAAAACTGCCAGTGTCTTTCTAAAACTTCTTGTCCTCCTGACTGACAGGAGGAGACATGCAACATCCCCCCAAAAGTGCAAGGATTAAAATTACAAAAATGCCAAAGAAAAAACAAAGAGAAAATATCTCTTGGAAAAGAATTAGAGGAATCAATGGCTCTATCAAAAGAAGTTAATTTTGGAAAGTCCTCATAACTCTACCAGGGATTTCTCTTTCCAGTCGGAAGGTTATAAAAATGTGTGTGAAATGAGTCTCGCCAGTCAACATTTGGGCTTAGCTTTACCAGCTGTTGGCTAGAATGCTGGTAGCAGATATGGCTTCTCTCATATTTCAGGTGCCGAGGGAGGAAAGTAAAGTGCTCTATTTTTCAGACTTTATTAGTAATAAACGTGTTTTAGCAAAAATTGGTTTCACTTGGGAACCGTCAGTTGTGGAAGTACCTTATCAATCTTCATAGCCATCACCTCTGAGGACTATCCAGCCATGAGGTACAATCATGTCTTACCTCAAAGTAATGTGAATCAGCCCAGACATGTATTGGATCCAGCAAAGTATTTCCAGCGGCTGGGTTTTTCGCAGTTTCTCCCTTTTGCTGCAAAACTCTGACCCCACCCCCACCCCACCCCCCGGTGTCCCTGTGGGTTCTCTGTCCTCAAAGAGTAACACTGGCGGGGGGGGGGGGGAGAGGTGGCGGCATTGGGACTGCAGTAGAAAGGGAGGTGAGAATGATGCATTCAGTTGATGGAAATCCCTTCTGTCAGTGGAAATTGTTTGTGGATCCAAGCCACGGGGTTGTGTGGTTTTAAGAAACAACCGTTGTTGCATTTGCCTCAGTGCCTGCCTCTTGTGATAGGAGCATTTGGAAGAGCTATGGAAACACCAGTTCTATGACATGTAAAGTCTCCTTCTGTGCTAGAGTGAGTAATTGATATTATGACCATCACTATGTCTGATGGGAATCTGAGCCTTGTGTGTACAGTGCACATGATATTAGATATGTCCTCTGACCAAGAACCCCCTCTTGAAAAGAATTTATGATTTTTGCCTTCTGGGACTCTAGCCCCATGAACTAATGCACAGACAGGTCTTTGAAGCTCTGTGTGTGAAGGGATCAAGGGAGACAAGACACAATGAGCTTCTTTCCTGAATCTGGTTGAGTGTAATTACATGACGTTTATTTTTTGCAAAATGCCTACAAAGTGGAAAGGGAGCATGACATGAGGCAAAATAATAAATAGCGTGAGAGAGCAGTGAGCTGGGTTTTGTAGCCTAATATGTGCAAAAGCAGCAGGTCTTTCCTGAGCAGTAAACACCCAGTTCTCTTCTCAGTCTTTTGTGTGCTCATTTCCCTCTGTTAAGAAAATAGCACTGGTGCTTTATGGGTAATGAGTGAATCCTACAGCCCCTTTTTGCCATGCTTCCATTCAGTTGTTGCTCACTATTGTTGTTAAAAGACATCTTCACATTTATCTATGAAGAAAGGGCCATGAATGCAGTGAAATTCCTTCCATAGAGTTGTGCTGCCTGCGCCTATTAGATTGCTGTATTATTTATATGCTCTGAATTGCTGCATGATGCATTAATTGTTAGAGACCAATTTTAAACTTCACTGTAATCTCTGGATGGAAGGTGGATTTACATGTATGTTCTTGACATGCCGAGTCAGTCTCGTGAAAATGCATGTGGTCTTGAACAGACGCATTAGCATCTTTCCTAACTTTGAAGAATCTAGTTTTCCCTTCTGGTATTGGTGTGGGCATCGCTTCACACAAAATTAGGAGGTGGGATAAGATAAAAATGGGGGGAGGGGATGCTGCAACATGAGTGTACCTAACACATTTGCAAGAAGCCCCACACTGAAATAGAAGATACACTGCATGAAAAAATCAGGAAGATGGCCAAGTGGATAAAATAGGCTAACTCATCTGATCAGCTAGGGAAGACTTACACATCCATATTGCCACTTCACGAATCAAACATGTCAGAGTTTCAGAGTAGCATGCTGTCACTCAAGCCCTGGATCTCAGTCAAAGCTGCACTTGGATATGTATATGCTTGCACCTCCATATCTTAACTGCTCTAACTAGTTAACCTAACTTCATTTGGGAAAGGGACCATAAGTCTCGTTCCTTTGTTGATGGGAAATGTGAGAATCATGTGAAGAGATTCATGCTCTTTCACAAAGGGATGTAGAAAAATCATTGCAAAGAGGGGCACTTTGTTTCACGTGGGAGAAACATGTTCATAAGTTTTACTTTGACCTAGTTATGTCCACCCTAAATCAGCATCAGTACCTAATTTTGAATTTTTTTCCCCCGAAGGCAACAATAAACTGGGTTGTGTATATATTGAGCAGTGACTGTTATGAAGCCAATGTGGACTAACTCAATAAGGTCCTGTTTGCTGAAGCAAGGGCAAAATAAGAGCAGCTGCATGAAATTACTTCCCGTAGCAGGGCAGAGAAAGGGAAGAGAGTGTCACAGCCAGTAATAACTCTAGCTAGAAATGCCAAGTGTGTTTTTATGGGGACAGCATGATCTCTCTCACTTAGTGATTCTCCTGGGGCTGATAAAGATCTTGTTTCTTCAGCCAATTTAGACATCACACGATAGTGTGAACCACAAGCTTCACCCTCTCTCTCTCTCTCTCTCTCTCACACACACACACAGAGAGAGAGAGATAGGTATAGCACTAATTGAACTAAATAAACCAGAGGGTATTGTGCTTCCAACTGGACATTTAATGTAGTGATACAAAGGATGGCACAATTAGGTACTGTTTCATGTTTACTGATGTCCACAGTTTGACAAACATCAAACAATCCAACACTTTAATTTGCTGATCTGGTGAGTGCAGGGAGGGGGGGGGGCGTTTCTTCATCATTTATCATGCCTTCAAGTGTGCAGTACTGGAAACAAGCTAGAGACAACTTGGAAGTACCTCAAGTTAAATCTGGTTTCAGGGACAGGTTACCTATAGAATAAACAAAGGAGGAAATCTCATTAAGTAAACAGCTTAATGCCTGTCTAACTGTGTTATGTCGTGCACGCAAGTCACATTTACGTTCATATAAGGGAATGTACAGCGAATGGCCTTCCTGCCCTTGTGGGCTTCCCAGAGACACATGACAGGCCACTGTGAGAAACGGGACAGGATGCTGGACTGGATACATTTCTGATCTGAGTCAGCCCTGCTCATATGTTCTTAAGGTGCAAAGGAAGAAGGACTCCTGCCAAAAATGACCTCTGCATTGCTGCAGCTGGCAAAATTTCAGCTCATTTAGGAAGAATGTCAGCTCTTCCCTGGTGACGCTTTCTTTTACCTTTCCCAGAAATCTGGTCTGAATTATCCAGCAACTGTGCTTCCAATTGGGCAAAGTAAAGCTGTGCCTATGATGTCACCTCTGACGTTAATACAGCATTATACACCCCTCTGTTTTCTTAACCAGCTATGCAGATTTGATTACATCATGACATCCATATTTTGATGACTTCTGCTGGAACACTGGACAAAGTTTGCTTCCAGCAGCTTCTGAATGAATTGACCCGTGCACTTCAGCAGGACACTCCAAAATTAAATTATTCTTTTACAGATATTACTTTGCATATACATCTTCCCACCTTAGCAAACAACAACGTTGCTTTGTGCCTTGTACCTTGAGACGCATGAGGGAAATGGTGCATATCTATATGTTCAGTTCGGCTCATGTGTGTCCAATGCCAGTATAGGAGAATACATTTATTTCTACCACTTTCAGAAGGACAGCTACTGAGATGTCTCTGAGAAGACACCTGTTCAGACCGTGATGCTCCTTGGCTGTGAGTGAGCCCACTATAGCATCAGCCCCTTTTTGCTGTCAATAAAAGGCCCATATTCTATTTACTAAGCCATTATTAGGTAGGCATGTATTATGGCAGAACCTTTCTAGAGGCTTTGCTCCAGAAAATGGCAGGCCAGTCCTCAGACACTCAATACATTACCAGTATTCATGAACATACAGGCTTTTGCATGCAACATGTGTTACAAAAATAACTCAAGAAGATTAATAATGTAGAAATCTATCCAACTCACACATGTATTATATATATATATAACTCCATATATACATATATATATACATACACACACATATACACACACATATACACATATATACATATATATACATATATATACATACATATATACACACACACGCACACACACATATGCTGGAAACAACATACAATGCTGACGTTTATATGCCACCTTAGTAGTAGGTGTTGCTTTAGATTAAAAAGCCCTTGATTTGCAGTCTTATTAGAGCCACATGGGGTGGATGGCAGAGCTCCTCCCTCATCATTTTAGTGAGTGCCTCTTAGCGCAATCCAGTTCCAGGTTGAAGATCTTCCCTCTTGTGCAGCCTGAGCTGATTCAGGGGTGTGCCCTCTTACCAGGAGCAGTTACACAGTTCTTAAAATCTTCTTTAAACAACATCTTAGCTAAAAGTTAAATGTGTGTGTACATCCACACAACACCTTTATCTCTGTAGCTATACTGTGTCTCACAGAAAGATAAAAGTGCGGTGATTAGCAGTGTGGCAGAAGTGCATGCTGCCTCAGTAGAAAATAGTCCCAAAAGATTATGAACAGGCAGGCAAGCGAGGCAGTGAGAGGGTAGCGAGTGGTGAGAAAGTGTGACGGCAAAAGAGTGAGGCAGCAGGCAAGTGAGTGAGGTGGCAGCAGAGCAAAGCGGAGAAGAAGGTGGTGGGTGCCCAAGATATGTCTGTAGAGTAAGTGGTGAGTTAGAGGGAGGTTGGGGGTCTGGTTTGGTGTTTGGAGGGGTGAGGGGAAATAGGGAGGCTGTTGTCAAGCATGGCTTACTATAGCTGTCCAATCAGCCTGGCTTGGCGTTTGGGCTGCGGAGGCTAAGCACTAGGACCCAACGGGAGCATTCTACAAGGAAGGAGGTTCAGGAAGTAGCAGTGGATGAATTCAAACTCTCCAGAGGCCTTTTGGTGAGACAGAATATGACAACTTGAGCATCCCTTTCTTTTTCAGGGCACAACAGTTTCTGTGTAATTTTTCTAATCCCCTCTGACTTTTGGGGGGCCCAACACACACCTGCAAGTGTGTGTATATATATTCACAAGTAGGCTGCATGCCTCCTCCCTTCTTCAGCTTGCTGCGCTGAAGGATGTTGCCCTTACAGATGACAGGACCAGGTTTGCTCACTGCACGTGCTCCATGACTAACAGTGAGGAGCCTCATCAGAAACATTCCCCTGAACCAGAGGCATATCTAGGCAAACTGGAGCCCAGGGGACAAAACCTGAGTTTGCTCCCCCCCCCCCCCGGTATGGGCAGCCACCCTCCCCCACCACAACCAAACAATGATTTTTTTGCACCTGCTCACAAAACACCTCCCACCCCTAGCAAAACATACATGGCTCTCTCCCCACCAACTCTCTTTCCAAATTTTGTCCTCACACCAACCCTATGAGGTAGGTTGTTAGCCTGAGAAACAGCTCCAAGCCAGTGCAAGTGGGTATTAAGCATGTAAATCTCTCACAAATCACCCCCAGAAAAACATTTACCAAACAAATGTCAGCATCATGTCTCACAAAATCCACCCCCAAACAGCATCACTTTCAATGGTGTTTAAACTAGGGAGTCCAGATTCTTCTTTTAAATCCACCTTAAATGGAGAATCTGGGGTCACCAGTTAAAACAACATTGAAAATGATGCTGTTTTGGGGTGGATTCTCCCTGAAACAGCATCATTTTCAATGTTTAAACTGTGGACCTCACATTCCATGCTGAAGGGGGTGAATTTAAAAGAAGATTCTGGGGAAATTTGGGGGGTGCCTGCTGTCAGAAGTGCAATTGTTAAGCTAGCAGTACCAAATTTTCAGAGTGTCTTCAGGAGACTCGCCTTCTGATACCACCCATGTTTGGTAAAGTTTGGTTCAGGGGGTCCAGCATTATGGATGCTCAAAAGGGTAGCCCCCATCTATTATCTCCCATTGGAAACAATGAGGGATGGGGCACCCCTTTTGGAAGTCCATAACTTTGGACCCCCTGAACAAAACCTCACCTAACTTGGGTGGTATCATCAGGAAAGTATCCTGAAAAAAAACCCTGTAATTGTGGTGCTGCTAGCCTAAAAACTGCACTTTCTGCAGGCCAAAAACTGAAAAAACACTAACATACAAAAAACACACAAACGAACCTGAAATTTTTGCGCCCTCCACTAGGGGGCGCCCAGGGACATGGGATACCCCATGTTCCCTATGCAAATACGTCACTGCCCTGAACTATAACCCTTCCTTATTTTTTTTTAAATAGGTATCATCATGAGAGAGCAACTTGCATAACAGAAGAAAGGGATAAATAAAATGAACCATTTCCACACAGGAAGATGTAACGATGCAAAAATTTTCCCAGCTGTTCAATTACAAGCGTCCTGCCAGAAAAGCAATCAGGCAACCTCATGAGAGAGTCTACACAAGACCTTCCAAGTCCAAATTTGAGAAGATGTGAGCTCTTTTCACAGATGCATCTAGAGGAAAATTCCACCTGGTGAAATTCTTCTGTCCCTCTCAGACAGGGAGTCTTCCCAACACTGTCTAATCAGGCAGTTATAGCAAATGTGCCTATTTCCTGTGGCCCAGTAGTTTATGTGTGTGGTTGGAGAAAGAACAGGCCAGCCTTGTGCAGTCTGAGTTTCCATATTAGTTGCACAATGGAACAGCCCAAATTGAGAGTTTCCTGTCAAGATGCAGTCTGTACACAGTGCTCAAAGGGGACCAAACGATTCATGAGAAGCTAAATGTCATAGAAAGTCAGTCCATGGCTGTAACTCCCTCAAAGAGACTGTAGTGTTCTTAATATGAAGGGCTTTGAGCCATCTTTCCTATGACGTTATTGCCAGCTACAATCCTTTCACGCCCAGCCCAGCTGTAACGGGAGCTAAATTGTGCCTTTCATCAGCACAATAAAATGCTCTGCCACAAATTATTCCATGGGGAATACAAATGTAAATGTAGCCAAGCAACTCAATGGAATCTCACAGGTTATTAGAGTGGGCAAACACAGTGAAATTGCTACCAGGAGGCCTTTTTGTATTCTGTTTAATTAAGTGGAGTTAAGCTAATGTTTGCTGCAGGAAGGAACACCAGAAATAAACAGTATTTATTTATAAAACATATGAGTTTCTTTTTGTTATCTAAAAAAGCAAAAAGGGATACATAAATGCAAAACAAAACAATTTACAAACTAAGCACAAAAAGCATGTAAAACCAATAATTGCAACACTCAATTAAAAACTAGACATGATACCTTGAAAACAAGTTATTTAAATAGCTAAACAAAACCTCAGAGAAATAAATAAGGTAGACTGATGGGGTTTGCCATATGACTTGGGGAGGGAATTGCGCTTGGTAGATGAGCTAACTGTGAAGTTCTATCCTCTCATGGGTTTCACCTTGGTGAATGTGGGAGAGTACAATAAGTTCTTCCATGTTGATGTGAGGAAAAAAAGAATATGTAGCACATGTATCATCCACCTATAGAATTGCTCTAGGGCTATACTTAGAGATGTCAATGCATAGAAGACATAAATCCGGCAAGGGGCAGGGCCTACACATCATGGACTTGAAGCAAAGCTGAGGAAAAAGGAAGGGAAAGGGATCAGGACAGACAGAGAAGGGGCAAAGTCTTTTAAAAGTAAGCCCATGGGATCACGTCACCCTATGTGCTTGCATCATAATTGGAACATCTTGGATCAGAGAAGATTCTCCGATCTTACTGGAAGTCACCCAAGCTGTTCCAGTCATCAAGGAAACAATAGCAAACATGTAAATATTTAAACAATCTTTCTCCTATTTCTTTTACTATAAGAAAAAAAAAACCTCAACAGACAACAGGCCATAAAAGGCAAAATCTAGTCATCCTCATGGAAATTGTCCCTTTCTCTGGTCAGTTCACAAATTTCATCCATGTTGCTTTCCATAGGTGCCCTTGTATATAATGCTGAATCATTCAAAACTTTTGACCTGAACTGTAGAGGAGTGGAGTTCAAAGGAAGGAATTATTAGGTCACCTGATCCAACCAAACCCCTGATAAATCACTGCCTGAACAACCTCTAAAATCCAAAATAGAAAATGCACACCGTTCTTCAGATGGAAAGCAAATAAGATGCAAAATATGCTTTACAGAGCAACGAGGTCTAACACCATGCACCAAATGACAAACACTGAATACCTGGAGATTAGTAGCATCAGTGGTCATTTAAGCCATTTATTTATTTGTTTCTTTGATTTATATCCCACCATTTCCTGACAAAGCCAGGTTCAAGGAAACTAACAACATATACTATGCACACATACAGAATAAAGTTAAAATATGCAATTAAAATCATAACCCTAATCTAGACTAATAGGTTTATACCCTATATATAGATGACACCTTACCAATAAGATAAACAGATACAAGGGCTGTCTGTGCCATTGGAAGTTGGGAATATTGGCAGGTGCAGGTGAGGAGTAAGAAAAGAAAAGCTTGAAGTCTCTTTTATACACAACTTTTACAGGCCCACATACACTCTTTTGGCCCAGCTCATGTTCTGTGGCTCTAGATTAATAGACTGTGTGCCATAGTCATTTGTAAAAAGCAGAGATGCCATTTATCAGTTTTGACAGAGAAGGGAGGAAAAAGTAGGATTTTAACTTTGTTTTAAGACCACTGTGCAAACGGCTCCTGCTGCATTTGTGGGAGTCCAGTCCAGCTAGGGAAATACTTACAGAAAACCCACTTCTTTATAACATTGCTCCAGCCGCAGTGAGAGGTTCTGGGGGCTAGTGCTTGTTTGGGTTGGTTCCCTTTGGAACCTACTGGTGTTTTTGTATTATTTGCTTTTCATACACATCTACAGGCAAATCACAGGTGGAGGAAAAGGAGCACAACACCCATCACTCCACCTTAAATTCCAAGAGATTGTGCCAACTGATGGTCAATGAAAATGGACCCTCACTTCAGAAAAATTTGAGAACCATCAGTATAATACACATATAATACAAAATGCTGATATATTGATTCACCATTAATATTAAAGTAGAATAAAAGATTATTTTATACCCATTTTTCTCAACCATAAGGAGTCGTAAAACAGCTTACAATCATCTTTCCTTCCCCTTCCTACAACAGACACCCTGTGAGCTAGGTGGGGCTCAGAGTTCTGAGAGAACTGTGACTAGTTAGAAACCAAAAAGGTTGAGAAGTCTAATTACCATCCATTAATATATGTTTAATATATATATTACTGCACTGTGCTATATTCTTAACAATGTTATGTATAAAAATCTCAATAGCAAATATACATTCATATCTAAAAACATGTAGAATCACAATATCACAAATATATCATAAACAACCTCAAAGCCTCAATAGTAAAGATTAAATACACAATATCAGAATGTAACACATAAAAGACCTCAAAAGACCTCATGTTTTTTGATCCTACTGGAGCTTCTTCAGAGGTCAATAAACAACCCAACTGGATCTTCTTCAGAGATAATCCAGCATGCTTCATGTGGACAAGTAGGGAAACAAAGTTCTCCAGGTTAGAGTCCACTGCTCTTAACCACTACACCTGCTGGCTCCCTTGAAGTACAATCTCATTTTATGAAAATAAATGGAAATATTCCATGCAATGAAACAAAATGCTCTGGAGAAGTAAAACAGAGATGAAGATTTGGGGGTTGAACCACAGGAATAAGAAATTTGAAATAATGTCAGAAACCCTTGAAGTAGAGTTGCCAATGCTGAACAGTCAAATTACTGGAGATTTGGGAGTAGAGCCAGAGAAGGGGGAGGGTACCCCCCACCCATGCACCCAAAGCTGCCATATTCTCTTGGGGAACTGATCTCTGCAGTCTGAAGATTAGTGGTGATTCCTGGAGAAGTCCGGGGCCCATGTGAAGTTTGGCAATCCTACCTTGGGAATAGGTCTGACAGCAAAAACTATTGGGCTGCTGTCTTTTCATCTATCCACAACAAGCAGCCTAGGTTTTTTTTCCCCCTGGTCAGTTGAAAGCCATGTGGGTTAACACAGAGTGCAGTCAGTGAAAGAACTGAGCAACACACAAGGTTTTGATGAGCATCACTAGAGCTGAAAATAGAAGCCTTTCTTTTCTAGTTGCTATGAGGTATGACAACTCCTGCTTGGGAAATTGTTGGTGATTTGGGAGCAGTATTCGGGAGGGTGGAATTTGGGGAAGGGATGGAAATTAGCTTGGATGTGATGCCACAGAGTCCAGTCTCTGAAGCTGCTCTTGCCTTTAGAAGCACCGAACTCTGTAGTCTGGAGATTAGTTATAATTCTTGCCTCCACCCGGGGGTTGGCAACCCAAGTTGCTTTGAGGAATTTCACCCAACAAAATTTGCATGGATGGTGCAGAGACAGATGTTTCATTCCAAACCATTAGAGGAGAATGGAAGAGTTGGAGCCCCCTCCATGTGTCTATGAAATATAATGAAGCATTGTGATGGCTCTTGTCCCAATTTCCCCTCTATTCCAAGCTAAGAGACAGCCAGGCAATAATGGGAGCATGGAATTGGGGATCAGTGATATTCCTGTAAGAAAAGTCTGAAAGGCTATTCCATATGGCAAACTGGTCTGCATGTTGCAGGAATAAACATTCCAAAGAAATTGGAAGTTATTACGTTTACAGACCAGCTTCCACACTCCACGTTCTTCAATTGGACAGTTAGATCCCAGCCAGCATAGGTGGTCTAGTATTCTCAACACCCCTGAGGTAAAAGGAGTTCCCACCAGTTAGGAGCCATCTTAAGAGTAGGTTTAGTCTTTTCTATGTGGATCTTAGTCCACATAGCCCTTAGCAGATTTTAACTCTTAGTATTGTTTTGAGTTATACTATCTATCTATCTATCTATCTATCTATCTATCTATCTATCTATCTATCTATCTATCTATCTATCTATCTATCTATCTATCTATCTATCTATCTATCTATCTATCTATCTATCTATCTATCTATCTATCTATCTATCTATCTATCTATCTATCTATCTATCTATCTATCTATCTATCTATCTATCTATCTATCTATCTATCTATCTATCTATCTATCTATCTATCTATCTATCTATCTATCTATCTATCTATCTATCTATCTATCTATCTGTCTATCTGTCTGTCTATCTGTCTATCTGTCTATCTATCTATTTATTGTTTAGACTTTTATACCGCCCCATCCCCGAGGGGCTCTTTAAGCTTTAAAGAAGGCACCTGAGAGAGCAGAATACTTGAATCTCTGTTGATACATTGTAGCTTTTTGGATCCTATGCTTGTGATCCCAAAATATGTGCAAATAATGTGCAAATAAATGCAAATATGTATGCATTTATATTTAATTTATTTATATTTATTTATTTCGATTATTTTATTTATTTATATACATGAAGGGTTCTTGAAGTAGTCTCCAATGAGCATAAAACAAATAATAAATGAACAAAGCATTAATAAAACAACAGCAATATAAAAACAGAACAGCCATAAAAGCAGATAGCATTACAGGATAGAACAAAAAAAAATCTAAAACTAACCAACTCACCAATGGTAACATTGCAGTATAAATTAGCAGCCAAACTACTGAACAAGGAAGGAGTTACAACTCTAAATCCCTGCCTCTCAGCCTCTGTGCCTATAAAAGCAAATCTCCAGAGGCTGGCAGTCACTTCTGCTCTCCGCAGGCTCTGGGGAGGGCAGAAGTTGGGCTGCGGGGCAGGACAGGGCTCTGCCCCCCAGCCCCACCCCCAGGCATGGGGTGGGGCATCCAGAGAAGGTTTGTCTCCGTGCGCCATTCCCCCCCCCCCCCATACGCCTCTGGCCATGATATTAACTGCTCCATGTATAATTGGAGGGGTTTGATCCAGTGGTGGGATTCAAATAATTCAACAACTGGTTCCGGTAGTGGGATTCAAATAATTTAACAACTGGTTGTTTACAATCAGCATTTTAACAACTGGTTCTGCCAAAGTAGTGTGAACCTGCTGAATCCCACCACTGGTTTGATCCCCTTGAACCCACCCCTTACCTACATGCCTGAAAATACCTTCCTGGCAGCCCAGATGAGTAGAGAGGATAGGGTAATGGAAGACAAGTATTCTTCTCTCTAACTATACTTATAGAAAAACACTGGCCAAAGCCTCCTGACCTCCTCCACTAATCACTGGGCAATATCCATGGCACACTGCAGAGTGAGAGTGAGTTTTTCCTCCCCAACAAAGTCACAGCTGAATTGTGTAAGCCAATTAGCAGACCTGAGTAGACGGCCTTGACAAGTTTGGGGGTGGGAGTGGCTAACAACTACAGGGAATCAGAGAACTTAGCCAGAACATTCCTGTACAATGGCTTCTCTCTTGACAACATACCCAACCTTCTTGAACTTACCTCATTAGGTGACCAAAAAGATGGTCAGTTAGTGCAAGAACCAGATACTGCAAAGATATTAGATACCAAATAGTGCAAAGATTTAGGAGCAACAAATCCATGATCTGTTGTGTACATGCCTGGTCTGGAAACAACATTACACTACAAGAATCCGCGTGAGTTCTACAGTGTGTAATATAGAGGCTTCTGTGCTGGTCTGCCACACATCCTTCAGCACACTGCTTGTAAGGGCCTGATCACTTCTGGCTTTTCAGACACTTCAGAGAATTCCTCTGGGACTCTCTTTAAGCAGCTGTTTCATTGAAAAGATTTGGTTCAGCACAGTTCTGGCAGCTGTTAGCCCCAAGTGAGGCTTCCGCTCACTTGGACAGAAAGATCACTGTACATTACTGTTGCCAAGACATGATGACTAAGACTAGACCCCCCCCCCCCCCCCAGGCTAAGCAATTGCTTATTTATGACACACTAGAAATGTGTGTAATGATTGGCACATTGTCCAAATTGTCATTATTGCACAAACAATATTTACTTATGTGGGGCTATTCCAGTTGTGGCATTAGAGAGCTTTAATGGATATTTATTTTTATTTTTATTTATTATTTCGGCTTGTATACCGCCCGATCCCCGGAGGGGATTGTATTGTATTTGTAAAGAACACTGAGGAAAAACAGAACCTGAGTCAGAAATGTAATTGCTATAGGCAACTTTTGCCAAGTCCCATTGCCATGCTAGAAGACCCAGTTATGGGCATACAACACAGTTCAGACAGATGGATTGCCCATACTTAATGGTTAGCAGCTACACTTTCTTTGTTAAAGAGAAGACCTTTGTTTTGACTTGCAGTGGAAGCTGGGTACAAATCATTTGAATAAAACATATTTTAGAGTACCGGTAAGTCTTTTTTGGGACAAACGAGATGTCTTAAAGGCTCAGTGTGTGGCTCAGTGGCAGAACATCTGTTTTCAATGCCCAAGGTTCCACATTCAGTTTCCAGTTAAAAGGATCAGACAATAGGCTATGTGAAAGAACTTGGAAGCCTAACTTTAATCCGGTATTTATCAATAAGTAGTTGCCACATAATCTGTTCACCACAAATTATATTTTCTTTACACCTCTTGACTTTGACAATGGCAAATATAAAGCTAGCTGGCATTCTATGCAGACCTGGATTTGGTTTCTGTCCCATGGATTCTTGGCATCGTTGTTTTTGATGTGTACCTTTTTGACCCTCATCATGACAGAAACATTAAATCTCATAAATAAATATAATTCTTTAAAAATATTTTATTTTAAAAAATTCAAACTCTGACAACTGTGTGTGTGTGTAAAGTGCTGTCAAGTCACAACCAACTTGTGGCAACCCAGTAGGATTTTCAAGATGAGAGGTATTTGGGAGTGGTTTGCCATTGCCTGACTCTGCATAGTAACCCTGGATTTCCTTGGTGGTCTCCCAGTTCAAATGCTGACCAAGGCAGACCTGACAAAATCTGACAAAATCAGGCTAGTCTGGCCTTTCCAGGTCAGGTAAAGTTTAAGAGTTCGTTATAAACAGTGGTTAGAGCAGGGCCTAACTTTTTCAAGCATGTGGACATAGTTAGAATGCTGACATTGCATAACGGGTGCAGAAATAAAATAGCTATTACAAAATGGCTGCTACAGGAAGCGGAGCCAGCCTCAAAATGATTACCAAAGTTTAGCTTCAGCAACGATGTAGATCCTTGTGCTGAAGTAGCAGCTGCTGCCAAAGCAGCATTTAAAAAAAATCTGCAGAACCAATCAGATCTCCAATAGTCTATCAAAGGCTGATTCCACATGGGCCAAAAACAGCAGTGTGAAAATGGTGTGAAAACAGTATAAACCCCTTTACACTGTTTTAAACCCTTTTACACCATTTTCACTCCGTTTTCACACTGCTGTTTTTGGCCCATGCGGACTCAGCCAAATCAGCAAAAGCCCTACCTAGTCTTGGACACTGCCTAAAAACACTTGGTGAGCATCTGAAAAGGTGTCCCATGAATACAGCATTGGAGATTCCTGGGTCAGAGTGTTGAATAAGACAAAGAAAACTACAAATCTCCACTCAACCATGAAGCTCATTCAGTGACTTCAGGCCAGTCAACTTTTCTCAGCAAGAGCTAATAGAATCATTAAGAGGATAAAATGGATGGGAGAACCATGTGAGATCCCCCTGGGCTCTTTGAAGGATGGGTGGGATAAAAATCTGCTAGACAGAGTTTTGTGGGTTGCCTATAGGTTTCTTCAAGGGACAAATATTAGCTCTGGAGGGGCGTTTAAATTTCAGTTGACAGGATGCGTGGAAAATAAACCCTTTTCTTTGTGCTGTGGTCCTGATTTGAACAGGGGCCTTCCACAGCAACAAAAATAATGCTGGAAATCTGCTCATGGATTGTCCTGTCTCTTGTTTAGGTTTGGTCCTGAATTTGGAACTTGACTGAAAATTTTGGATTCTGGAACTACCACAAGTACTCACTTTTCTCTTATATTGTGGATGTACAAAGATACTCTACGTATGTTTTCAAAAAACGAAGCAGATTGTCTAAGAGTATCCCTTAGAAAATGATGGAAGATACTTTTTGCTTATGGTTAGGTATAAATGACAAGTAGTGGAATAGCAGACTTGAAGTTTGCCTTTGATGCTTTCACTCTAAAGCTATGATTTTTTTTAAATTACTTCACAAAATTTGCCGTGAAGAATCAGGTACAACATTGCTAGGAATATGGATGGGTAATCTTGGTGTATCAAGTAACGTAAAATGCCACAGTATCTAAATGCTAAGGAAGTATTTGGAAAGTTGGCCTAATTTCTGTATGTGGTAATGCTGCCACCATGTGCTCAACCTAATATTTTCTTCCATTGTCTATGTAACCTCCTTTTAAGAAAAAATCCTCTTGGTTACTTGGGCGGATTTTGCATGTAAAATGTAAAATGGTTTAAAACGGTGTAAAAGGGTTTACACTGTTTTCACACCACTGTTTTTGGCCCATGTGGAATCCGCCTTGTTCTCAGAAGGAGCAGAGAAAAAAAATTCATATTAATGAGTTCACACCATTTTTTAAAAAGAGCTAGGATAGGGCTGAAATTTAGGGCTGAGCCAGAGGTTCAGGGCTGAATAAATTGTAACATTCTAATTTCACTTCAGGCAAAGGAGGAGGAAGAAGAAGTAGAAGAAAGAGGAGAAGGAGAAGAAGAAAAAGAAGAAGAAGAGTAGTTTGGATTTATATCCCCTTTCTCTCCACAGCTCAAGTGGCAGAGCAGGGAATCAAACCCAGTTCTCCAGATTACAGGGCACCTGCTTTTAACCACTATGCCACTGCTGCTCCCTTAACTTAATCCTAACTTAAGGATCCCAATGCAGAGAAAACAACTGAACTATGGACTTGAGGAAGTGGAGAAATAGTTTATGTCCATGACATATATTCCTTGACTTTAGGGTGAGTTCATTAAATTCTCAGAATTCACCTGGCCTCAATGATTGTGCTGTGGGTACATGGCACGATCCACTTAATGGAAGGAAACACCATACTGTACCATACTTCTTTAACAGAATCCTAATTTTGTCCCATCTTTTTGTCTCTTGGTAAAGTATTGAACTGGGGCCCTGGAAAGCACAAGCTGGTATAGACATGCTCTTAAAAGAATCATTATATAATTTCTTTCTGATGTTGGGAATACACACAATGGAATTGTCACCAATATGCTTGTCATGTTCTGACATTCACTGAAACACTACTGGACAGGACATGTGGTGCCTGGGACCATTGGTTTCAACCCAGACAGGTTCTTCTAATGTGTGGGATCTCAGTTAACACTCTCTTTCGGATCTTCAATTGTGCCTCCTCTGTGTTTCCTTTTCACCATAATGCTCTCCTCTAATATCCTTCATAGTCCCCTGGTGATAGCAAGTCACCTGACATCTCAGCAGAAACATTTCAGAAAAATTAATTGTAATTGTTCATGGGCAACCAAATCCACAGGACTGCAGTGGCTGTGGATGGCGCCACCAATGTGCCACCTCAGGAGGACTATCATGCAGCATGGGGACACAGCAAAAAGGAGGAAAACCCCAGTGGCTTGAAAAGTCCTCCATAGAGTTATGCCACAGCCTGAGCCCCAGGCCATGGCATACCTGGCTCAAAAGGATGGCTGGAAGCTGACTACAGTGGCTCCACCCTCGGGAACACCCTGACCCACCCCTCCCCTACCAGCATCACTTGGAAGCCGGCATGGCTCTGCGGCACCACCTACTTCTGGGTTTTGCTGCTGTGGAGTACTCAAGACACTGCCATTGTCTTCTCCACTGGCCTGAGTGCCGATTATGCTGCTGGAGGGGCAAAGACAGGGGCGCGGCCCTCCACTGCTCCCAGAAGCTGTTTACCTCCCCGCTCTTTAAGTGGAGATGCTGGGGACTGAGCCTGGGAGTTTCACCACACAAAGTAGAAACTGTATAAACCACAGGCCTTTCATTCAAAAGTGCTGTACACATTCTGGGTATTTTCATTCTTTGAACTTGCCTGTTATCTCACTCTATTAGATCTAAGAAAAATTCCATTAATCAAAATGAGATTTGTTAATTTGAAGGAATGCAAAACAGTCTAATAATTACTGTCATTACACATTCCTGGCTAAGGTTTACCACCCATAAAAAGAAGGAAAAGAGCTGTGACCCAAATAACTTTTAGCCTTTTTCTTCCTTTGCCTTAAAGCGCAGCCCAAGCCGACTCATGTTCGCTGAGAAATGAAGCCCTCTTACTTTAACTGGACTTTCTCCCAAATAAGCATGCATAAGTTTGCAATTTCACACTGCAACCCTCAACACATTTCTCTGGGAATCAGAAGAGGCGCTGCTCAGAACCGCGCTGCTCATTCGTCCGCTACATGCATGTCAACAGAACGCCTCCCAATTAGAGCACAGGATACCCTTAAGTCCCGCCCACAAGACTATGAATGATTACTAGTCATAGATAGACCATAGAGAAGTGGCTAGACGGGCCATGCGGGAGAGACACATCCCGTTCTTTTGGAACGGCGTCCTGTTTCCATTCTCTGCGCCTGCGTCATGTCTGTCTGACGGTCAATGGAACGGCCGTCGCACTGATGTGACGTACATGCAATGGGCGGTGTTGGAAAGTCTGAAGTGCTCTGTTGTTGTGGTAGGATATGGCGGGCTGTTGGCGCTTTTAAAGGCGGCCGAGTGGCGGAGGAGACACCCTGAGGCTGGTCATGGCGGTGAGGCCTGACGTAGGGGAAGATGAATAAGGGCTGGCTGGAGCTGGAGAGCGACCCTGGTGAGTAAGGGAGTCACTGCCCTGGGAGCGGAGGCTCCATGAAGGAGAGGACTTGGGCGTTGAGGACAGGAGGGGACATGGTGGGCTTTCTCCCTTTGAAGAGGTTGTGTAACGAGGTAGGAGACTGAAGGAGGGGTTGGGATACGATGCTAACAGTGGGGGCAGAGCAGCCATTGGTCTGCGTGTATGCCTGAGCATAGGGGGCTTTTGCAGTTCTGAGGTGACCCACACTCAAAGCTGCTAAGGGGGTAGGTGTGCCAGTCGATGAAAAAAGTAGGTCAAGGGACTTAAGTCTCCCCACTTGCTTGATTGTCACAGTGGACAACTAGTCGCCACATCTCAAAAAGGATATCGAAGAGATATAAAAAGTGCAGAGAAGGGCAACAAGGATGATTGAGGGACTGGAGCACCTTCCTTATGAGGAGAGGCTGCAGCATTTGGGACTCTTTAGTTTGGAGAGGAGACATCTGAGGGGGGATATGATTGAAGTCTATAAAATTATGCATGGGGTAGAAAATGTTGATAGAGAGAAATTATTCTCTCTTTCTCACAATACTAGAACCAGGGGGCATTCATTGAAAATGCTGGGGGAAAGAATTAGGACTAATAAAAGGAAACACTTCTTCACACAACGTGTGATTGGTGTTTGGAATATTCGGCCACAGGAGGTGGTGATGGCCACTAACTTGGATAGCTTTAAAAAGGGCTTGGACAGATTTATGGAGGAGAAGTAGATCTATGGCTACCAATCTTGATTCTCCTTGATCTGAGATTGCAAATGCTTTAGCAGACCAGGTGCTCAGGAGCAGCAGCAGCAGAAGGCCATTGCTTTCACATCCTGCACGTGAGCTCCCAAAGGCACCTGGTGGGCCACTGCGAGTAGCAGAGTGCTGGACTAGGTGAACTCTGGTCTGATCCAGCAGGCTAGTTCTTATGTAGGTAAGTTAAGCCTGTGATTCTTTGTGCAAATAGTGTTGTATGCAGAGCTGTTTCCACTGATTCCAAGTTGATCTGTGCACCTGTCTGTCACTTACCAGCCTAGAGCCCTTTACTGACACTGTGAGAGATACATTTTAGTGTCCTATTCTTGCTCCCCTTCCCCCTTGTCTGAGAGAGGTGCCAGATATTTCATATCAAACAAAGAATGTATGGGTATGGAAATGTGTGTGAAAACAGATGGTGTAGGTCAGAACACCCCAGAAATGTGCAATGGAAATGTGAAAGGCTGTGATGCTATAGACCAGTGCTACTGTGGCAGTAAATATTTCCTGTAGAAAACAAAGGTAGTAATGAAAAATATGAAAACCCAGTGCTTTTATAAATCCACAGTATTGAGGAAGTGGTATATAAATATCTATATAAGTAAAACAGTTCAAGCTTAGAAATATTCTGATTGTGTAAAATCCCTGGAGCATTTCAGTTATATGGTACCTGTCTTTTAAAGGTTAGATCAGTCATGAAAAATAAACTATACATGTTCTTGGAGGAAAAGTAACAATACAATAAAAAATTTCTACCAATTCTGTAAGTACCATGATATTTGGGCTCAGTTCAAAATTTGTATTTTGTAGATCAAATAAAAATCTTGTTTGCTATCACTTTTTAATCTTTGCTGTTGCCATTGTCTTATGGAGGATACTATTTTCTTAGATTGATTTTTAAAACCATTAATTTATCATTCCAAGAACACTAATTTTGCTGTACACAGATTGTACCTCTTAAAAACAAGTTTTAAGTGACTTGCTTCAGATTTACTATTTGAACTGGTTCCAAAGACTCCATGTAACTATGCACTAATATTTTAGTAAAAACTATGCTTAAGGTTTTATGAGAGATAAAGTGGGAGGTATTGTCTGAACAACAAACTGGGGGTTTCCATTAGTCTGATTTCTTCTGCATGTGCTACAACTACAGATTCTGAAGCTGCAAGTAATAAAATGCAAGTAGTCTAATATGGTTTAATTTAGTTATTAAAATATTTATACCTCTGGCTCAAGCTGGCTTACAGTACATGATTAATTTTATCAACCCACTTCTAGGTCTTCTCTTTGAAATAATTAAAATTCATAAAAGCCATTGACCCAGTTTGAAAACCAAGTGTTTTAGATATGAAATGAAACACATTATTGTTGCTGAGGCCAGTATTCTTCAGCCTTCCACCTCAGGTGTCCCTAACCTTTTAAAGCCAGCAAGCACCTTTGGAAATCTGACAAAGCATAGTGGGCACAGCTACAACGAGGTGGAGCCAGCCATAAAATAGACACAGCTTATTTTCAATTCAATGCATTAGATTTAATAGGCTGCCCATCCCTGTTGGATTCAGGGCAGCTTACATCATAATTATAAAACACACATAAATAAAATATCTAAAACGTTTTAAACATAATTCCAGCAATATCCAAATCAGTTCAGCTATTAATCCAGGAGGCGATACAACAGTCCAATAAAAGGACAGAGTACAGGAAAAGGAGGGGGAAGGGGGGAAAGAAGGGAGGGAGGGAAAGAAAAGGGGAGGGGGATGGTACCATGGTTGCCTCAACCATTAGACAGTTCTGTCTTACAGGACCTTCGGAATTGCATAAGATCTTGCAGGGCCCTGGCCTGTCATTAGACAGAGTGTTCCACTAGGTTGGGGCCAGAGCTGAAAAAGCCCTGGCTTTGGTTGAGGCTACGAAATGTCTCTAGGACCAGGGACCACCAGTATGTTGTTATTTCCAGATCTAAGTGCTTTTTGGGGAACAGGAGAAATGGTCCCTGGGGTACATGGGCCCCAGATTATTAAGGCTCAGTCACACAGTGAAGGTCCTTGGGCTGTGGTGGCAGTAGTTGCTAAAGCAATATTTTAAAAATCTGCACAGCCAAATCAATGATCCATCAGAAGCCTTGCTAGGCAACAGCCCCATCCCCTCAAAAAACCACCAACGACAATTTGGTGTGCACCTGGAAAGTTGTCCACAAGGTACCATTGTCCCCTTGGGGACAATGATGACTCCTGGTTTAGTTTAACCCAGACTCCTGGTTTAGTTTAACCCAGACTGTTTAGTTTAACCCAGATATACTGATCTATTAGAGATATATAAAAATTAAGCAGTGTGCAGCAGAGCAGAGTTAAAAGCCCTTGTTAGAGTAGTAGTTGGACAGAGATCCTCTGCACGCTGTCCATTGGTGTGTGAAGTCCTACAAGGGGTGATTCTCTCTCTGATGTTGTTTAACATGTATACATGCCCTCCTGCAGAGCTGATTCAGAGTTTTGGGGCTTGAGTGCCATCAGTATGCTGATAACACCCAGCTGTTTTTGTTGGTGGACTGTCATCCGGACCTCCCCCCCAGATGTTTTGACCAATTATTTGGTTGCTGTTGCGGAATGATTAAAGCAGTTGAAGTTGAATACATCTAAAACCAAGGTCCTGTGACTGAGCAGGGGAGAGGTGGGTGGAGTTTGCAAATGATCAGTTCTTGATTATATACAGCTAACACTTGCCCCAGCGATCAAGAGTCCTTGTGTGATTCTTGATGCCATGCTATCAGAGGCTCAAGTGACACACATGACTGACCACTGCTTTTCAGCGACACTGCTTATAGCTTCTAAAACAGGTCAGAGTTGCCAGTTCACCCATAAGAGGTATGCACTGAAGTGTCTGAAACATTTCCTCTTTTTAAACCCTGTCTGTGAGTACAATAGAATGACTAAGGCTGCACTCCTGTCAATGTTTACGTGAGACTTAAGTGTTGCTGAATTTAGTAGAGCTTAATTGTTACGAAACTTACATAGGATCAGACTGTACAGATCCTATGTGGTCTCTAATGTTTGCTCTTCTTTCCAAATATACATTTATGAAGGATTAGTCTCCAACCTAGGATTATATCTCTTAGTTCCCATAGGGAGAAAGGTTGGATGGGGTAGCAATCTTGCCCTGATCACCTTGATGTGATGGAATTCCATTTGTTCATCTATATATTGCATACCTGGGGTTGAAAGAACGTATATGCAAATTTTGCACAAAGGAGACTGGAATAAAAGCCATCCACTGTACTCTGATTGCAGAATTTGTGCTCTTTATCGTATTCTGCAGAATATGTGTGCTCCTCAGTAAGTATTACTCTCTTGTTCCTTTGCAGGGCTCTTCACTCTTCTAGTAGAGGATTTTGGTAAGTAATCTATAATCTGTCTGGCTATTTTTACAGAATTTTCCAAACACTCACTTTTATTGTTCCTTTTTGTAGGTGTTAAAGGGGTGCAAGTTGAAGAAATCTATGATCTACAGAGCAAATGCCAAGGGTAAGTTACTAACGCTAATGCTGGTTAGGGAAAACCAAAAGTGCATTCTGCAGTTTGTGACTGGCATTGATTTTTTGCAAAAAACCCATGTTCAATTTTTTTTTTAATTGTTGAAATTATTTTATGTTGACATTTAATGTGTCTTTTTCATGGGCTGGAGCTAAATTGAATGTTTGCAGCCAGACATAATATCACTGAACAGAGTCAAGCAACCTGGTAACAGCAAAAAAGGTTTTGATAGCAGCATCATGTTAATTTATTGGACATTCATAATAAAGGGGGGATAGGCAAACACTGACTTCAGCTGCAGACTCCTGGCTGGGAGAAATTTGTGCCCATTTGGGCAACTTCCATAATATGTGGCTCCCCTAAAAAACCATGGTCAGACCTACAGCTACTTAGCAGTGCCTCCACTAAAGGCAAAAGAGAGGGCCCAGCTGTGCCAGCAGGCATGTCGACTCCTCACTTCTCATGGGGAACCTGATCCTCTTTTTGAGAGTCACAAATCCACCGTGGGGCATTCACTGATTTCAACATGATCTTTAAAATGAAAATGTAAAGGTTCTGTGGGGAGGGGGCTTGACAGTGCCCTGCTGTAGGCTGCGCAGGAAGGGATCTGAGGGAGGAGGAACTGGGTGAGCTGAGGCTCTCTTCCTCTCTGGCTGAGGCCATAAGGGTAGCTCAGGCATAGTGGCAGCCTTGTGGGTGGAGTGGGAATGAAGCCTATGAATAAAGGTATAATAATATCAAAGCCCCATTGTCCCCCATTGCATTCAGATCACAATAGTTTTTATACTAAGATGTTACAGGTCTAATGAGGGGCTGGGCTCCAACATTCATGCTTTGCTATATAGAAGAAGAAGAAGAGTTTGGATTTATATCCCCCCCCTTCTCTCCTGCAGGAGACTCAAAGGGGCTTACAATCTCCTTGCCCTTCCCCCCTCACAACAAACACCCTGTGAGGTAGGTGGGGCTGAGAGAGCTCCGAGAAGCTGTGACTAGCCCAAGGTCACCCAGCTGGCATGTGTGGGAGTGTACAGGCTAATCTGAATTCCCCAGATAAGCCTCAACAGCTCAAGCGGCAGAGCTGGGAATCAAACCCGGTTCCTCCAGATTAGATACATGAGCTCTTAACCTCCTACGCCACTGCTGCTATAGCAGTACAAAACAATCATAGTTCAGAAACACAATGAGATGAGGGATAACATGAAGACTAATATATCCATATTTAATGTAACAGTTTGTAATGTGAACAGTGTGGTGTTACCCTGTTCCACTCTGTTCTCCAGGCCAGTCTATGGGTTCATCTTCCTCTTCAAATGGATCGAGGAGCGCAGGTCCCGACGGAAGGTCTCTACACTGGTGGATGAGACATCAGTGATTGATGATGATATTGTTAATAACATGTTCTTTGCTCATCAGGTAAGCTGATATGAGTGAAAAAAAGATCTTCCAGTTAGAGAGACCCAGAGGTTATTGTGAGCCAATTTTATGTCTTGCAGTAAGGGCAAATTTCTAGCATCAATTCCACAATATGCGTAATAGGATGAAAAAGTTTTGCTTCTGAGTATACTCAGAACGTCCCTCTCCTTGCTGAATAGCTGTTATCAGCATATGTGGAGTAAGGCCTGTGTAACTAGGGGATTTGCCTTCAGCATATTGAGCTTCTAGAGCTTACTAGAAATCTGTAAGTTGCATAGGATAAAGTAGAATAGAAACATTTAAATCAGGATATGTTCTAATTTTGCCCTCCTGTCTGTTCTTCCATCTGCATATAAAATGTTTAGGGGTGGATTTGAATGTAAAGAGGGCAATAGTTGCTGAGTTTGCCCTGCATTAAGCCTAGGCCCTAAGGAACCATTCTGTTGAAGAGGAGGGCTGCCATAGTAGATAGCATGATAGAACCACCGTGGAAACTTTCTAGTTGAGAGCGTGTGTTCCAGATACCTTCTATAAATAAATTACGGTGGTCTATCCTGACTAGGTTGATCTCTGTGGGACTGCAGGGAGATTATTATATGGGTGAGCCTCATAGCAGGACGTGGATTGTCAGGGCATTTTGATTCTTTAACTTTCTGTGATAGCTGCTTTTATCTATTACTGTGTAGTAGGAATAGACGTTTTGCTTAAGGCACTGATTGCTTCAAAAATAGATCTTCAATTATTGTTGAAGGGGCAATTTTGCCCAACCTGGCTATTCCTGGACTGCTTTTTCACATTGCACATAAATGTTCTATCTCTCATTTTTATAAAGCTGATTCCCAATTCTTGTGCCACACATGCCTTGTTGAGTGTCCTCCTGAACTGCAGCAATGTGGATCTGGGGCCAACGCTAAGCCGAATGAAGGAGTTCACAAAAGGGTTTAGTCCAGAGGTATGGCATGACAGCCTGCAGACAAGGGCACCCCAGGGTCCTTGTGGGCTGTTGATTTCCCAGGGTGCTTTTGTGAAATCTTTGTCTTGATGGCATTCCCTTTCTCTGCAACTTGACCTATTCCTTTATTGCTTGGGAGAAGCGGTTTTTCCTTTGGCTGTTCAAAGAACCTTTTCTGAATTTGTCACTATAGAGCAAGAAGCTTTAGACCAACAGGAGCTGAAAATGCTGTGCTGAGCCGATTTAAGCGTGTTCACCCTTTGCAGCTGGGTGAGATGGTGGTTTCAGGGGTTCGGTCCACTAGACTTCTTACTCCATTAAAAATGCCATTGTGGGTTACTGTTTTGGTTATGTGGCAAAAAAGATTTATCTGGTGAAACTATTATTGTGGACTCTGAACATAACTTAATGCGTATTTTCCAGTAAGCTTACTGCTGTCTGACAGCACTGGTGCACCAGGAGTCCCAGGATAAATTCTGCTGACCTTTTTTTGGCCTTCTGTACACAAAAGGAAATTATTTGTGGCAACTGGATAGAGGATTTCCCTTGGAGTGACTGGGGGTGGTGAGGCTTTAGGGGAAAAAGTATACATGATCTTGAGAGAATCTAGCCTACCTTTATGCTGTTCTTTGTTTTTTCCAGAGCAAAGGCTATGCCATTGGAAATGCCCCAGAACTGGCCAAAGCCCATAACAGTCATGCTAGGTAAGTGGGGTGGTAGCACACCATTGTCTGCCAAATAAAGGGCAGCCCATTTTCTTGTAACTGCGTGGATGTTTGCTTTCTCGGCAGGCCAGAGCCCCGGCATTTGCCCGAAAAACAGAATGGGATCAGTGCTGTGCGGACCATGGAGGCATTTCACTTTGTCAGCTATGTTCCCATTAAGGGACGGCTCTTTGAACTGGATGGCCTGAAGGTTTATCCCATTGACCATGGTAAGGTACCCTTTTACTTGTGTGTTTGCTTACATCAGGTTTCTGATGGTCTCTCATTTCCATTATTGTATAGAGGAATTACTGTTTTTCATTTCAGGAGCTCCTAGCAGCACACAGCATGCTTTTCAAATCTGGTGTTCCTTAGTCTGATTGATTAGGGTGCTGTTTTGCATTTCCTGTTAGTATTGTAAATTCAATCATGTTATTGCAATTTGCTCATCCTTTAAAAAAATACCAACACTTCGCTCCTGTCATTTTTGTTCCAGCTTCCTTCTAAGTATATTTGGGAGATATATATTTGATTCCCTTCTTGTTTTTCTATGTCACAGCAACCCTGTGGACAGATCTGTTTGGGAGACAGTGACTTGCTCTAAATCAACCGTAACCTTCCTGATTTGAGAGGAGATTTAAACCTGGGCAGTCTAGTAATACACCAGTAATCTTGCTATTAAATCATAGTGTTTTCTTGAAATAATCAAAAATTAATGTATAGGTTAACACAGTTATTTCTTTCTTTTAACTATTGTATGGCTAATATCTGATCAGTAATAGCAAAACATGTTTTGCAATATGATCCTAAAAACACTTCTTGGAAATCTACCTTTCAATTGGATGTTCTGTCTTCTGTTTAGGATTAGAAGGGTGTATGTGGATTGTGTGTGTGCTATCAAGTTTCAGCTGACCTATAGCAATTCCATAGGGTTTTCCAGACAAGAGACGTCTGAGGTGTTTTGCCATTGTCTGCCTCTGCATGGGCTGAGAGAGTTCTGAGAGAACTGTGACTGGCGCAAAGTCACCCAGCAGGCTTCATGTGGAGGAGTGGGGAATCAGATCCAGTTCTCCAGATGAGAGTCCCCTACTCTTACCTGCTATTAAATAGAATTGACTGGCCTGTCTTCATTTTGGTTGCTGAAGTTGGTTGTACACTGCCCAGAGCCCTTTGGGGATGGGGTAGTATATTAAATCTGATAAATAAATAATAAATAAAATAAATAAAGAGTGCTGGATATGTTGTGTTACAATTTTGCCTTGATGAGAGAAGTGCTTTACACCTTTCACTTCTGTTATGGAGGACTGGGGTGACATCTATGACATAAGATGCCTGTCTTTTGAGCTTAATATGTGGTTCTGGATTCTCTTGTTTTTCTTTGTTTTGGTAACCTGTTCTGGTTGCCTGGGTTGGGATGAGGCAGTAATCTTGAGGAAATGTTTTGGAGACAAGGGGATGGCTTCTGTCTCATACAAACTGACTTTGCAGATAACACACGTGGTTTAGAATCCTCCTTTCATCCACGTGAACAACTCGGACTATTCTCATTCTTTGGATTATTGCTGTAATGTTCTTCTGCTTTTACATTCCTCATAATTTTTACACAGGAGGACCCCACCCTCCCGGTTCGGTGCAAGCCCTGGTAGCAGTATAATCCAGGAGCATTTCTCTCTATATGTCTACATTTGCTGTTTCTTCTTAGGGCCCTGGGCAGAAGACGAGGAATGGACAGACAAAGCCAGGAGAGTAATTATGGAGAGGATTGGACTTGCCACAGCAGGGTAAATGCCTTAATCAGTCTGAAGTGATAATTGGCTAGGTTTGTGTGACATCTTTAGAGGTGTACTTAGGAAGAGACCAACCTTTCCCCCTTCGTATTGTATGTTCTATAGATCCCATTTTGATTCAATAATGGTGCCCACCTCTCTTCATGAGGTGCATGATGAGGTTAAAATCTGGTCCTAAGACTTACTGCTTCTGTAAAAGTATCCACACACACATACCAGCAAGTTCATCAGTCCAGTGCCACAAACTATTATTATGCTTCACTGGAATAGCAAAAGGAGAGATGTTGCTGAAAGTACTTAGGACTGGAATACTTAACAGTAGATGTGGTCTTTATTTAGGGAACCCTATCATGACATCCGTTTCAACTTGATGGCCGTGGTTCCTGACAGGAGGGTGAAATATGAATCCAAGCTGCAGATCTTGAAGATGAACAGGCAAACTGTATTAGAGGCTTTGCAACAGGTAAAGGTAGTGTGGGAGTGGGAGCCTAATGAAGCAGAGCTCTACGTAAGAAAGAGTGAAAAAATGGGAGATGTGGAGTGTGCAGAAATCGAGGAATGGGGCTGACTTCTATTTTAGTGAGTTGACAAGAAAGACTACGAGCTGACTTATGGTTTTATTACGCAGATAGGAGTGGTTGGATTTTGGGAGGCTCTCAAAATCAAAACAACAGCTTGTTGAATGTCAAAACTGGACAAATACATCTTAAGGGACTGGATAGGCTTCTTATCTGCTTGGGACACATTTGCAACAATTGCATGAGCAGAAGTTTTAATGTAATAATAGTAGGAAGAAATATGGCTGATGTGCTGCAAAAGCTTGGAAGGTAACTAAAAAGCATTCTCCAAAAAGGTCTTTTCCCACTTGTAGGCAAGTTTGTTAATTTAAATTTCCTTCAACTTCATCTGTTGGCGAATCCCCACCGTCAAAATATCCCAGGATACTTACCCTAAAAATCCTGGTTTGGGCAAGGAGTCTTCACTGCTTCCGTGCCTAACTCGACTCTGTCCTGGCCCTGGCGCATGGGCAAGGAGTCCTCACTGCTTCCGTGCCTAACTCGACTCTGTCCTGGCCCTGGCGCAATCTCTCCCTCTCAGCCCAGGTTTTTCAAAAACCGGCAGGAAGGTACATCTTTTTGAAAAACTCGTGCCAAGGCCGCATCAGCAGGGAGGCAGGAGAAAAACAATCTGGTTTATTTTTCCTACCGTAGGCATGCACCAATCAGAGCACAGTGGGCTGGGCACAGAGCGTGCAAAGGGGTTTTTTGTGTGTGCTGGTTGTGGCTTTGTAGGCATGACCCTGCAAAGAGAAGGGGAGCTAGCGCAAAGTGTGTGTACCAACAAAGCTGCACAGTCAAAAAGTTAAAAATAGAACTTCCCATGTTTCTACAAAGCTACTCAGCTGGAAAGTTTTTTAAAAATACTTCCTCAAGCAGAGGGGAGGGGCCTGGGGGGGTCGCATTTCCGCCCCAACACAACAGCTAGTCGGAACAATGAACTGAAGAGCCGCAGAGCAGATTATGGGCTCGTGGAAATAGCTACAGTGTTTGATCCTGGGATTACCTTTGACCCGCTTGACAGACACATGCTGCGGTGGGGAGGTAGAGACCGTGATGAAAAGATGCTGTATCTTATGGAACCCGGGGGAACCTGGCTTATTTTCCCAGTGGGGATTCACCCTGTGTTGCTTTTCATTTTGTGAATGGCTTGGCTTTTTTGTGTTTTTCGTATAAGCTAATCCGAGTGACTCAACCGGAGCTTGTCCATACTCAGAAGACCCAGGAGTCCCAGGCATCTGAAGAGTCCAAGTCAGCTAACAAGACCCCTGCTGCACTGGAACTAGGGAGGGTTCAACTGGCACCTGAGAGCTCACAGGCAGGTATGGGATTCGTTCTAGGGATGTGTCATTTAATGCCATTGAGTACTGTGAATAAAGCTCTCTCTGCTCAAAATGTTGTATGAAAAACATGAATAGAAGGGCTTAGTGGAAGTTGTTAAAAGCTTGCCTTTACTTGCTAGATCTTACTGGTGAAATGCTCTAGTCTATAACTTAATTCAAAGAGGGCTGCAAATTTTGAGCATCTGTATCTGAAGTAAATATATTTTTTCCTTTAAACGGAGACTACAGAAGCACCTTGTTCTGGAGAATTAAAACCCAAAAGAGTTGGAAGTGTTTCCTCTGGACTCTAAAAGAATATTATATGTATTTTGCAGAGAATGCTGACGATTCTATGGGTCAAGGTCAGCCTGCCTCAACCCAGAACCAGCCAAGCAAATCCAAGCTGGCCAATAAGCCCCCTGTGGGCAGTATAAATGGGGCACTGGCAAACCCCAGTCCCATTGTGCAGAGGCTGCCAGCCTTCCTGGATAACCACAACTATGCCAAGTCACCCATGCAGGTAAGCGGGGTGTTGTATATAGTAATTTGGGGGGGGGGGGTAAGTTTAGTGAAAAGACTTGTAATAGCCATGTCTGCTTACTGAAAAGAGCTTTTGATAACTAGTAATAGTTTATAAGGTGTTAAGTCTTTTTCTTCAAACATGAAAGACTTCACCTCTGGTTATTAGGGTGACCCTGAAAAATGCCCAAAGCTCGTCAGTACAGCTCCAGAGCGCATCTTTCATGGCACTGAACAGGGGGAGGGGGGTCCAGCACAATTCACCCCTTGCTTAGCTTGCATTTGTGTTCTGGTGACTCTCTCAAATTTGATCATGAGGTCTGAAATCCTGATACTGTATAAGGACTCACCCTCCACCCAAGACATAGATATATTACAGTGGCAAACTTCTTTATTCTGCCCTGATTCTTGAAAGATTGGATTCCCCATGATAGAACTACCTGAAGAACATATATGATTTTTGTTTCAGGAAGAGGAGGACCTTGCAGCAGGAGTGGGCCGTAGCCGGGTTCCAGTACAGCAGCACCAGCAATATTCTGATGATGAGGATGACTATGATGATGATGATGAAGAGGAGGTTTGCAATAGCAATTCTGCCATGAGGTGAATGCCATGAGGCCAAAGGTGGCTCTATCCAGCTGTGTTTCTGTGTAGTTGATGGAGTTCTTATGAACATGAAGATAATGATTTTAGGTCACCTTGTTACCCCCAATCTCTGATCTTTCAGGAAGAAGAGCTAGAAACAGAGATAACTGGAAGAGGGAAGGGTAACTTATTAGCATAAACAGCATTAAGTGTATAAAAGAATGTATTTAACGGTCTGGGGAAAACCAGTAAGGGCTCACAGGGGTGGGGAGAATCTCCCTTTTCCTTTCTTGCTTTCCCTCTTTGCTTTCCCTTGTGCTGTCTGCAGCCTCTCTCTTTGCTTCTTTCACAGCCATGGATCTATTTTTTTTCTGTTTCTCCCCCTTTCAGATTCTGCCCCTTGACTCACCCACCTGGTTTTTCTTTTCCTTGGGTGCTGTGTGGTTTCCGGGCTGTATGGCCGTGTTCTAGCAGCATTCTCTCCTGACGTTTCGCCTGCATCTGTGGCTGGCATCTTCAGAGGATCCTCTGAAGATGCCAGCCACAGATGCAGGCGAAACGTCAGGAGAGAATGCTGCTAGAACACGGCCATACAGCCCGGAAACCACACAGCACCCAAGTGATTCCGGCCGTGAAAGCCTTCGACAATACATTTTCTTTTCCTGTCGCCTTCTTCAGCTTTCACTTTTTTGTTCCCCCACCCCCGATTTATCCTCTCTTTGAACTGACACCAACGGAGGCTTGACATCCTTGGCAATATTGGTGATAGCTTGCTTAGCAAGCGCTACTGGTCCTCACTCTCCTCGCCACTCGCTGAGATCTGACAACACAGTTTCACAAGATCTTAGGGGCTTAGTGTTTTTTGTGTCTTTTTTTGTAACGAAACCAGTTATTGCTTCTGTAAATTTTTAGATTATCTAGCCCCCATTATCATTACTATTTTTGACAGATCTTTTTGCTGTTGTGTCACAGTGACCCCGGTGGGGTTTTCAAAGCAAGAGACATTCAGAAGTGATTTGCTACTGCCTGCCTCTGCATCATGACCCTGCTGTTCCTTTGAGGTCTCCCTTCCAAATATCTGCCAGCATGGGCCCTGCTTAGCTTTTGAGATGAGCTCAGACTAGCTTGGGACTATCCAGTCATGCTTACCTCAAAAACTAGAGCTTTTCCCAGGCTTCTATCCCCCTCCACCTGTCAATATGTGGTTCTGCTATGTGTCATTTTTGATCCACACTCAGTGGCCTTTTTCAGGCTTAGTAATAATGATGTGATCCTACAAATACAATAGTATTACATAAAAGCTCTTATGACAAAAATGTTTCAATTAGTGGAACAGATCAGTTGGATCTAGTCCTGCTCAATACAGCTATTTAATAGTACTTGAATACAGTGCCTGCTGTGTGTGTGTGTGTGTGTGTATGTGTCAGCTTGATCTTTCTTTTTTCTGGTTTTGCACAGATTCAAGAGGAAGGGACAGGTGAAGCAGGATAACCTCGTTGTGACTGCAGATAGCCAGCTTTCCGTGCTCCAGCCCAACACTATCAATGTCCTGACTCAGAAGCTCAAGGAAACCCAAAAGGACCTCTCCATTCCTCTGTCTATCAAGACCAGCAGTGGAGGCACCGCAGTTGCGGTTGTGGCCCATTCCCAACCATCTCCTACCCCTAGCAATGAGAGCACAGACACTGCCTCTGAGATTGGGAGTGCCTTCAATTCTCCACTCCGTTCCCCCATCCGCTCAGCCAATCCCACTCGCCCCTCCAGTCCTGTCACCTCCCACATTTCCAAGGTGCTATTTGGGGAGGAGGACAGCTTGCTACGTGTGGACTGCATGCGCTACAACCGGGCTGTGAGAGATTTGGGTCCTATCATCAGCACAGGCTTGCTACACCTCACAGAGGATGGGATGTTCTGCCCACTTACAATCACAGGTAAAGTTCATTGGAAGGACCCTGGCCACTGTAGCCCTGTAGTGAGATTTTGAGCCTTGTTCATGGAGAGCTATGGAGAGCCTTGTAGTCTGGGCTGCACAATGAACACTGAGAAGATGCCCAGCAGTTTTCACTTTGATGCTGAAGGTATGTGGGCTGAATTGACCACATATGACTTTATGGGATAACCTTCCTGTGGAAAGCAGCGGTATTCACATACCCCCATTTGTAACACAGATGTAACTGTTTATGTAAAAAACCACACCCTAATGGGTAGAAAACTCTACAAGTTCAAGTTTCCTTAAATGTTCAAGGTGAGCTTTATCTCCCTGTTACATTGTTATATGAAAAGCTGCGAGACCTTCAGGTTGCCAGATTGTCCCTTGATAAGAGCATTGGAGCCTTTGGGTTGCCAGTTGTCCTTTTGCAGCGTTTCACGAGTATGTTGTGTTATTTTTGGCTTTATACCCACTTCTGTCAACCTATCAATGCTGTTGATTGACAGCCCCTAACTACTGGAGGGCCTTTCTTTTGGCAGGTTAAATGTTTTTCCCTCTGCTGGGTACATTCCAAGGAGTAAGCTGTGTGGAGAGATTGTGCCCTTGTGGATCTGTGGCATTTGAAACTTTATTTTATGCTCTTTTTTTACTGTAAGTTGCTGGCGCTTTTGAGAGATCTCTGGATTTGGCAGGTGATAGCTTCTTGTTTTTGCCTTTCCAGCTTTTTTGCTAGCTGATACCGATTTTGGTCTTACGTTCTCTGTAGCAAAATGTTTTGGCTGCTGTGCAAGTGTAGAAATAGAGGGTGGTGTTAGAATGGTTTGTGTTGTCAAAGACCATTGCATCGCTTGTTTATAAAAATAAAGAAATGTTGCTAAAATTCTTGACTACTCAGTGGGGGTTTGGAATTCAGTTTATCATTTACATAATCTGTTCTGAGAATGATCTTTTGTGGGTTAGAAACAAAATTCGATTATGTTCACTGAAAGTGTAAGCAATATTGAAGTACTCAGTTCTTTTGGCATCTGTTAATATGGATACCCTTTAATGTCTTTGCTAATACCAGATGGTGGGAAACACTCCCCTTCTTTGAGCAAATCAAGTGAAGAGGTCCAGGCCATTGTCAAACTGGAAGAGAGAGACTCAAGTGAACCAAATGATAGCAAAGAGAAAGCTGGACAAAGCCGGTCAGGTGATTCATCATGTGGGGAAAAGTATTCTCCGAAGGTGAGTATCTGTCCCACTTCAACTCCTCCTAGTGCTAAGTCATGCTTTGGTAGAGATTGACAACTGATCTTTGTGGTAAACTCTTGTGATGTATGTATGTTCATTTCAGAGCTATAGCATAACAGAGCACATAACAGAGAACCTAACAGAACAGTATAAATAGTAAAACATGTGAACAACAGGAATTCCGTTATTGTGCTGTTTCAAAATGTCTTCATCAGAAGAGTTCAGAATTGAAGATGAAATTTCTATTGCTCAGTCTCCAGTCTGATTATAGTCAACTCAGCTGCTGAATATTCTTGCTCACGCACCCAAAATGTAAACTCTAAACCAGGAGTATTAAACATACCACAGAGGGGCGTGGGGCTGATTAGGCCTCTTGAGAACTCTTCTCCAGCCTGTGGGTACCTTGGGATAAAACTGGAGGCTGCTGGAGTGGATGGCAGATAAGCTTAATTTTTACCAGCTGTGGTGCCTTCCTCAAAACCCATCTGGCCAATCTAGAATAACCTTGGGCCAGCTGGGGACACAGGCATGCTGTTGGCAGGGAGAGACTTCCCTGTGGTTGGCAGCCTGCTTTCAAAAGGAGGGTGTGCTCTCCTTTACTTCCATCCCACATAGAACTTGGTTTCCCAGGATGAGAAAAGATTCAGTTGTTGGAAGATATGAAGTTGGAGACTGAGGGCTGGGAGAGGCAGGGTTTCCTTGTTTCTACTTACTGGTAGAAGCATCTTACACTCTATTGAGGATACTTGTGAGTGAGGATACTTGTGAGTAGAATGTCCTTGCTCATGAGTAGACTGTCTGAGCAAGAGGCTTGCTGCAGGCAGCAGCTGTTGGTTCTGGCAAGAGGTAAAGCTTCAGTTGTTGTCTGTCTGCTTGCCTCTTCCAGAGAAAACTGAGGGGTGTGTGTATACAAAATGGGACCCAGAGGCATGCATCTCTCACTCATGAGCAGAACATCTGGTTTTTCTCTTGAACAACTGTTGGATGTGCTCAAGGATAATTTTTTTTGAAGTTGACATTGGCAAATTTTATCCATTTTGGGCTCTAAATTATCCCCAACTTAACGCTTTTGCTGCTAAAATTTTGCCCGTGTTTGGGACAACATATGTACGTGAACAGCTCTTACCTGTAATGGTAGTAAAGCAAAAGTATGTCTCCAGCTTATAGAAACACACCTGAACAGCATATTCAAAATTACTACAGCACAGACTCTGGTTTTAAGACGTCAGTTATCAAAAAAGAAAAACAAGAGCGCTATTGTTTTAAGTGTGTTCGCATTTTAAGTAAAAATTAATAACATTAATTGGCTTTGCCCGTGTCTTCTATAAAGTTTGTATCTCCAATATCAGGTGTTAAATTTTATGGTATACATGACCTGGCCTGACCAAATTACTGTCAAACAAGTGAGTTTGACACCACTGTTCTAAACATTTGAAAACCCTGCATCATCCTTAGTGCAAAAGAAGCTCATTACTTGCCTCAGCTACTCTGTTCTATGACTTTGTAATGCACGTCTATGTATCATTTTTGGAGAATACCTTACAGAAAAGGATGTGGCATCTGTGCAGTCTCAGATGTATGGAAAAAATTAAGACAATTTCCAAAAGAAATATACTGAATTAACATGAAGCCAGAAAGATGTTTATTTTTAAAAATGAAGTTTATTTAAAAGGAAAAGGGGGTGGGAAAAGGGAACAAAACAAAATACTGGGAAAGCACACAAAAACACAGCGCACAAACTTCCAAATATTATTATTTATTCGATTTATAATCCACTCTCCCAGTAAAATGAACTCCGTCTAACTTAGTAGTTACAAATTACCTAAGCTGCAGTAGATTTCTCAGTGCATGTACTGAGTTCCTTGAAAAAAACAATATGATGGAGGAGTCTTTAAGCCTTACCCACCATCCTGGGGTCACCAAAAAATCCTCCTCCCCCCTGCTATTTATGGACAATGTAATCTGACCTGAGCCCCCCTGACTAGTGGATCTAGCCAATACAATGCAAAAACCCATCTTTGATGTCTGAGAATAACATTACCAGTCAGAAAATTACCACGCTGATAGTCTCTCCCACCAAGTAGCTGTTAATGATTCTGAGCTCCCATGACAAAACAATGGTCCTGTCCAAACTGGTCTGTCCTTTGTCTAAAAAGTCTGGCAAAGTGGCCAATGTGGAATGAGAGTGCATGAATTATTCTAATGCAAACCGCAGGGGATCCAATATCCTAGGTGAACCATCGGTTTTAGGGTTTTCTGATGGAACTAGAATGTTTCGTGGTGCCTTGTGATGAATCTGACTTGTATTGTCTGTCTCTCCCTACTTGAAAAGTTTGGTACTAGGGGCTGAGAGGGCTCATGTTATGCCTATTTGACTCTGGCAGGAGCTGCTGGCACTGCTGAAATGTGTGGAAGCTGAAATTGCAAACTATGAAGCCTTTTTAAAAGAGGAGGTAGAGAAAAGAAAGAAATTCAAGGTATGCTAGTGACATGTTGTTCATGTCTTGGGAATCCTTGCTGTTAGTTCCTGTAATCCAGGGTGACTGTTATTACCATGACCGTAATGTCTGGTTTGGACAGAATAGGAAGTAAGCATTTGGTCACTGCCACCGAACTCTCTGGACTAGCAAAACAGCAATAATGTTAGCGGATGTCCTATGCACCAGGGTCCACCAAAATCATGTTAACTTTTGGTTAATAATTCTTGAGCAGTGATTTTTGCATGAAACTGGGAATCTCATTGTCTTGTTGACCATCTCATCAAAACGGAAGCTTTCCTATCTTGCTTGCCAAGATGACTCTGATATACTGTCAATTGCCTGAGCTACTCTTGGCTGCGTTATGTACCAGTACAAACTTAGCTGTTACCTTACTAGGCAATCAAAGGTTCATTAACAGCTACCAGATTTCTTTAAGGTTCTTGAACACAAACGCTGAACATTTGTTTTGCTCTTTTCTGATGAATTTTTGTAGATTGATGACCAGAGAAGAACTCACAATTATGATGAATTCATTTGCACCTTTATCTCCATGCTGGCACAAGAAGGTGAGACTTGCATACTGTACTAGTCTACTTGAAAAAGAATTTGGCTGGGCAAAGAATTTGGCTGGGATTAAGTTGATTCTGAGAGAGTTCCATGTATTAAATTTCCCAAACGGTGACATCTTTATTTCACATTAAGATGCCAATGCTAAAAATAATTTATATGTAAGTTATGCTAATTTCAACAAAGTTTACATTCAGGTATATGTGGGATACAGGTATAGTCAGATTCTAATGAAAGGTATCATAGTTTTAGTTGCTGCTAAAGTATCTTTTTCCTAAACAGTACAATGACAACGAATCTTACTGATCTAGTTTGATCAAACTGCACAAGACTTACTTTTATAATCACTGTTAAAAGTAAACTTTCCAAGTTCAATAATCAAAGCTGTTCCCAGCATCAAGATAGAGTACTGTGGAAGGCAAACAATGGCAATCATGCGAACAAAATTGTGTTAGTAATCTTCAGCCTTTCCAAACTTTGGACCCATGTTTAATACCCAGGTTGCAGCGAGCTCAGTAAAGTGATGGAAAAATCACATGATATTTTAGAGTCATGTGACAGAAATAGGAAGAACTAGAGGTATAACCTTCCAGGTAGGAAAGAGGACTGTACACAGCAAATATATGTGGAGCACTGGAGAGTTGCCTGGTCTGGAGAAGCCAAGGGAGAGCTTTTGTGGGAGTGGGTTCTGGACTTACCTGTGCTGAAGTGGAGTCCTCTGGACTCTCCTTCCCATCTGGCCGCTCTTCTCCATGTGCATGCAAACATGCAAGCAGGAGGTATGATGCCCTGCTTGTAACATGCAGTTTTGTGATCCACCTGAGTGTCCTGAGCTGTGGGTTTGAAGACCATTGATCTGGATTGCTCAAGTGAATGAGTCAATTAAAGCAGCTCAGGACACATGTAAGAAACCTTTTAACGTAAGAAAACCTATTCAAAGACAGAAAGATGCAGAATTGAGAAGGTAGAAAAGGAAGAGCGTTAAAACGGTGAAGGAGAATTTAGCTATGTCATCTTTACTTTGCATGGTGTAGTGAATAAGAGCAGGTTGCCTCTAATCTGGAGAACTGGGTTTGATTCCTCTATATGAGTGGTGGACACCTATCTGGTGAACTGGACTTGTTTCCTCTCTCCTGCATTCCTGCTGAGTGACCTTGGGCTAGTCACAGTCCTTTGGAATTTTCTCAGCCCCACCTACCACACAAGGTGTTTGTTCTGGGGAGAGAAAGGAAAAGGAAATTGCAAGCCCCTTTCAGTCTCCCTACAGGAGAGAAATAGAATCCAAACTCCTTGTCTTCACCTAGTTTGGAAAAGCTATCTTCTCAGAGAAGCATTTACCTTGAAAACCCCGAACTTCAGAACATTTGAATCTGGAATCTGGTTGGAGTATTAATTTAAATAATCAGCCCTTCTCCATGTCCCTTCCCTGCTGTGTCAAGCTCATTCATGTTTTCTCTTCCACCTTTCTGAAGCAGAATGTATTAAGCAGTTTAAGGAGGTGGCTTCTTAAACCCTTAGTAGTCCTGCCTGAATCTTGGCATTGTCAAGAAGAAGCCATATTGATTGGCGGGAACTGAAGCAGAATATACCAAGCAGTTTGTCAGCAAAAGCAGTGAGCCCCATGCTCATAATCTACTTCATACATGCTCCCTACTTCAGTATTCAAGATAAGCACCTTGGTTGAGAATAACATATGTACGGAGCTGGCAAGAGTGTTGCATGTAAAAATCCATGTATAAGATAGGTAATGTGTAATTGGTTAAGAGGAAATGAGCCATTCCTTTTACTGGCTAGCTAGCCCATGCTACCAGTGTGACTGAGAGCAAGCAGAATCTCTTTGAGCAGACATGGTTGCTAGGTCAGCTCTCAGTTTAAAGAAACAGAAGTGGATGTGCTGGA